>NW_027468664.1:18703457-18890957 GCF_046254945.1 Alosa pseudoharengus
TTAGACTTATTACTATGGGCAGCAGCGGCAGCAGCGCCACAATGGATTATTTTTTTTATCATGTTTGTTTGAGCCGCTCGTCGTCACGGAGATGATGACTGTCAGATGGCCCCAGATGCATGTTGGGAAATAGTAATTTCCCTACAGATCTGTCACATGGGGGAGGGGGGGGGGGTGTGCATGTGGGCAAGCTGGTGGCAAGATTTGATTATTTTAAATTTCATCTCTGTTAAGTCCAGGGGAGAGGGGATGCCAGGAGGGAGGTGGGGTGGGGTGAGTTGGGTTGGGTTTGGGAGAGAAGCTGCTGTTACAGGCCTCTCTGTATTCGTCCTTTATTAGATTCATAAAACATTCAAAATGTCCTCCAGCCCACCTCTGTGACTGGGCTGTGGCCTTCAGAAATAATTAATCCTCTCCAGAACCCACGACTGTATGTGTGTGTGTGTGTGTGTGTGTGTGTGTGTATGTGCCCAGCCTTCCACCCATCCATAAGATGAAAGTTCACCCCTCTGGCCCAGGAAAGGGGCAACTGTCTTCTAGGGAAGACGTTCACCAAGTCATTATTAATCTCCAATAATGTTCCATCCACCACCTTTGGGCAGCATTCGGGTGGAGGATGCATTTCACTTAGCCTCCATGTAGAGGAAAGAATAAAAAAACTATCAGGATATTAAAAAATTGTGGGAGGGAAAAAGCAATTTCCTCTAGGAGTGGGGTTTTTAAAATTACGGTTTACCATGACAAAAAAAAGAAAAAGGGGTTTTAGCTGGCTAGCATTATATGAGAGATTTTTTCATTTACGCCTCACACATACACAGACACACACACACACGCACACGCACAGGCACACACACACACACACGCGCGCACACACACACACACACAAACAGACCCCCCCACACACACACACACAATACACAATGCACAATACTTAAACGCTATAAGCCAGAAATACCTCCATCATTTGAACCCCATCAGTCCCCACCCTCCCCCTGGCATTGTGTGTGTGGCAGAACACCACCACTGGGCCATATTTATGCAAATACTCGGGGCACAGGTAAACAACCGCTCCTGTTAGAGCACAACACAGTCAACCGCTGCGTGAACCATCGCCACATATCAAATGGAGGGGAAGGATGATAAGATACTTGACAATAATATACCCTTTATTATTATTATTATTATTATTATTGTTTTTTTTGTTTTGTTTTATTTTTGCAATTTTTTGAGGGATTCCCCACCGAAGGCTAAATGAATGGAGCCTGTCGTGACTGCAGCTGGTACACGCCATTGGAAATTTTGATGTTCATCAGCTCTGACTCCCGCAAAACCAATTATTTTGGAATTGTCACTTTTGCACATTTTCATTCAATTGTTGCCGCTCAAATTGAGGGCCGACAAATTCAATAGTGCCAAAGCCTTCCTGCGGGCCTCATTGCTTCCCTGTGACTGGATGCTTGTGACAGGTTGCAATGTAAACACAACTGTTTTTGCAGTTGTTGTTTTGGCAGTGGTGTGTACTAAGATACATATATGTGCATATATGTGACTGTTAAGTTATTTATAAAACATACCGGATAGATTACTTTCAAAATGTAGTCCTTTACAGATTACAAATTACAGGACCAGGGTTGATGTAATCAGTCACCGATTACTCAAATGGTTAACCAGATTATTTCAGTAGTACCTGTGTGTATACTTCTGTATAGAATGATCATGTTTTACATGATTCCATGTCAGATATCATCGTTAGATTCTTCTGAAGAACCAAACAACCAAATTATCATGAAGAAAGTGCTTACCCACAAGTGTGTGTGTGTGTGTATGTGTATGTGTGTGTGTGTGTGTGTCTCTCTGACTCTAGAGAGAAAGAGAGAAAGAGAGAGAGAGAGAGAGAGAGAGAGACGCAAACCTCTACGATAGCCAATAACATTCTGTGAGATTTGAGTTGGCCTCCTCAAAATGTTCTCCAGAGTCTGAGACTGGCCAGAAGGTGACTCATAGCTCTGACCAAGGGAACACTTTCTGCTGCCATTCCACCACAGCGTGGCCTTATTGATCACGTAATCTGGGCCTTATCTGTCGTAGTCCACACAGATCAAGGCACCCACATCCCAGCCTCCCCAGCTTCTGATAAAGAGAACTTGTCAGGACACGAAACAAATTAGGCAGTTGCCGTGTGAAAACGGAGAGTGGAATTAATTGACGCTGGGGTGCTGCGGGTTTACTCTCCTCACACTGAACGGCAACTGATATGATCCCCCAGGCACAATGGAAGCCGGTCATGGCAAACAAATATTCTTTTTGAAAGGTGTAATCCTGTTCTACTGTATTTGTGTAATTGGAGGTGTGTGTGTGTGTGTGTGTGTGTGTGTGTGTGTGTGTGTGTGTGTGTGTGTGTGTGTGTGCATGTATGTGAGTGTGTGTGCTTGTGTGTGTGCATGTGTGTGTGTGTGTGTGCGTGTGTGTGTGTGTGTGTGCGTGCGTGTGTGCGTGTGTGCGTGTGTGCGTGTGTGCGTTTACGTCATGCCATTTGGCCATGTGTGTGTTTGTCAAATATAAGAGTTACATCATAGCATATGGTCCCAGGCGCAGGGGGAACACGCCATCACCATGGCAAAACAGGCATAGGGAAAGGTCGTCTCATTGAACGAGCGCTCCTTCCTGTTGACTGCAGCTCCCAAGGGATATCTATTACATCAGGACAGTGTCATTGAGTCTCTAGGCAGAATCAATGCCCAGTGGTTGCACTGGCCTCCTCTGTTGCATTGCATTGCATTGCATGCTACATGGAAGGGTATGATAACATGGAGGCTATCCCTCCATCACAAAGAAGGTTTCTTCGTTGTTCCATGTCTTGCAGTCACCAGCATTAACTGGTCCATTTATTACCTAATAGTTTTAATAGACCATAGACTCTCTCAAGGTCAGAGTGAAAATCATGTTTTGTGCTTGAAACAGCCAGAGGTCTGCGTTAAGAGGGTGTCGTGTTGTTTGTAGCCCCTGCCTTAAAAGGAGACAACAACACCTTTTAAAATGAAAACACATCCATTAAATGCTCTCAGAAAATGAAATTAGACATGGCAACTCTTTCTAAAGCTATAGCTGTCTCGGTGGGGCACTAAGCTGAAGAAGCCCAGCAGTATTGAGATACACTGAGACAGGTTCCCTTCAATGCTGTTGATATTAAATAACAGTATAGGATGATGTACAAAGGCCTGACAATTGGTTGTCCTGGGTTTGATTACCGTACAGTTTGATCCAGTGTGTCTATGTTGCTTTGGATAAAAGCATCTGCAAAATACCAGTCAACTTTTAACTTAAACTGTAAAACAATATCCAACCCATGCCACCTTTCTGTCTTTATTTGTATAGCCTTGCAATCAATCAAGTGTGCCTTCATGCAAATGCTTGCAGTTTCGCCCTGCTCTAGTGAGTGGTATTCTATGTTTATGCCTGATCCCATGTATGCTACTAGTATGTAAGCCTGTCTCTGACCTTAGGTGTCTCTGTTTTTGTTGTTGCTTTCGATGTCTGTTCCAGGGTCACTTCACTACTGTATATGTACATAAAGAATCAATACATTAGCCTAGAAATCTAGACACACCCTAGCGGCAGCGGATTTATTTTTGCTTCCCGGGCTAGTCCAGCAACTCTCCGTTGGCTTGCGAGCTGGAAAAATTAAGCTTCAATCACATCGTGTATAGAGTCGGTAGGCGGGCTTAACATAAAGATTGATGGCAGAATTGCAACGGTTCGGCATGAATTCCCTGCTACTTGAAAACGAAGAAGATGGATGTTGACACGAGCAACAGCATGACACGAGTTCAGCTTTTTTTAAGTTGGCAAAAGCTTGAACTAGCCAACTAACTCCGCTGGTTGGAAAACGCATGGGACTCATGAGTTGTAGCGCTATCCTATTGCGTGCGAGGGAATTTGAAAGACAACCGATTATCCCGCGCCTCGGACTGAGCACTGCAAACGGTGAGTCCCCAGACCCTACATCTTGATGTGGGTCTGGGTCGTCAGGCTATCAATACATGGGCATCTGCACAAAAGTGCACATGTTGTCCCTCCTTTTCCTCCCCCCCCCCCGACGCACTACTAAGGCATTCACTACATTTGTGTTTTTGACTGAGTGCTGTCTGTCTTTGTTCAGAGTGAAGGCTTCAGTGTGCGACTTTCACGCAAGACTAAGAGGGAGGCGCGGGAAGTAAAGGGAAGCGAGGGGAGAGTTATTGGGGTCATCCATCATTGGGAACCCCACACTCGGCCTACTTCGCAGGGATGTCACTGATTGTCACTGTGGCTTGTCTCCCTACCGCCAGAGAGAAACGTGGCGCAAACGTTCGTGCAAGGTCACTGTGTAATAAAGACAGTATTTTATTTATTTATCTATTTTCGTTCTCTGTTATTTTCGTTTCTCTCAACAGCTCTGGCCAGCTACTGCTTCTTCCATCTTCTTTCCAAGACACCTGCAATTTGGCTGCACATGGCAATTTACCTGCACTTTCAAACCACTTTCATTACCAATAAGGGAAAAAAAATCTATCAGTCATTTAGCCAGTATGATAAAATGTCCCCACAAATAAAGCAACATCAATATAATCAAGGCCTGAAAAGAAAGCCGGGATGATTGCTTGTCGCACTTAAGGCTCTGGGCTTGTGTTGGTTCTCATTAATGGGTATTTAACGAGGATGATGAAGCGCGATGCTACCCTTGGCAACAGCAGGGGGTATGATTTATTTGGGAGGCAACATCTGCCACGCCGCATCAGCCAAACAGGTTCTAGCTCTGCTGCCCCCACCAACACTTTTGATGCCTTTCATGCAAAGTTGTTTACAAGTCTCTGCCATTTCCGACATAGTTTTCTGGCTCGTGCAAATTTGAAATGTTCTGACACGCTTTACAAACAAATTACTCCCTCTGAAAATTTCACCATGCATGCATGAGAGGCGATTCAGAAGCACAACAAATAACTTCCTTCCTATGAGCCAAGCCGTAAGATAAGAGTGTGCAAATGTGTCTGTGTAAGTACAGATAGCAACGACAGGCCGGCAACATCACCTATTTCAGGTATCAGGAGAGATCCCTCTCGGTGTCACTTGGCAACCGCTTGACTGGGGCACCTCCTTCTCCTAATGCATTCCGGTTGAGGAGGCCGGCGCGGAATTGAATGAGCCAAGGGCCACAGCTGAGCAATCCCAGCAGTGCTCTCTCTCTCCGCGGGCTTACATAGCAACCGCTGATCTGGCCACCTGAGATATGAGGTAATCAGTGAGTCGGGCGAGGGATGGACGATGCAGGATGGTAGCTAATGCCTTGTTTTTTTATGTTGTTGTTGTTTTTTTTTCCCGCGTTGCTAGCGACTAGCAACGAGTGCTAATGAGGCTGTGTTTGACATGATCGCAATGGGCAAGGCCACTGCTAAGAAATGTCTTCCATGCCCTCAAGGTGGTCACAAAAACAAGAAAGGAAGATGTATTTTTTTTTTGGGGGGGGGGGTGGGGTGTTTTGGCTCAGGTGATTAAGAACTGTTGGTAAAAATCTCAGGAGCATTCTATCTCTCACAATCTCCTCGCATGTCTCGCATCTGTTCCTAACGCGAGCGCGGCAGATGCTAAACACACACCACCCGTCCCTTCTTCTCCTTCTCCCAGCACGCACTCGTTTATTTAAAGATGAAATGCATAGCTCCTGCTCATTGCCCACACAGCGACACAGGCAGCACATCGATACTGTCTCACCCTAAAGCGTCTTAGAGCAAGGCTCCCTCTCTTTGCCAGCTGGCATCTGCCCGACATTCCAGAGTGAGCGCTGCCCCTCTCCTCTTGCTCAGAGCAGCTCTTGCCAAAGATAAACCTATCACATTTGGAGAAATGGAGGGAGAGGAGGAGAGAGAAGCAGTCCAGATGGAGTGCTTTATCTGATGGTGGAGGCTGCAAGGGGATTAGCTTTCTCAGGATGAAAGCAACTGCTTGTCTTTCTCTCTCTCCTACTCTCTCCTTCTCTCCCTACTTCTCTGTCCTCCTCCTTCTATCCACCCCCCCCCCCACACACACACACGCACGCACACGCACACGCACACACCCTTGGTCGCCCATTCGTAATCAGAAACGTGCACAGCGCTTACCTTCAGCTCGGCTTTCGCTCTCACACCTCATTCACTAAAGCCTCAGCCACGGAGATAACACCCACTGCTGCCCTCCTCCTCGTCCTCACACAGCGTGTGCACACACACACACACACACACACACACACACACACACACACACACACACACACACACACATCTATTCACGCACACATGCTCTCTTGCACAAAATACCCAGAAAGAACACACTCTCCCACCCTGGCAGCAGATGACACCAAATTGGGCGCCAAACGAGAGGTGGATTTAAAATGCCAGCGCTGTGCCAAGGGAAGAGGGGGGGTAAGCTAATCAGGTGGCACTGACAACTCCCCCACTCTCCTCAACATCTCCACCTGCTTCCTGTATCAATGAGACACCCGCACCAATAATAACAATAACAACAAAAAACAACAGCCCACGCACCTGCCCACAACTTTTGTAAAATGCCAGGAGTGAGTGTCTGCTTACCTGGAGACTCCTGTACCTTTGCGAGCTCGCGATTCCCCTGCACGCATCGGCAGCACAGATCATCTGGAGGAGAGAGAGAGAGAGAGGGAGGGAGAGTCTCGAACAGGGAGAGGTGGAGTCGTGCTGAGGAGAGCAAGGGAGAGAGAGAGAGAGGGAGAGAGAGAGAGAGAGGAGGAGGAGAAAAAAGTGACTGTTGATGCTGTTGCCTGGCGCTGCTCCCGCTCGTACTCTCTGCTCAGCCTAGAGGGATATGCCAGTGTGGCGATGTCTGATCCCCCATTAAAAAGAGACAGTGGACGTGTCGAGAACCATGTGGGAGACAGAGAGAGAGTGATAGACAGATATGGGGAGAGAGAGAGAGAGAGAGAGAGAGAGAGAGAGAGAGAGAGAGATGGGGAGAGGGAGAAATATGGGAGGAGGAGAAAAAAACGAGGGGGACGTGATACGTGATAGAGAGAGAGGGAGAGAAAGACACACAGAGAGAGAGAGAGAGAGAGAGAGAGAGAGGAGAGACTCCTGGCTGATCAGCAGAGCGTCATCAGGCGGCAGTTCCTACGGAATCCCTCCACTGAGAGGGGGCCTGCATCACTGAGTCCTTGACCGTGATTGGCTGGGAGGGATGCTGATTGTGGTGGCGGAGGGCGATGGTGTGGACTGAGGAGACTGCTGCTGGAGGCGGGTGGTCAACTAAGATGACCCTCTTCACATAAATTAACACCACACACACACACACACACACACACACACACACACACCACCTGACTTACACCCCTCTGGGGAGGAGGTCTGGCCAATGACAAGCAAGGACATTCAAAACATGTATGCCCTTAACTCTGTGTGTGTGTTTGCTTGAGGGCACAGTGGATTTGAGGAAGGGCAGGGCAGGTGTGTATGACAAAGCCCTGGTGTGCTTTTACACACACACACACACACACACACACACACACACACACACACATAAACAGGGACACGGAAAAGCTGTCCCAGCAGACCCGGTCGTGTATAAGAGGGCATGATTTCCCCTGTGAATCCCCATCGATAGCTGTGCACTACAAACCCTGACAAGGGCAACCCGTAATTAACCAGAGTGGTTCTACGGCAGTGGTGATCCCCAAAGACCATTCAGCTTCATATTTTTGTGTAACTTGAACTGTAGGTTGCACAGTTATTTATTATGATAGACCAAAACATACTTGCCACAAAGGGAGGCAAAGGTGTAAAAATGTCCAAAGGTCAATCTGGATATTTTTTTCTCTTATTCTAATTAATCAGTAATTATGTTATTTTTTGTTAAGAGTTTAGTTTTAGCATTCATAAAAGTATTTATGTTTATGTTTATTCTGGAATATCAACTCCATGTTTTAGGCCTCTTACAAGGCACTCTTGAGTTGACAGTGACTATACACAACATTGACTCCATAAAAATGATTCCGAATCATCATATAAAGTAGTGTGCCTGTGAACCCACAACTCTGTCTGATTCAAGTCCACACACCTGACTGAACTTGTCATAGAATAACATGCTTCACTGGGTCTCTATTGTGTTGAGCTAATGATGAGCTGGTGGAGACCTATAAAGACTCGGTTCAGGGGGCACCTTGCTTTGCATAGCTAGATGTATGCAGTATATAACCACATACAGACCATATATATATAAAGGTTTACAGCAGTTACAGCAATAACAGCATTTTAGAAATTTGAACCATTTCTAATCACTTTAAAAAAAAGAAATCTCAATGTTCCCTAAGAGGCAGGGCTTGAAAGAGGAGGATGCTAAATGAACAAATGAACAAATAGAAGCCAAGGTTGGTTGTGTCGTAAATGAGATGACCATGTATATAGCCCTGTATGCTCATTTTTACCACATGCTTCCAAGCCACCGTTTCAACAAGTCTGCAAACTCTGATCGCTCATCACGTCACATTACTGACGTGGCATCTGGCTCCAGGGGAAAGACACACAGGAGCACACTCACAAAAACAAAGGGTAAAAAAGCAAATCAGGAACACTCTGATATCATTTGTCCCTAAGTCTTTATAGGGATAAGAGAGACATCTCCAAATGCAGAAAAAAGTATTTAAAAATCACAAATAAATTACATTTTAGTCATAACAGAATTATGTTCAGGCAGATTGACAGGATGTAGTGAAATGAATATGAATGTGTGTGTGTGTGTGTGTGTGTGTGTATGTGTGTGTGTGTGTGTGTGTGTGTGTGTGTGTGTGTGTGTGATATGAATCTATAAATAAGACCAGAGATGTGCATGTGTAAGCTAGGTAGCTCACTAGTTTCAGATTGAATGCTTTTTCAAGGTTAAACTGTGAGTCGAGTTAAGGGGTAGTACAGTAATCTTGAAACTGCCAGGAATTGTCATCCAGTCTTCAGTGTGTGCATGTGTGCGTGCACACACAGACATACGCGCGCGCACACACACACACACACACACACACACACACACACACACACACACACACACACACACACACACACACACACACACACACACACACACACACTAGTCCCTAGAAAGTCCCTAAACATGAAAATGTTCACCAAAGCAGGGTGGGGTTCACCATTCAGTTTCAATCTTCTGAAGACAGGATTCATTTCAACACACCACACAAAACCAAATTACCACATGAAACTTTCTTTTGAGAATGTCAGGCTTACAGTATTAGCTAAACAAGAAAAAAACTCAATTACAAACAATTGTGCAGAGTCAGCAATGTTCCCCATTTCTGAAAACATGTAACACTTAAATTTACACAGACATCCTCTGGTGTGTGTGTGTGTGTGTGCATGTGTGTGTGTGTGTGTAAGTGTTTAACACATGTATGCACAATGATCAGCTCAAACAAGAGCACACCACCATCTGAAAACAACCACCAGCAACCAAGCAGCAACCTTCAGGGTGGACAATAACTGGACAAACAAATCTGCTGATTGGGTTATGGAGAAACAGTAATAAGTAATGTTGTGTTTGTGTGTATGTGTGTGTGTGATGGTGGTGTATGTGTTTGTGTGTGTGTGTGTGTGTGTGTGTGTGTGTGTGTGTACAGTAGAGAAGGATGGCATGGCAGAGTGGTCCGCATGAGTCAACTCATCCATCAGTTTGACAAACACACACACACACACCGTCCCTGGCTCTTCTCCCCAGGATGCTCTGGATCTGTAAACACAGTGTGATAGGGCCACACAGCTGACCCCACCAAGGCCAAGGGCACCATGTTTGATGAATCACACACACACCCACACACACACCCACACACACAGACACACACACACACACACGCACACACACACACGCAGACACACACACAAACACCCACACACGCACACACACACGCAGACACACACAAACACACACACTCTTCCATCTCCTTTAGTAATGTTTTATCAATGTCCGCACCCAGTACTCCAAGCTTAATGACCAGAATGGCTGGACAATATAAAGATTATGTATTTGTTAAATATTCTGTTTCCTCATACACAGTGAAACTGCAATTTGTGATTTTACTGTGTTTAGTCCTGTACGTAACACATTGTAGATGGCACAGAGATATTTCTCAAGGTTATCAGCGGGTGGGGCATTTTGGGACTTGGTATTTTTACATTACTGGCCATAGGGGACAGATCTGAATTTCCATTCCAGACTGGTAACTGCTTTCATCTTTTATTTAAAATGTTCACAATTTGCTCTCCGCTGTAGGACCGCAGTGTTCCTCATCCTCTCTCTCTCATTCAAACACACATACACACACACATGCTTGCAACGTGAATGAGCAGATTTCCGGAAAAATGGTGTGTGTGTTTACAGCATGGCGCCCAAAATGGCCTCAGATGGCGCCAAGTGAGGACATGGGCCCGTGCGCTTTCATTAGCCAGCTGACTGTGCCGTAATCTGCAAATCGTGCAGATGGTGGAAGGGATTCATTTTCCTTTTTATTAGTCAGTAATTATAATTATTTCCCCCTCATCGTGATTAATAATGTCACTTTGATTTCCTCGTGGCGGCCTGTGTGATGGGCCTTCGGTGACGGAGGTGTTGGAAGTGTCACTGAGTTCCGCCTCATGTCCGTCTTCCTAGTTTTCCCTTTTTTGGCACTTACTATCTCTTTCATGCTCTCTCTCTCTCTCGTTATCATGTACTTGGTCCGGTCGAACTATTCATTCATTTCTGGTTGGACGAGAGATATTTCGAGAGTCATGATGAGTGATGATCTCTCCGGACATCCCCACTGGGAGACTTTACCACTAGCAGTCACTCTGCATTTTGCATTGAAGTGTCCAACATGAACGTTCCTTTCATTCAAAGAGAAAGAGAGAGAAGGGAGAGAGAGAGAGATAGAGAGAAAGAGAGTCTGATGAGAACCAGAGGCTGAAGCAAGCCTGGCCCCCGAGAGGAGTGAGTGTGAAGGGAGGGGTGAGGAGGAGGGGCAGTCTGGTCTGGGCATGGGCCAGGTGTCCGCTGGGGCCGGGGCTATTTTGTGAAGGGCACCAGGGAGGGTGCAGCTGGTCCCCCTGCTGTCGGGAGGCACGCTGCGGCCAGGCCCCCGTGGTACGGACCGCCAGGCAGAGAGGCTGCTGGGATGCCGTATGGCTGCAGAGGAAACCGACTCCACTCCCCTCCCCTTCTCTCCTCTCCTCCATGGAGGACTGCTCTGTCTTTTTTTCACTCACACCCAGCACCAGAACTCCCCTATCAGGAGCTCTGGGGTGGAGAATGACCTTTGAAATGTTAAGGCCAATGGGAAAGCTAACCCCATCACATAGATGCTATACACTGGCATATGCTGTATGCATTATTATACAGGTGGCATTTTGCCCATAAGGTTAGGGAGGGGGGCTCTCTGCAGGGAAGCAGTATTCTGAGCCTCCCTTGTAAGCCTGTGATTTGGTATGCTTTTCTGCACTGCTGACCTAGAAGGCTGTCTTTAAAGTGCTCTGGCAACTCCCCATGGGGAAAGGAGTGCACATTTTGGGACTGTACCGTAGGGCTGTATTTCCCTTGGGCTGTCATTGTCAAGGTCAGACACATACACACACGCACACACGGTCACACACAGACACACACAAGGTCTCTGGTGCCTAACCTTTCAGGCTACTGGCCTTTCTAGCTCTACAAGTGAGGACCTTTATCAAAGTGCCACCAGAAATTACACAGAGAGGGTGTCATGAACTGGACTGCAGCCTCTGCTTCATTGGATATTAGAGAGATGATGCTAATGATTAAGACATAATAAATGGACTCAAAACTGTTAACAAAAAAACACCTTGTGCAGACTGTTTATAATGCAGCCACAGCTGCATTTCTTATCAAGCTTTCCGGAACATTTCTTACATATATTAAATTACTTTGAAAGTGCATCAATTATACATGCAGTCTTCCTTTCCTATTGATCTTTACAGAAAGACTGTCTCTGCCAAGGTTGTGTGTGCTTTCATTCTATTTCTACGTTCTGTACGAGGTTTGTTGGTTTCAGGTGTCAAGAGGCTAAGCCTGTGCGAGTCAGAGCATGGCAATTTAAATCCAAGTGTTATTTAGAAGTGGGGGGCATTGCTGACTCTGCACAATTCTGTGTAATTGAGGTTTTTTTTTCTTGTTTAACTGGGAATACTATAAGCCTGACCTTTTCGGAAGAAAGTATCCTAAGATGGTAAGAGATAGTGGTAACCACACATATGTGGTAATCTGTTTTTTGGTAATTTGGTTTTGTGTGTTGTGTTGAAATGCATCCTGTCTACATAAGATTGAAACTGAAAGGTGAACCCCACCCTGTTAGAACACATTCACACATTAGGCAATACAGGGAGGGGCTAGTGTGTGTGTGTGTGTGTGTGTTTGTGTGTGACACACTGGAGACTTCTATGGGTGACAGTTCCTGGCAGTTTAAGATTAGTTCCCCTAACTTGACCCCTAGTTTGACCTTGAAGAAGCATTCAATCTGAAACTAGTGAGCTACCGTAACTAGCTTACACTTGCAGATTTCTAGTCTTATTTAGAGATTAATATCACACACACACATTCATTTCTACTCCCTTATACTGTATAGGCCTATCAAATCTTCTGAGGAGAGATGAAAGAAAATGAGAGTAGAGGAAGTAAATAAAAATGAAAATCAAGAAATACGTACATTTACACATAAAAAGATAAATTAGTGAGAAGGAGTCAGATATGGCCAAACAGTTGAATGGGAAGAAGATGGAGAAGAGGTCATATATACTGCATTACATGGTCAGCTATGGGAAAATTGGATGGCAAGAAGACATGGCAATATGATAAGAGGAGAGATAGACGTCGTCAGAAAGAGACTGAACGTCTGTGTTATGTGTGTGAGAGAGGGAGAGAGAGAGAGAGAGAAAATGAAGGACACTGTTATGATAGGGAGAGCCCTCTACTGGGTGATGGGCACAGGGCTGATGGGTATAGGCGCAGTTCAGTGGGCAGCTGTCATCTCACCTGCTTGTCATCACAGTATGTGTGTATGTGTACGTGTGTGTGTGTGTGTGTGTGTGTCCATCTAGAGTCAGAGCAGAGGCAGGAGCAGGGACAGGACAGAGACAAGGACTGACGGACAGTTATTCAGCTAGCAACTCCATGGAAATGAGTTCTAGTGCACCATCCACTCCATCAGGATGTGTGTGTGTGTGTGTGTGTGTATGTGTATGTGTGTTATCTGAGCTCTGATCACAGCCATAGGGAGTATATGAAACCCTCATCCATATATTCCCAAACGGAATTCACAACAAAACAAGGTTGTCCACAGTGTCAATGGTAACTGTAATAAAAAAATAAAAAAAATAAGGGTATAGGAACGTCTGCACTGACCTATGATAACGAAGGCCTCTCAGAATCATCAATGATGCTTTCCATATGTTTTACATGATGCATTTAAAAAGTAATGGATTCTGATTGGCTGTCAGTGATTCTAACACTGTCATGACAGCTACAGCCAAAAATAATGTAAAATTGTGTCATTGTTCATGTTGTTATCATTATAATTTTTTTTAGTTGTCGTTTAGCTGTGTGTCCAGGCTTTCATTGAAGGGTGTAGGGGACACTGCATACCTATTAACTGCCATCCTCAGAATCACTCAGTACGATGTACATTGTACATCAAATTTCTTTCATTTCCATATCAATGCTCTACCAATCCAGACCGCATCCAGGTAATTCACCTGCCAATATTTCCCCTGAAGAAAAGACCTTTGGCAGCTAATAATTCAAATCAATTTGATGATGCAATCACGCAGTCTGTCATCTACAACAACATGCAGAGCAGAGGGGCTGATTAAACCATGTTATGGATTCACTGAATGAGACAGTCTGTGTTATTATTTGCTCAGATCGATATCAGATAATAATCTGTCTCCGGGCAGATTAAAGTGGACCGTCTGAGTGGTATTGTGACATGGGGATCAATGGCGGCTCTTCCGCGGGTTATTGTTCAGACGGTTGCCACCGGGTGCTTTGGAAATGTCCAGATACAGGTGAACGTCATTATTTCTCTATTCCTCCCCTCCACCACCACCACCAGCAGCAGCCAACATAGTAAATGGGTCATCACATTTACAAACACAGGACGTGTAAACCCTGTTGAGCGAATGCAGACCACGTCGCTAGCGAAAATGATCTTGTCTCTGAATTGATTTGTATTGCTTTACAATGTGCCTCCGATGACACATTTTCAAAGCTGAAGACGTCCAAATGGGCCAAGCTCTTAAGTGTTCTTAAAGGAGGCCGAGTCAGTGGGAGATAATGGTGGAGGCGAGGAGGGACGCAACACCTTTTTCATTTTGAAAGGCACCAAGGATTTGACGTATACGATTTACTCTTTAAAAAGAATATTCGATTTGCAAAATAGACTGGTCAATTAAACAAAAAGCAATTAAATTTCAGAAATTTTGAAGGAAAATAGACATCAGGGAGTGTCAGCAGGTTTATGTGTGCTGAATGACGGAGGGCTTTTAACAAGGCATTTTCTGCTATCAGTTTTGGCTCGAAAACCACAGCATTCCATCTGTGGCGTGTGAAATTAATTGAATGTCACCAGGTCCAACATCGAGGTGTCCGTCAAGCCAACCGTCGGTGAAAAATTCCATTTGCAACAGTATTAAAGTTGTTACCCTGATCATGTTGCTATGTATTGTACTGCAAGGGCATGTAATACGTGAGTCTAACCTAATATTACTTTGAAGGACAAAATGAATGAACAAGACTTCACATTAAAAAAAGTGTGGTAACAGTTGGCAATACATGCTCCCACGCACACACACACTTTTTCCGAATGTGTTGGTGAATTTAAATGTCCATTGACACTCTCTTGAGTGTAAAGTGTTCTTTGACCAAATTTGACCTTTAGTGTGCAATTCCTCGGAAAGTTTCATTTGCCACTCATAATTAGTCATCCCAGACATGAGCAGTCAAAATTACACATGCCATGTTTGTGCGTATCATTTTAAAATACTGTTTTTGTATTTAGAGTTTAGGTAATGACTGGCTTTGTGAGATAACTTTAATCCATAGGGAAATGCAAGTTGGAATGCGTGGCATGCCTGGTAGTCGCTTACTGTGCAAATTCATTATCATCAGTAACAAACATACCAATTAAAAAACACTCAATGGAGGATCCCTGCTGCCGAGTTAAATGTTTTAAATGGAAACAAGTTTGTTTGTTTGCTTTCAGATAATTGGAGTTATGTCCTGTTTTAACCAAGTCAGAACTTTGTAAACACAGAATGAATTCCTTTTGAATAATAAGGATTATGGATAAAACACAAGTAAATTCCTGTGACGAGGAACAAAAAAGAATGTACTTTTCACAAGGTAATATGACCTATCAGAGAAAACTAGAAAGGCTTTATTTCCGAAATTAAAAACAAATAAAAACAAACCCTCACAGGTTTTGGGACTTCATTTATTCAAATGTTATTATTTATTCATAAGTCAGCATTTATACTTCCTTAAAGTGTACCAGGTATGTCATGCTGAGAGGTCTTCAACTGGAAGCCTCACCTTTGATGTGAAGTGCATCTCCAGTTATCACTCCATCCCAGACCCCAGATTCCCTTTATCACCTAAGCTGGCCTGGGGATGACCAAGGCTCCCCGGCCCTACCACCACCACCCTCTTTCCCCCAGACATGTGATAAGCACATGGATCATACTACACATACACACACATCACTCTCTAAGCGCATATTGCCTGGAGAGTCCTTTGCATGTCTGCCTGACAAACCCGTCTTGGTTCCACCAGGGCTGCTGGCCTGTGCAAGCACTCTCGCCTTGAGCACTTCAGATGCTCTGAACATGCTACACTGTCAAACCCTCAGTTACCACACACACCCTATGCCTGGAACCTGAGCATTTGACAGTGTAGCCTATGTGCAACTAAACAGGGTTTTTTTTGTAGCTGGACACAGATATCTGAACCTCTGAGAATATTTAATATGATATGTAGAGATATAATGGAATTCCTCTAAATATGACAGTGATCTCTTTGGGACCTTTATATGTTAGTACTTCAGGGGAGACTAGCTTATTCCAAGCTTAGATTGTGAGCCAGTATGGTTATTGGTATTGCTAGACACAAATATTACTGAATGAATGTCAAATGAAGGTAATTCTTATGAAATGTACATGCAAAGTGACACATTATTAATTCATCAACACTGAATATGATGATTCTGTTACCAAGGTTAGGAAAACAACTCTCTGGAGACTCCTAATAGAAAGCAAATCTGTAATGACATATCTCAATCACATTACACCATTTGGTAGGCCATAAAATTAAATGAGAGAGCGAGAGGGGCAGCCAGAAATATAGAGAGAGGGATTGAGAGATATGAACAGAGAGGTAGAGGTAAAGAGAGGCAAAGAGAGAGGAAGAGACAGAGGAAGGGTGGGACGGAGAAAGAGAGATAACGTGAGACGGACAAAATGCAAGGCAAGAGAGTAAGAGAATGATAAATCTGCTTTCTCAGTCTCATGCCAAACACACTGCTGTACCTTGGTGAACTCTCATGCAATGTTAATGAGGACTTCGGAGGTGAGAACTGGGGGGAGCTGTGAACGCTGCTTTTCTATGAATTTGATTATCGCTGAGGAGCTTCAGCTGAATCTTATGTACTCAGTGCATCAAATGTGCCACCAATTAACATGGGATGAGGTGACAGGGCTAACCTCTGCAGACTGATGTAGGTTTCACAGGCATTTCAGTAATCCTAAACCATTTTATTTGTGGCTATACCATGTAGGAAAAAAGCTGAATGGATTTCAGCATAAAACTGCTCGTTTTATCTGTGTTCCTGCTCCAAGCTGTCCCTAGCTAGGCAGACTGTCACCACTAGCATACACTGTACAGAGACTCAAGGGTGAAATCACTCCCTTTTCTCTCAACAGCTACTGCTAACCGGTGATTTAATGCCACACTTCCCTGGAGGCTAGGTTATTTTTAGAGCTGAGTATTAGCTGCTGTCGTATGTTAGCAAGGAAGGTATTTTTGGACTAGCAGACACATGGTTTCACAGCAAGTACAGCGGCACAGCTGTAATGTATGTCTATGTAGAGCAACAGTGGATTCACCACATCTCTGAGCAATTTGTACATCTCATCAGACAGCAAGACAGGGTTGATGTTGACAGAAAGGAGGGATATGAAATTATAGAAAATACTGAAATAATCAGTTTGGTACAATAGGGACGTGAAGTTAAGGGTTGCTTGCAAGGCCATAAACAGGCTTTTTCAGATACCGAGATCAGGAGCATCGCTAGACATTTTGAAACAAATTGACATAAATATATTTCATACATTATAGCATAAATCATATGATACAGCTATTAGGCCTAAGGCTCATTTGGCAAAGTAACCTATATAGGCCTAATCCATAGAGGGCTGAAATATAAAGGGTAGGCCTACTGTGAAAAAGGAGCCCTCTCCTTTTCCCTACCCACTCTCCTATGATACGCTTCTTTGTGCCACACCTGTGGGCTATACTACGAATCTCGATTAATGGGTTAGCGAGGTATGTTGTGCACAAAGCCAGGGTATGCTGTGACACGAAAGTGGCTCTGTTTTAGCGTCGCTGAATCACCATGGTGTCTTATGCTGGCCGGGAGCAGGTTATGTGCTATGTTATAGCTCAAATAGTGTAAAACTATCGCCCACTGACCAATCAATTATCTTGAAAAACAAAGTTATCGCACATGTATGATTCTGTCATATATCTTACAGGTGGAGCTCCGCCTCTACAAACATTTTGGATATCGCATGCGCTTTAATAGTGTTGTGCGTACAAATATCCCACTATTAGTCTGAGCGAATAAGCCTAGAAAAGGGTCAAAGGTGGAAGTAAATACAGCAAAAGCATATTTGGTATCATTTGAATCGTAATTTTCTGTAGATTAAGAATTTGTGGTGCCTACAGCGCAGATTTGTACCGAAAAAAATATATAGGGCTTTGAATGGAGCATGGCACAATGATTTTTGGGCCAAAGAAATATATAGGGCTTTGAATGGAGCATGGCACAATGATTTTTGGGCCAAAAACGTATGTTAGTACATCTTGATATTAGCTGATATCTCTTAAGCCAATTGAAAAATATTCATCAAACTTGGTCTACTTACCCACTTTAAGTTGTCAAAGAGCTGACAAGACAATTTAGGTCTTGAGGTCAAAGGTCAAGGTTACAAGGGGTCACACAAATAACTCACATGCAGTATTTGGTTCATATCTCCAAAGCAGACTGATGGATCTTCATTAACTCAAGTACATTTATTGTCTATACAAGTTAGATGAACTTAGGGACTCAGGGTCATGGGGTCAAAGGTTAGGGTCAGTTTCATCCCCTGACATACAAGGTTATAGACGGTGGACACATGCTAATCAACATGCCATGTTCACTTCAAATACTGTAAATATAGTGATTTTTTTTTTTATGTTGCACAACATAGACTTGGTTGTTTTTGACATGGGGAGTCCCTACAGCACAATGAGTTTAATACCCCTCCTTTGTATATAAGAATCAAGAATCTGATTGCAATTACTGTAGGCAAATGTGCTTAGCAGTTACATAACAGTGAAATACTTCCACTAGCATAGTCATGACCTGACCAATATCTCTTTCAATATTGCCCAAGCAGTCCTTTCCACAGTACAAGCAGTGCTACGTCCCGCTGTAAATTATAGCTTTCTGTGCTGTTGTGGCTTTCCATAAGTTGGCATGACTGTTAACTGTGGCCCTTGCTATTTCCCTTCATGGACAAGGTGTTGTCCACTTTCTCCTGGCAATTTCTGTGACCCTGAAGACTAGCATTGTCTTCCAGTTTTGATGTTAGTAATGTGGCATGTCCGTTATCTGTTCAGTTGAAGTTAGGGGTGGGCAAAAAATAACATCCAAATATGTTGGAAGATTTTGACGGTATATATCAATAATATAATTAAATACAAATTTGTCAATCTCTTAAAAAATGGGATTTAATTGTATGAGTTACAAGCCACTTTATAATTTCTTACAAAGCACATTAAGGGACACAAAGTATTAGGATAGCAGTTCATTTTCTAAATTTTGTTTCTGAAAGATGAGACTGTTGTAAGAAGCAATATTTTCCCCTGGGATGAATATCAGTATTTAGTTGTGCTCAGTACTGTCTTGATTAATTATTTTCCATTTCACTGCAATGGATGATGAGACAGCACTTGAAGAGGAACCTGGCATATGCGCAGATCTTTGCGTTATCTGCCAATGTGGAGGTGAGCTGTCATCTTGTAGCACTGGCTTGCAAAAGCTGATTTACTATAGTATTGCTATAGGCAACAACACATTTTTAAAGGGGTGGTTCAGGATTTTGGACATAGGACCTCATTTCCAAGTTAGCATGTGTGATATTTATCAGTGGAGACCGTTTTCAACATGTTTCATCCAGTCCTTCTAGTTGCAGAGTTCGCAGGTGCTAAGCTAGCGCAAGTCATCAGTATGTGTTAGCCTGCCATTAAAAACAGTCTTACCCACTCCACAGTACACCCAGGCAAATACATTATAACGGCAGACAAATAAATTATAACGGCAGACTGTCGATGTCAATGTCTGTGTTGATTATCTAACTTGATTGTCTAACATTATTCTATTCTTGCATTTCAATGATCGCATAACATTTTTAGGGACATACCTGACTTGACTTGACTCTCCCCTAACCATGTAAGGAAGAGATCCTCTCATCCTGGTACCCCCATTACTTTTCCACTCACCCCACTCCTCTGACAGTTGGTTTGGCCTACACAGGATACAATGACCTCACCCTGCTCACAGCAAATGCATTAACATTAAGACTTATGACACTCATGACTACATTATTCTAAAACATGAAAACCCATGCAATAGTATAAACCTTTATGAAACCCATGATTACATCCCTTCACATCCTGAAAACCCACCATAATACCTAGTAGAATCCTAGGTAATATCAGCCTGCAGCTGCCGTTGCTTATATGCCTACTACCAACTTCAGGGAACAAAGTATAACTATTGCAATGCAAGGATAGTTTTTATTTCCAACACTATTCTATCAACATAGACATTTACATCGATTGTCTGGCGTTATAATTTAAGTTGAAGGAAAAAGCTCAAGATGACAATGTTTATCAGATGTTTAACAGAAATGGTTTGGATTTAATCTAAAACTTCTGCTATTCAGCTTGTCTAAATGAACTACAATGTTATTGATGTACTGAATGTTATGTAATAGTACTTTGTTTTTTACTCCAATATCATTTATGAACTGAAACAGTTATTTTAAAACAGGTATTCACACAGATGTTTTAAAACAGCAAATTATTTTGATTTCCCCTGGTTTCAGAGAGGCTACTACTACAATACTAAAATAAGATGTGGAGGTTGAAACAACTGTTTTTATACAGAAAATAAAGTTTGTTTTGCTTTAATAAATGTCATAATCTTTTTTAATGTCAATTCAGATAGTTTATTCTATGCCTCAGCCAGCTATAGCCTCATGACCTTTAACCTCTACCTGTGACCCCATGATCTTTAATGCCTTATCAGTTAATTTAGGCTTAATTAACTGTGTTGGGTTTAATGAGGATCCTTCAATCTGCTTGAGAGGTATAAAACATTGCATGTCAAGTATGACCTCACGTGACCTTGACCTTTGACCCCAAGACATTAAACACCTACTAATTTCATCAAGAACTTATGGTGAGTAAGTACACCAAGTTTGGTAAAGATCCTTTTACCAGTTTGGGAGATATCAGTTAATATCTATATGTGATAATATACGATTTTGGCCCAATAATCATTATACCATGGTCCATTCAAAGCTGTGTATCTTTTTTCTGGTACAAATCTGTGCTGTAGGCACCTGCAATTCTTAATCTACATGAAATTACGGTTCGATTGATACCAAATATCCTTTTGCTGTATTTACTTCCACCTTCAACCCTTATTCGCTCAGACTATATGGACGTGCATACCATTCAACAACTGATGACAATCGATTTGATAGGTTAGACACTAAAAATGACTGCAGTGTAGATTACACTATCGCTCATAAATCCGGAAGTAATTTTTTTTTATATATAGGCGGTCTTGTGCGTCTCCACGTTTCACGATTGAACACGCACAGATCTGAGCTGAAAGCCTAGTTTGACAAATATATCACATAACTGCTATCGTAGTATCACTTAACTTACAGTATACCCCTGAGTCAAGACTTTGTGAAGCCTGTCTAGATATCCTAGATATGTCTTACGTGCTTTATAGTATACCCCACAGCATAGACTGCAACCAAACATGCACCCACATGCACTCCGTTCAAAGTTCATTGCTGCGTATGTACTTATCTTGTGACTGCATCTTCTTTGTATTATGCTGTGTGATTTTAACTGTGTGAGTGTACGAAACTGCTGTCTCCTGCCACCTTCTTCCCTCAAACAGCATTGTATCCAGTGGCACACCTCCTCAATGTGGGGTGGCCGACCTCGGTCCCTCAGAGGTACTAGAACCATAGATTTGTTAGTTAGTGTTTTGTTTATAACTTAAACAAAGGCGCTTTTCCACAATATGTATTTTTTTAAATATGTTAGGTGTAGGCTATGTGTTTTTGTTATGTTGTGAATGTGAAAATGAACTGCTACCTGTTCTGTCAGCTCTAGCCACTGAAAAGAAATAAGTGGAGAAATCAGGCCAATTACGAAAGCCGGTCAATCTGATGTGGTATTGACTGAGCTCATTATCATTCATGCTCATTATCATTCATGAGCTCACCCAGTTGAGATCACGCCCACAGAATTCGTCTAGCTCAGTGACAGTTTTCATATGCGAGGATAGCTGAACGTCAACAGGCTTGTGTGCTTTGCACGAATAGAACTTCAACAATGCAAGAACCCAGAGTTGAGGATCAAATGGCTTCAGTTTATTTTTTGTAACAATGCCACAACACTATAATTCGAAATTAGTTCTCTGTTCATCACATTTTGAAGAGTGACTTCATCAATGTTGGCGAGTTCAGCAGAGGCTTCGCAAAAAGGTTGATGTTGAAGCCTGGAGCAGTACCATCGCGGCAGTCTACGACCAGTTCCCAGTCCGTAAGTAAAACAATCAAGTAAGTGCTATGTTATACAGGTTTAATGCACTAGAGGCAGGTTGATTCAGTGTGACAGTGGGATTCGCGTTGTGTTTACCCGGACTGGATATTACGAAATACTGGATTGTTGTCCCGAGATCTATTTGCTGAACCCACAATTCCACACTGTCATACTTTGTTCCAGCAATAAAGAAACCTGATCCAAGTGGTTGTCCGTGGTGATGTGTAGAAGCAACAGTAGAATGGAGTGACCCGTCACATTGGTGCCGTGACTCATCGATTTGAAGTTGGATCTTCACCTCGACCCGGGACCATTCTGCTGGATGGCTTCATCACACTGTCAGGTGGACAGCGTATTGTTTTACACATTAGTGTAGTGTAGTTGTTTTTATTTACTTTTCTTTGCTAGCCTTTTCTGACTATATTTCATGCAGTTTGTTGTTACTGATTGACTGATAATGTGTTACTGATTGTTTGATATTGCATGATACTCCAATATGAGCTACAGGCGAGGGTATATCAGTACGCCTTTTGGTGAAAGCATTGGTAGAGGGAGAGGGATTCCAATTGTTTTGGATTTTGATAGTCCTGTTCAGGGAGGTGACGTTCATGTGGTGGGGGATAGACAGATTGCCGCAGCGGCCCCTATAGCTAGTGGGGTCGGGTTTTCTTCCCAGAATCACCACACTGAGCATGCACCAAACACACAGGTTGTTGATACGTCCACCCCAATCACTACTCCCCTGTTACATAGTGAGTCAAATGAGTGACATAATTAGGAACGTTGGTCAGCAGCTGGCGGATAGCGTTATTGCGCGCCTCAGCCCAACACAAGCAGTGCCCACGCCTAGCACAGTACACATAGTCAGCACACCCACTAACACATCTACACAGAGTCTGGACCTGTCTCAAGTTCAACTGGTGCCTCACAGGAAGGTGAAGGAGCCTCCGACCTTCAGAGGGGATAGCACAGACACAGTGAATGTTCGTGAGTGGGAAGACTTAATGAGGAGTTACGTAAAGAAAACAAATATCAAAGCAGAGCAACAGGCAGAAGAAATACTCACGCATCTCAGAGGCAAAGCAAAAGATGTTGTGAAGTTTGGGATGAGGAACAGTGGCATTAAAGTAATTGAGAACCCGGAAGCCATCTATGGTCTTCTACGTAAACATTTTGCTGCCGTCCCCTGTTCACCCCTCCCCCTAGCAGACTTTTACACTACACTGCCAAAGAGTGATGAGGGTGCATATGACTACTGGCTGAGGCTCCATCAGGCTGCAGATGTTGCCACTGTCCGGCTTAAAGAACAAGGTAAAACACTAGACTGCCCTGCTCTTGAAGTGACGCGTATGTTTATCAAGAATTGTCCATCTAGAGAGCTTGCCATGACGTTCAGGT
Source organism: Alosa pseudoharengus (assembly GCF_046254945.1). NCBI lineage: Eukaryota > Metazoa > Chordata > Actinopteri > Clupeiformes > Clupeidae > Alosa > Alosa pseudoharengus. The sequence continues at coordinate 18,727,056 of NW_027468664.1, forward strand.
CAAAGACAATAGATAAGTGGTCTGTTGAAGAGGTCCAAGATGTGCTAGATGAATATCACAATGAGATTCGTTCTAAGGGCACTGTATCTGTGAATAGGAAGCTCAATGAAAATGTGCATGTGAACAAGCTTGAAATGCAGTGCGCTGGTGCGTCTTTACCTGACAGACAGGACCTTCATGCAGCCAAGTTGACTGAGTCCCCTGCTCTTGACCGTGTCATCACAATGTTAGAAAAAATTCTACTTCAGAGAAATACTCCTGCCCAGTCCATGTCAAACAGGGCGTCTACGCCTAGACTTCCCAGGATTGAGGGTCTGAATAGCATGCCATGTGCTGTATGTTATGATGCTAAACACTCTGCCTTGACTCACTGTCGTGACAAGAAACTCTGCTTTCTGTGCCATTCACCTGACCACTCCAGACGCAGCTGCCCAGCACAATAGAAGCCCGCTCAGTCGGGAAACTGATGGGTCTGCATCAAGAGAAGGACAGTGCAGACCCTGTTTGTGAGCCTCCCACTGACGAAACAGATGATTTTGAGTCACTATACCAGTCATTCAGTTCCAAAGTACCCTCAAACAAAACCGTTGTATTTCAAGGCCTACATAAAATACAGAAGTCTGATAGTTTGTTCTATACCACTATCTCAGCGGAGAACATTACTCTGAAAGCAATGATAGATAGTGGTTCCATGGCATGCACACTGAGCGAAGCAGCGGAAGAACGCCTCTTGCAGCATAACTCAGGCCTGAGAAAATATTCTGCTGATGGGGTCATCATTGTCGGTTGTGGCGGTCATCAAGTCACACCTAAGGCTATATATGATGTGGATGTGGTGGTGTATGATTGCAAGATGGTCATTCCAATGCTTGTGGTGCCTGGCCAGACTGATGAAGTGATATTGGGTAGCAATGCTATTAAGAAGATTCTTCATTTCATGAGAAAGACTGACAGCTATTGGCGGTTGATGTCCGAACCCAGTGGTGGCAGTGATGAGGATTGTCATCAGTTCTTCTCTGTTCTTTCAAATATGGAGAAGTGGAGAGGTGAGACAGTGCCTGTCAAGGTTGGTACGCTGAAGTTGCAGCAGTGTGTGACTACAACCAGAGAGTGAGCATCTTGTGTGGGGCAAACTGCCTGCATCAGCGCCTATATCAGCAGGCAGAACAGTGGTTGTAGAACCAACTCAATCAAGATGCAGGCCAAGGAAAGTTTTGGTCGGCAGGATTGTTGCATCGATGTGGGGTGACAGATGGCTGCCAGTAAAGATCATAAACCCCACCACTGAGCCGGTAGTGTTAAAGACAAACACAAAATTAGCAGATGTGTCTCCCTGCATCGCTGCCGAAGACTTATCTCAGCCTGACAGCATTCAGACTTTCTCCCAGGCTGTGACTGGTGCTTCTACGACAAGGTCCAGAGGAGATATCAAGAGAGCATTGGATGAGCTTGGTCTACATGACCTGGATCTGGATGCCTGTGAAGTCTCTGACCAGTGGACAGACAGGCTTTTGCAGATCATTGAGAGATATGAGACGATCTTTTCGCGACACAAGTTGCACTGTGGAGAGGCATCTGACTTTGTGCACAAAATACATTTGGTGGATGAAAAGCCGTTCCGCCTGCCTTACCGCAGAGTGCCACCAAACCACTATGAAAAACTAAGAACAGCTCTCAATGATATGGAAGAAAGAAGCATTATTCATAAATCCAGCAGTGAGTATGCATCGCCACTTGTTCTTGTATGGAAGAAAAATGGAGATCTGCGCATCTGTACGGACTTCAGATGGCTTAATGCAAGAACGGTTAAGGACGCACACCCACTGCCTCATCAGGCCGATACTCTCGCTGCACTTGGTGGAAATGTCTACTTTTCCACCATGGACCTGACCTCTGGGTTCTATAATGTACCTTTACATGAAGACCATAAGAAGTACACTGCTTTCTCTTCCTCCTTTGGTCTGCATGAGTACAACAGGATGCCTCAAGGTCTGTCTAACAGCCCAGCTACATTCATGCGAATGATGCTTTCCATTTTTGGAGATGAGAACAGTCTCTTATGTTACCTGGATGATCTCATGGTCTTTGCTCCGACTGAACAGCTAGCTCTTGAGCGTCTGGAGATGGTTTTCTCTCGCTTGAAGAACAACAACCTCAAGTTGGCTCCGAAAAAGTGCTACTTTCTGCAGAGAACGGTTAGGTTTCTTGGCCATGTCATCACTGAGTCGGGAGTGCAGACAGACCCTGGAAAGGTTGAAGCCATTGGCCAAGTACAGGTGTCTCATCTGATGGACAGTGACAGTGTCTCTCCTTCACAGAAGAAAATTCGGTCCTTCCTAGGCATGGTGCTATACTATCAACATTTCATTTCAGGGTGTTCAGCTAAGGCCAGACCCCTTTTCAAGCTTCTTTCAGAACAAAACAATGGGGGAAAAGCTCAGAGAGGAAGGAAGCCAAAGAAAAAGTCTTGCAGTCCTGTGAAGCTCAAGCCAGAAGACTGGACCCCCGAGTGTCAGGATTCCTTTGACACTTTGAAGCACGATCTATTACACACTGTGACATTAGCCCACCCTGACTTCAGGAAGCCATTCATCCTGGCTGTAGACGCTTCGTTTGATGGGATTGGCGCTGTCATCTCCCAGCTCCAGCCTGGTGAAGAGGTTGCAAGGCCAGTGGCCTTTGCTAGCAAAACACTGTCACGTGCCCAATTGAACTACCCAGCGCATCGTTTAGAGTTCCTTGCTTTGAAGTGGGCTGTATGCGATAAGTTCTCCCACTGGCTGAAAGGGGTGCACTTCACTGCATGGTCTGACAACAACCCCTTGACCTACATCCTAACGAAACCCAGGTTGGATGCATGTGAACAAAGATGGGTGGCGAAACTAGCGGCATATGACTTTGATCTGAAGTATGTCCCAGGACCGAAGAATACCGTCGCTGATGCCGTGAACCTTTCGTCCAGTCCTGTGTAAGCCATCGCCTGATGAAACAGCCTTACTTGTCAATGGAGTTGTCACTGGCACAGTGCAAGACTTTTCGAATGACCACCAACTGTCAAGCCGTTCAGACCACCGATGACCATGGTGATGAAGCCCTGAGTCCCGAACCAGATCCCCATTTGTCTTTTGGAGGTGCTATCAGTGCTGAGGAGGTGTCAGCAGTCATGGATGCACATCGCACTGGAGGGGTCTCTAGGCTGTCTTGCACAAGCCCAGAGTCACTGCAGCTGCCTGGGGAAGATCCATCCATTGCTATTCCACTCAGCCAATTGCACAATCTACAACAGCAAGATGCTGTAGTGAACAGAGTGCTGTTTTATGTGCAGCGGCATAGGAGGCCAAGCGCTGGCGAGAGAGCAGCCGAGTCGAGTCCTGTGCTCAGGCTGTTGAAACACTGGAAGAAGTTGAGGGTGCGTAATGGACTCCTCTACAGAGTGAGGAGGGACCGCCACATGGACAGGAAGATCTTTCAGTTTGTCACCCCAGAAGCTCTGAAACCGCAAGTCCTTCATGGAGTTCATGATATAGCTGGTCACTAGGGCCGCTCAAGAACACTCTCTCTGGCCAGTGAACGATTTTTTTTGACAGGCATGCAGAGAGATATCTTGAGTTATGTGAAGCACTGTCAGAGATGTATCTTAGGGAAGACTCCTGAGCCAGATGCCCGAGCTCCTCTCGAGAATATTCGCACCTCAGCTCCCATGAAACTAGTTTGCATCGATTTTTGGACAGCGGAATTGGGTGACAAGAAGACCACTGATGTTCTTGTTGTCACAGACCATTTTTCGAAGCTAGCTCTCGCTTTCCCCTGTCGGAACCAGTCTGCAAAGCAAGTTGCCCGATGTCTTTGGGATACATTTTTCTGCATCTATGGGTTCCCAAAAAGAATCCATTCAGATCAAGGAGCTAACTTTGAGAGCCGGCTTCTTAAAGATCTACTGGAGATGGCAGGTGTGCATAAATCCCATACGACTCCGTATCATCCCATGGGCAATGGTATTACAGAAAGGTTCAACAAAACTCTTGGAGGCATGATTAGAGCTCTTCCTCCGAAGTGCAAGTCCAGGTGGCCACAGATGCTCCAAATGCTGACCTTCTGTTATAATTGCACGGTGCATGAGACAACAGGCTTTGCACCATTTTTCCTGATGTTCGGGCGGATCCCACGCTTGCCTGTTGATATCATGTTTCACCATGTTCTGGAGGACGCCAACGTTGTCAGTCATCACCACCTAAAGAGGGACCTATCAGAAGCAGCGCGGATTGCCCAAAACAATGCAACCGGAGAACAAGACCGTCATGACAAAGTCTACAACCGAAAGGTCCGAGGAATGCCATTGGCTGTGGGTGACCGCGTGTTGCTGGCTAATCGTGGTGAGAGAGGAAAGAGAAAAGTCGCGGACAGGTGGGACTCAACTCCTTTCGATGTGGTGTCTGTGAGATCTGCAGTCAATGTGTACCGAATCAGAGACGCTGTCACAGGGAAGGAAAAAGTCGTACACAGAAACATGCTGCTCCCTGTTGACTTCCTAACATTCCCTGGACAGGATGGGAATCTGGCATCTCTTGAGGAGTCACAGTCTAATAATTTGTGACAGTGCTCAGAGTTCTATTGCAGCGGCTGATAAGGAGGACTCTCAGACGCGCACCATGAACTGGCTCATGCAGTCACCGGTCCAGGCGGAAGTGGAGAGTGAGAAAGAGTGTTCCTGAGGAAGACGGTGTTGAGGCCTTATCTGTAGATGCCTCCGGAGATGACCAGTCAGATGAACTGCAGGACAGTGTTCTTGATGTCTCTGTAACTGACCACATCACTCATGCACACACTGACAAGTCACCAGACCTAGTACACGACATCACACACTTACCTGTTGATGGATCTGTTTCCCTTAGTGACACACCACATCTAGTTGAGGTTAGACCAGAGCAAGTTGTTTGTGCGCATCCTCTTAACACACAAGCCCCTTCAGTTGTCACAAGATGTGGAAGAAGTGTCAGGAATCCTGATAGGCTTATTTGTGAGATGTCAGGCCAAAGACTGTTGGGGAATGCTGAACCTATCATAGGGTCTGCATTTAGTTTCATTGCAGTGTCTATGGGAGTTTAGTATGTTCAATTAAACTGTTTTTTTTTTTTTTTCTCATTGCCAACCTGATTTGTGATCTATTTCAGGACATTCTCTATACTATAAGGGCAAAGTTATGTACAACACTGTGAGATGTAGATGGCATCACTGTTTCTCTGTGATAAGTATGGGTTTTGGTACCACCCTGTATTTACGCACTTCTTATAGAAGAATTTATGATATTGAGATTTTGGTACATCAGTGCTCGAGATTTTCTTTCTCTTCTTTTCTTTCTGTCTGTCAGATTTTCATGCACGTTGCCTCATTTTAGCATAATTTAAGGGGGGTGTATGTAACGGAGTAAAAAGAGTTGCTAGTTAAATTATATTAAAAATGATGCAACTACGCCATCTAAAGGCAGGTTGATTCAGTGTGACAGTGGGATTCGCGTTGTGTTTACCCGGACTGGAGATTACGAAATACTGGATTGTTGTCCCGAGATCTATTTGCTGAACCCACAATTCCACACTGTCATACTTTGTTCCAGCAATAAAGAAACCTGATCCAAGTGGTTGTCCGTGGTGATGTGTAGAAGCAACAGTAGAATGGAGTGACCCGTCACACATGGGCAAACCTAGTCCATAAAAACATAACAAAATGTTCTAGGAAATCACAGACGAGATGCACGTTTAGGAGAGTTTCAATTGCACAGGAGCAGTGTTTCCCATACATTGACTAATCTGTGGCGGGGCGCCACGAAATAAAAATCGGCCGCCACAGATGAATATTGTAGTGAATGGCGTTTACTGGCCACGACGGCTACGCCCCCACCATGTGGATTAATTGCAGTAGGCTGCAGGTGAGGTGGGACACCTGTGGCTTGTTGGGAGCGTGTGATTATTGCTGTCAAAAGCAGGGGCGTCACTAGACCTTATTCACTGGGGCACGTGCCTTAGTAAAAGTCTCCAGTGCCCCAGTAAAATTCTAGCGCGGCTCTAGCTGGAAACGGCATTCATGAGCGCATCTCCGTGCCTGCTTTAATCATGGCTCGAGTCTGTCACTTACCAGCCAATAATAAAAAAAAACAAGGAATAAAGAAAGGGGCCATAATAGCCAATCAGGAAATAGCACCTCTGTAGCTGGCTAAGATTGAACGCAACAACCAATGAAAATCGTTCACATGATTCTTCCGAGTGTTTCGTTGTACTGCACACACATACACTGTGGATTGTGGAATCACTTTGAGCATAGAGTAAGTCGTCCCCTGTTTAATGTTACAACAAATTCACAACTTGTTTGACAGAAAAAATTGATCGCTGTTAGAGAGTGTTAGGGTAACATAACATAACTAGCATCTGTTTTTCAATGCTTAGCGTCATTGTAGCCTAAATTTAGCAACAGTTTACCAGCTTGTGCTCTCTCCCTCACACACACACGCACACCATGCGTAGGCTGCATGCACACATGCGGACAATTAATAAGGATTTATATGTATACTGTAGAGACTCCTGTAAAAGTAGCCTATACTGTTTGTGAAGCTGTCCTACTGTAAAACTAAACACAGCCTTCTGACTATTCAGAGATGGACATCAGAAAATTCTTCCTGAACAGAGGGGGAGGAACAGTGAGGAGGATGAGGGAGGTATGATCATTTTGCCCACATTAACGGTAACATTAACATTTATGCTGGTAATAGCCAGTGCTGTGATTTGATCAATGGTTTAATGGCAAACTTAAATAAGTTTGCTGCATTTGCAAATGTAGCCTATAATAATATACACAGAATCAGAATAGCCATCTGTGTAGATTATTATAGGCTACATTTGCAAATTATCACCAAAACTCAGTATGAAGGCTTTAGTAGGCTATTTAAGCTACAAAGAACTGCAGTATTGCCAGGATGTATATAGGACCCTTGCCTGGGAGGGAAGTATATCTCACTTTTGACTAAAAATAAGCTTCCCTTGTGTTAGTAGGAAAGCCTATTAAATTAATGCATGTGAGTATAGGCCTACTTATGCCTATGTGTTTGGATGTTGCTGGATAGTGGCTGCTACAACAATTGAGGGAGAGAGTGCTGGAGGAGGAGGAGGAGGAGAAGGTCGAGAAGAGAGGGGAGAAAGAGCACAGGCTGGGCAGTCCAATACCAGGCAGGAGGAGGAGGAGGAGAGACAGGCAAGAAACGGATGAGGACATGATGGGGGCTAGGCGTAAAACTATTCAGAGTATGGAGGAGGATGTCTGTGACCTAGGGGAGATATGTGATGGTCCAAATCAGGCTAGCCATTTATTCATATTGCGCGCACAGTTATTATTTTTTTTTTTTTATGTATTGAGAGTTGGGGGCCTGTGCCCCAGCAAAGCTCTAGGTCTAGAATCGCCCCTGGTCAAAAGGGAGATAAAGAGAGGCTGAATTTGGACACGAGATGACTCTCGGCGTGTTGATTAGTGCGGCTGGACGGGGGCATTCCGCAGCACGCCAGACGTTGTGGATTACTTGCGAACGTTGTGGATTACTTGCGAACATTGTGGATTACTTGCGAACACTGTGGATACTTGCGAACTCTGTGGATTAGGCTACTTGCGGACTCTGGATTATCTCTGGACATTTACGGTCAGTCTCATAACGCTCCAGGCTGGAGCTGCTGTACGGACTAAACCAGTACTTTCTCAAAGCCGGTCATAGGACCCTGTGATCTAGCTGTCTATTGATCGCCTTGTTATTGCAGTCTAGCACGTGTGTGTGTGTGTGTGTGTGTGTGCGCGCTTTGAGTTTAGCCCCTGGCCGGGGTTAATGGCCAGTCCCTTCCCCTAGTTTAACTCGGCCATAGAGAGGGCTAGTTTAAGCGGGTTGTATGAATGTGGGGTGGCTGTGTGTGGGAGGTAGTGGTGTATTAATTAATTCTTGTTAATAAACTGTGAAAAGTAAATCCCGAGTTGTGTGTGTTTAACTCCTCCTCCGACTACCAATAACATAACTAGATGTACCGCAGAGCGGTACAAAATATGACAGATGCCCAGTCGAGCACATTTTTTCCACAAAAAGAAATCACGCTGAAAGGCCTATATGATTCTAACTGTCTCGCTAAATTGCATTATCCACACTCAATTCTCACTGGTATCTGCTAGACAACAAGTACCAAAACATGATTAGTTCATAGATTTCACTTGTAAAATTCATTTTATACAACCCCACCTCCATCTTGCCTGTTCATAATTCTGAGAAATTCTTGATTGTTTGTGTTTTGTTTATGTTATGTGTGTGTTTGTGAGTGTGTGTGTGTGCGTGCTTGTGTGTGTGCCTGCGTATGTGCCTATGCATGCAAGCGTACATATGTCTACTGTGTGAGTATGTGTCATACGTATGATTACTGTGAATGTATATGTGTGTGTGTGTATCTGTTTGTGCACATGAAATGGGTTAACATGACCCCTGGAGGCAAACATACGGAAAAAAATGGTCATCCTAGGCCCTACAGTTCTCAAGATATTCACAGAGAACTGTGTCTGCCCTACCCTCCTTTCGGGGGGTCCAGTCCAGTGGGGGGGCTACAGATCAAAACGAAAAATGACGGTTCCATGCTATCCATGTGGGGGTACATGCCCACCAAGTTTTGTGTACCCCGGTCTTTCAGTGTCCTGGGAATCCTTGTTGGTGTACGTCACTAAATGTACACATAAATTATTTTATCGTAAGGCCCCCCATGAACGAAAGTACACAAAACTTGGCATGCATTTGGAGGGTAATGATCCTACTCTTTTAATTTTGTGCAGTTTTGACCTTGTCAGCCAGAGATATTGTGATGAAAACACCTAATTTTTTGCTTTTTAATTTTTAACTAGGTGGCGCTATACATGAAATAAGTGGTAATGGGATGGGTTGACATGCCCCCTTAAGACCAACATAAATAAAAAAGGTGGACCTCCTAGGCCCTACGGTTCTCGAGATATTCACAGAAAACTGTCTCCGGCCACCTACAGGCCAGTTGGTGTATAGTAACATAAATGTATTTATTGTGTGGCCCCCATGAACGGAATTCCACAAAACTTGGCGTGCATACAGAGGGTGTCATAATGATCCTACACTTCCAATTTCGTGCAGTTTTGACTATGTTAGGTCACAGATACCTTCAATTACAACACCTCATTTTTACTTTTTTGTGTTTAACTAGGTGGCGCTATACATGAAATGAGTGGTTATGGAATGGGTTGACATGGCCCCTTGAGATCAACATACAAAAAAAAAATGGTCCTCCTAAACCCTACGGTTTTCGAGATATTCACAGAAAACTGTGTCTGCCCTACCCTCCTTTCGGGGGGTCCAGTCCAACGGGGGGGCTACAGATCAAAACGCTTCGCTGCGCGGCGGTCATAATTAGACTGGTGGCAGCGGTGGGATCGAAGGAGGAGTTACTCAACACTATGCAGCAGACAGACAGTGCAGGCTCCGGTGCCGGAACGTCCGGCCCCACACCAAGTAGGCCAAATGGTGCAGGCGCTGGAACGACTGTTCTGACGCCATCTCGTACCACAGTCATTCCGCGACCCGCGTTTATGCCTGATAATTTATCTGGGTTGGATAGGGAATGGGACGATTGGGCGGAACAATTCGATATGGCTAGTGACATTAATGGGTGGAATGACACTAAGAAATTAAAGATGATGACTTTGCTATTAGTTGGCCGGGCGAGGGAAATTTACTGGGGTTTAAATCCAGAGGCCCGTGGTGATTACAAATTATTGCGGGAGGCTATGGGAAGACATTTAGGTCCATCTAACCAAGTAGATTGGAACCGAACGCAGTTACACAGTAGAGAGCGCACCTCAGGGGAGAGCGCACGCGATTTTGGTAATGCTTTGCGGTTGGTTTCTAAAGCTTACCCCTCGGTCGATCTTGACACGCGTGACATGTTAGCTAAAGACCAATTCATTTCTAAGATCGGTAGTGGTGATGTGCGGATGCAATTGCGAAATGTAAAACCTGCTAATTTAGAGACCGCTATGAACCTTGCCTCCGAATTCGAACAAATTAAAGCACTTGAAAAGAAGGAAACCGTAGCAGCTTTAAATATGTTTTCAGCCGAAGGGACGTCCGACGGAAATGCCTCTGGTGTGATGTTTACTGAGTTACGTAAATTACAAGAAGAGGTGTGTGCATTAAAATCCTTAGTTGACCCGAATAATTTCAGATCAGCGAGACCTGAACGGCAGCAAGTCGGGCGAAGTCGGGGTGGGCGGAGGCGACCAGAGTCAGAGGCCTCATCTAAAGCTTGCTGGGAGTGCGGCTGCACTCGCGACCTACGGCGAGATTGCCCATATGTATCGGGAAACGCCAGCGGGTGGCACTAGAGGGCCGAGTGACCACCCCTGTTTCAAGCGGCCCTGGTGGAGGTGTTGTTAAAATTGGGTCTGGGTCAGGGTTATATCTTGAGGGCCGTGTCCATGGACAATCTTGTAAGCTATTGGTAGACACAGGAGCCCAGGTTTCCATATTAAGCAAAACTCTATGGTATAGCCTTGACCCTCATGCTAAACTGGCCCCTTATAGTGGTAGAGTGAAGGCTGCGAATGGTGGCTTGCTGGGGGTTTTGGGTATTTGGAGGACGGTGTGTGAATTTCACAATTTGGTTTTAAACTGTGTATTTTTAATTGTGGATGCCCCCACACAGGTAATCTTGGGCATTGATTTTCTGTCACAATACCAGGCCGTAGTCGATGTAGGCAAAAGACACTGTAAGCTTATGGGTAAAGAGTTTGCACCTTGAGTACGGATGATGTTTGTAGGGTCAGCCTGGCTGGAGACATTATTATTCCTGCATGGGCAGAGGTCATTGTAAATGGCAAAATTGATGGCTTGTATGAAGAATATGATGTGGGTATGTTTGAGCCTAATAGCAACCTGTCTGAGCGGTATGATGTTTTGGTGGCGCGGGTCATTGCCAACCCTTCCCCTGAACAGATACCTTTGCGTGTTACTAACATGTCCGCTGAGCCTATTAGATTACACAAAGGAACACATGTTGGGTGTTTTGAGATGGGGGTGGCCGTTTTAGAGGAGGGCAGTAACGCCCCCTGTTCAGAGGGTGTTCAGAGAAGTGGGTGGAGTGTAGACTCTCTGTCGGCTGTTTTAAAACTGCCAGAAAAGGACTTGACAGATGACCAATACGCACAGGTTAGAGAGATCCTTTGTCAACACCTTTCCGTGTTTAGCACTGGCGATACAGATTTGGGTCGTACTCACCTAACATACCATCACATACACACTGGAGACAATCGGCCTGTGAAGATGCACCCCAGGAAAATCCCCGCACACTTTGGGAAAGAGGTCGAAGCCCAATTAGAACAGATGCAATGTCAAGGGATCATACGGCCCTCTCAGAGTCCATGGGCTGCCCCTGTGGTCATTGTGCGCAAAAAGGATGGGGGGTTACGGTTCTGTGTGGATTATCGGCGCCTTAATGAACTCACGGTTAAAGATGCATACCCCCTCCCGAGGATAGATGATACTCTAGATGCCTTAGGGTCTGCTAAGTGGTTTTCCACATTAGATTTAGCTAGTGGCTACTGGCAACTAGAAGTCAATCCAGAACACCGTGAAAAGACTGCTTTTGTAACTAAACAGGGCCTTTGGGAGTTTAATGTCCTTCCCTATGGACTTACAAACGCTCCCAGTACATTCCAGCGCCTAATGGAGCTAGTTCTCACCGGGTTGCAGTGGATAAAATGTCTTGTTTATTTGGACGACATAATTATTTTCGGAAAGACGTTTGTTGAACATGTTTCACGCCTAGGGGAGGTATTGGGGCGTCTTAAGTCTGCTCAATGGAAAATCAAGCCTGGCAAATGTAACTTACTTTCTCAAAAAGTGACCTATTTAGGCCATGTCATTTCAGCAGAGGGAGTCTCCACAGATCTGGCTAAAATTGGAGCTGTGCGCTCATGGCCTACGCCCACTAGTGTCCATGATGTCCGGAGTTTCTTGGGGTTAGCCTCGTATTATAGGCGATTTGTGGCCAATTTTGCATCTATAGCGCAACCCCTCCATAGATTGACTGAAAAAAAAGTCCCTTTTCATTGGACAAATGACTGTCAACAGGCTTTTGAGATCTTGAAGCATAATCTAACCACTGCCCCAATTCTGGTATATCCAGATATAGCCAAGCCATTTATCTTAGATACGGACGCCTCTGACCATGGCATTGGGGCAGTGCTATCACAAATCCATGGTGACCTGGAGCGAGTTGTTGCTTATGGCTCTCGGGCCCTGTCTAAGGCTGAGCGTAACTACACCACTACTAGAAAAGAACTCTTAGCTGTTGTTTACTTCACCAGACATTTTCGTCACTATCTACTGGGGCATGAATTTCTATTAAGGACAGATCACAGCTCCCTCCAGTGGCTACACAATTTCAAAGAGCCTGAGGGGCAGGTTGCCCGATGGCTAGAGCAGTTGTCGTCATTTCGCTATACTATCCAGCACAGACCGGGGAAACGTCACAGCAATGCTGATGCGCTATCTCGTTGTTTGGGGGACTGCGAGGTTGGTGAAGTCAGTGTGAGTGACCCTGAACCTGGTTTTGATTTACCTGCTAGACAGCGAAATGACCCAATTTTACAACAAGTGATTTCTGGTAAGGAAAGGGGGGATATATGTGCACCGACTGAATGGGCTGCCTGTCCCCAGTTAAAGGTTTACATGGCTCTTTGGGATAGGCTTCGGTTATGGGGGGGTGTACTGGCACTTATGGAGGAGGGTAATGCTAGTCTTGCTGTTATACCAGAGTCTATGGTCCCTGTAGTACTGCAAAGTCTACACAACAACAAAACTGGGGGTCATTTGGGGACCGAGAAGCTGATGGATAGAGTTCGGACACGCTTTTTCTGGCCTGGGTGGGCAGAGGGTGTAAAGTCCTGGTGCAAAACTTGCCCTGACTGTGCTTCTAGTAAAATCTGTGGACCAGCGCCTAGGGCACCGTTGCAAACCTCTCAGACCTCTAGACCCTTTGAAAGGGTTGCTATGGATATATTGGGGCCTTTACCACAGTCAGATAAAGGCAATGTTTATATAGTGGTCATTGCTGATTACTTCACAAAGTGGGCTGAGGCTTTTCCTATGCCAAATCAGGAGGCTAAAACCGTTGCAGAGATATTTGTCACAGAGTTTGTGCTGAGATACGGAGCACCACGCACCTTGCACACAGATCAAGGGAGAAATTTTGAATCCCATCTCTTTCAGCAGGTGTGCTCCCTACTTGACATACATAAAACCAGAACCAGCCCGTATCACCCCAGTTCAGACGGGCTTGTAGAGAGGCTCAATCGCACTTTGACTACGATGCTGTCAAATTTTGTAAACTCAAACCAATCTGATTGGGATGTGATCTTACCATATGTTATGATGGCTTACCGTAGCAGCATACAGTCTAGCACCAAATTTACACCACACGAAGCTGTTTTTGGGCGGCAGATTGTGTTGCCAGTTGATTTATTGTGGGACCAGGATGATGAGCATTATGAAGGGTTGAATGAGTATGTGCATTGTATGAAACAAAAACTGTGTTCAGTGGCAGGAGCTATACAGAGGCACCAACAAGCAGCATCAGGAAGCCAGAAAGGGTTTTATGATTTAAAAATTTCACATCAGTATTATGAGCCTGGGGAGAAAGTGTGGGTGCGGGATCAGAGAAGGAGGAGAGGGCAATGTCCAAAGCTTAAGAAAAAGTTTAGTGGGCCTTACTTAGTTTTGGAGAGGCTCTCTGATGTCCTATACCGGCTTAGAGGAAGTACTGGGGAATCAGTCGTGCACTTTAACCGACTGAAGCCCTGTTATTTGTTTGTTTGTTTATTTATTTAGCACACATTAACATCAAATGGTGCAAGGAGGGAACGAAGCCCAATGGGCTTGTACAGAGCTCCACCCCTTTCAATAATCACACTTAAACATGTGCGGCTGACAAATAAACCATGAGAGGAGATAAAGTACAAATATAATCAATGACAATAAGGGAAAAGAAAACTCAGGAAACAGAAAAATCATCCAAAATGTGGCAGATCTATGGATTTTGAAAGATGCATTAGAAATATTAGATAGTATAATAACAAGAATTGAAGCAAGCAGGAATTAAGTAGATGATTCATGACAGGAGAAGATGTTTTTTAAGTTGTTTTTTAAAGAGAGAGTGGGAAGCTATGGCTCTTAATGGGGGAGGTAATACATTCCATAGTATGGGGCCTCTGTATGGCATATTAAATTGGTGATTAGATGAGCGAGTGAAGGGTACAAATAAATTATTATTGTGGCTGTGTCTAGTGCGATGAGAATGTATGTCTAATGACCAGGTAAAGAAAGATTGAAGAGAGGCTGGAAGATCTTGAGTACTGTAGATGAACTTGTGAATGAACAAACAAATCTGGTAAATATTCAGTTTGTGAATAGGTAGAATAGAGAAATTAATAAAAAGTGGTGCTGATGGAGCATATCTATTTGAATGTGAAATAAATCTTAGGAAGCGTTTTTGAATAATGCATAATTTCTTGAGATGGTTAGGATATGAAGCTGCCCAGACCATATTTCAGTAGTTTTAATATGGAAACAAAAAACTGTAGTAAAGAGTTGCTTTTACTTGCATGATTTCTGCTCCACTGATAAATATTTTAGCTAACTCTTTGGCGTACAACTTATTTGTGCTGCAGAAGATCACAAAGTTACATTTCTTCACATTTAACGTTAACTTATTAAGTTGAAACCATTTAGAAATAACAGATAATTCATCATTTACACTGTCAATCAAATACTTAAAATCATTATGAGTTGCTATAAGATTAGTATCATCTGCAAATAATACAGGAAGAAGCTGTTCACAGGTCATGGCTAGGTCATTTATATAGATCAGAAATAATAACGGGCCCAGAATAGATCCCTGTGGCACCCCATGAATAATTCTGGCCTTGGTAGAATTATACCCATGAACTGATACATATTGTTCTCTATTTTTTAAGTAATTTGAGAACCAGCTCAGGGCAGTATCCTTAATGCCATATCTATTTAATTTGTCAATCAGAACACTGTGATTGACAGTGTCAAATGCTTTACTTAAGTCGAGAAAGATCCCGATCTTTCTTTATGATCATCAAAGTTTAGTCCCACTCCAGGAAAATGCCTGGGAGAAGGGACAGTCTGCCAGATGTCCACCCCGGAGGAGCAGACAGCGACGGGGGGAAAGATCAGTAGCGCCTTCTCTGCTACCACCCGTGTTGGTCCTGCCGACACCTGCTGCCACTTCAGGGGCCCCAAATGCGGGGGAAGACCAGCCAATTGAATGGGACAGTTGGACTGGTGTGACCCTCACAAGGGAAGATCATCCAACGCCTGTAGTAGTGCAGGAGGGAGGACAACACCAGCCCAGACAACAGACCCAGTCAGCGCAGGAGGTGGGACGGCCCGAGCCACCTGCACAGGCTTCCACTTCGACAGCTACGGTTCCATCTTCACCGCAGCGACAGCGGGGGGCCGAGCCGGTGGCGTTGGTTGGGGGACCTGGGCCACCTGCACGGGACCCTGCTGCATCAGCTGGGGGTCCTCTACCAGGGCGACAGCAGGAGGCTGAGCCTGTGACGGTGACTGGGAGGCCCGGACCGCCTGCAGGAGATCCTGCCTCACTGGGTCTTGGACATTCCCAGCCCCAGAGACATCGGCAACATCCCAACTGGTTTAAAGACTTTGATATGGATGTGCAGAATATCGGATGCGAGGGCGCCATCCTCTTCAAGGGGGGGGGGGGGGGTAGTGTAGTGAATGGCGTTTACTGGCCACGACGGCTACGCCCCCACCATGTGGATTAATTGCAGCAGGCTGCAGGTGAGGTGGGACATCTGTGGCTTGTTGGGAGCGTGTGATTGTTGCTGTCAAAAGGGAGATAAAGAGAGGCTGAATTTGGACACGAAAGGACTCTCGGCGCGTTGATTAGTGCGGCTGGACGGGGGCATTTCGCAGCACGCCAGACGTTGTGGATTACTTGCGAACGTTGTGGATTACTTGCGAACGTTGTGGATTACTTGCGAACATTGTGGATTACTTGTGAACACTGTGGATACTTGCGAACTCTGTGGATTAGGCTACTTGCGGACTCTGGATTATCTCTGGACATTTACGGTCAGTCTCATAACGCTCCAGGCTGGAGCTGCTGTACGGACTAAACCAGTACTTTCTTAAAGCCGGTCATAGGACCCTGTGATCTAGCTAAGTCTATTGATCGCCTTGTTATTGCAGTCTAGCACGTGTGTGTGTGTGTGTGTGCGCGCTTTGAGTTTAGCCCCTGGCCGGGGTTAATGGCCAGTCCCTTCCCCTAGTTTAACTCGGCCATAGAGAGGGCTAGTTTAAGCGGGTTGTATGAATGCGGGGTGGCTGTGTGTGGGAGGTAGTGGTGTATTAATTAATTCTTGTTAATAAACTGTGAAAAGTAAATCCCGAGTTGTGTGTGTTTAACTCCTCCTCCGACTACCAATAACATAATTACAATATTCTATGTTTAATTTAATTTAATTCAATATAAAAATATAATTCAATATAATAAAATATAATTCAAATCCTTGCATTGCCATTGAGCTGCGCTTTTTACGCACGCAGTCTTTCCTTACCCGCCCCGCTCTCTCTCGTAGCCCGCTGGGTAACACTTTATTTGAAGGGGTCTACACAAGGGGACATGTAACCGTCATAAGATTGACAAGACACATGTCATGCACATTAATGACACATTATTGATGTTTATGACTGTTGTCATAATGTGTCATTCGGTTTTTGGAATGTCAAGTTGACATTGTTTGGGTGTCATCATTATAACAATTTGACATTAGCCAAGGTGACATTATTTGAGGGTGTCTCTGTCATGACAACTTGACATTAGCCAAGAAAATGTAAACTGTTTACAATATTGTCATGACAACTTGACATTAGCCAAGAAAGAAATGCAAAATTGACATATAACTGTATTTGGCCTGACTCATCTTCTAGGTTTGTGAAGTGGTGGGCCGGAATAATTGATCGTCATGACACTATTATAATTGTGTCATGAATACTTTCCTTGGCATGATATTGTCATGACAACTTGACATATAACTGTGTTTGGCCTGACTTATCTTCTAGGTTTATGAAGTGATGAGCCTGAACAATTGGCTGTCATGACACCATTTTAAATTAGATATACTCAACATATTGTAGCAAACTGCAATGTTGTCTCAGAATGGTTTTTATTGGCTTAAGACACTTTAACACACGAACAGTAATGCCGGGCCAGACCCGGCCCTTATGCCCCAGCACTGAACATCTGCCCTAGGCTGCATGCAAACACACACCAGCCAAACCTGGCTCTTAACACTCCAACTCACTGTAAAACATAAACACGACAGACATGACATACAACATAACACATCACACTGCACAGCATCATGGGAGCACAGTCATAAACCAGCTTTTAGTTATGTTTTCCCTGCACACCGTATTTGTCCAGTAGGTGGCAGTGGTTTTAGCACTTTGAGTCCCTTTTCTGGTTTGTTTTGGATGAACTAGAGTGGTGGACACTGACATTTTGATGATTGGTCCTGTCTCGACTTTTCTGACTCGTTTTGAATCGCCTTTGACTACTCAGAGTGGCTGCCAACAGGCATACTCAAACATGTCCTAAAACAACCCTTACGTTCGTTTTCAAAACTGTGCAACTCACCGAGTGGTATGCTAGTGCTGAAGTTTCATGTACTGTGTGTAGTGAATGATAATGTAATAATTAAACAATTATGTCAAGTTGTCATGACAATATCATGCCAAGGAAAGTGTTCATGACACAATTATAATGGTGTCATGACAGTCAATTGTTCAGGCCCATCCCTTCAGAAACCTAGAAGATAAGTCAGGCCAAACACCTTGCATTTCTTTCTTGGCTAATGTCAAGTCGTCATGACAATATTGTAAACGGGTTACATTTTCTTGGCTGATGTCAAGTTGTCATGACAAAGACACTGTCAAATAATGTCATCTTGGCTAATGTCAAGTTGTCATAATGATGACACCCAAACAATGTCAACTTGACATTCCAAAAACCGAATGACACATTATGACAACATTCTTATGACGGTTACATGTCAGCCTTATGTAAACCCCTTCAAATAAAGTGTTACCGCCCGCTGCCACTCCTCTGCATGTGCATTTAACAACATAGAAGCATTGCATAGAAGACGTCTAGCTGAATTGCTATTAAATCCGCTTAGCATCGTGACCATGCTCACAACATAGTAGGCTACATTGAAGAGACTAAACTAAGTTAAGTTATGTTATCAAGCAGTATCTCAAAGCTAACGTTAGAATACTGTTTGGATGTCGAATTTAGAATGCTTAGCCTACTTACAGCTGCTTGTCAATTTCGTTGAAGGGCTCATTTAGGCACTCAATTAGACTTATATTATACACTACCAAGACGATCTTAATCCCCCCCCCCCCCCCCCCCCCGTTGTCAAAGTCAGCTACCGCCACAAATTGAATCCAATTCTGTGGGAAACACTGTATTGTGTCTACACTATTCTTGATGAGTAAAAAACAACAGCCTATAAGTGATCTTTATATGTACAGTATATTGTTTTCTATAGCCAAAACAGGGCTCGATGAAACTGTGATTCAATGCTAACTTTTTTCATGAATGTTCTCTTTCTCACAGATTGATCCATCTGTGATACCGCTAATGAGTGATGGTGACTTGGCGAAGTGCACTCCTAAATTAGGGGACCGAATAGCTGTGGTGGCCTTTTGTAGGCGATCCAGCACAGCCAGTAATTCAAGAAAAGACCATATACCGACTTGACTGCTCCGAAGACAATCAGCAACTACAGCAGGTGCAAATCCTTCAAAAAATCCAACCTGGATTGGGAATAGGAATGCAGATTGAATTCAGATGGATGGAGTTTGATTTTAAACAGCAACACAAGCAGGTGAAGGCAATGGACTCTATGCAGGACTCCATTTTGGATTTGCTTCCTACTGGACAATCAACTTCCTGTTTACACGTACACAGTAGTCTGTGACAGAAAATGACAGATTACTAGCCTGTCAGTTTTAATATAATAGGCTATTTCTAATTGAAAAACAAGTTATCTAAACACCAGTAATATCAGTTGCTTGATTAAGGTTAAGGACATTTTAAACCCTTTCCTGTTCCCAGTTGGACTACATGAGACGAGGTCCTGCAGACATTGACTATAGAGAAAAGCCATATTTGCCAATGTTTTAACATAAACTGGCAGTAGATAAGCCAGTACAAGCAAATCCAAAATGGAGTTGTGTATAGAAACGCGGAGGAACCAGACATTTTACCATTGATAAAAACCTGAAACCCAAAAAACTGTGGCGGAAGTAATGGTCATGGCAGAATTTTTTTTTTCCAGACGGAGCATCAAAGAACAAACAACTAATGTTAAATTCAGTCCTCACAGATTGAGGTGGAGAGTTCAAGCACTGTTGAGCAACTGTACAACATGGACGACACAGAGGTTTGGAGTGGCCAGGACACATTGGCAGGAAACAAGGCTTCCCCTACAGCACACTATCTCTCCAACAGCCAGTGAATCCTTGCCATGTAATACTGTGTATTCCTGTTGTTGACCGGACCACTACTGAATCTCCTCCCCAGGTCTCTTGACGTCTTTCCCTGAGTCAAACAGTGACCATGCGCCCAGTGTCACATTAATCATACTTAGAGGAACTGTCTTGCTGAGCATTTAAATCTGAGTATTTACATATCCTCATGTTTTACAGTCAGAGATCTACATCAAGATGCACAATATAGAAAAATGAGAGCACAATTCAGTAAAACGAGCGCACAATGTATTAAAACAAGCACACATTCACTCAACATGCAAAACATTTTGCAATGATAAGCTGGTCTGTGTGTGTAACGTCAGGAGTAGAATCGACACTAATCAAAAAAGACTTAGCCGATTATTTCTGCAAGGACCCACTCTCCCATCACTTCAACAAACTCTATGTCTATCACGAGAGATATGAAGGTGTTCCCTTGCCAACATTGCCGTATTTCTCAATAATAATTTCCAATAATTAATCGCTGATTACTTTCCCATAAAGTTACCATTATCAAGTCTTCCAAAGATTTCACTATGTCCAATCATGTACGGCAGTCCTCACTCTGCTAAATGCCTCACCACCACAACCACTCTCCTTAAAACCTCCCTTCAGTCTGCACATTCATTGTCAAACTGTTTTCTCAGCTCAGAGTCTGTGCATCCAGCATTAGCACACCATCTGAGATAAGTCATCATTGCATCTCTGGGGCACTCTGACCCTTCATGGTCTGACAAGAACACACATGCATTTTTCCAATCACTGTATCCCGACGTCAACGTCGACTAGTTCCCCCAGAATAATTTGCACGCAAAACAAAAGAGGGGGAGTAGAGTAACCACTCCCTCGGCACAAGTTCACCATTACCTAGTTTCCTCATGAATAAAGATTTTCAAAAATAAATTTTCTGTTGCTTATGATGCCTTTCTGATGCACCGACATCTGCGTCTTTGTTACAGCAATTATCTGGCCCCATTTTTATCCAGTATATTCTTGTTTTTTCATAAATTTCACCCCAACACCCAGGATCCGAATTCACATTAGCGTCAACGTGGCTAGGACATTCTGGAGTCCCATCATCAAAGGCAGCAGGTGGGTCCGAGTGGTTTGCATCAATGATAGAGCTTGAATATTTGGGTCCTGGAGTCCCTTCAGAAACAGTGGGTAGATCTGAGAGGTTATAGGATGATGTAGTGGTTGAAAGACCATCATGGCTAAAGTTGTCATTGACTGTTGACATTCTAGTGGTGGCACATACTGTTGTTCTTCCAGGGGTTTAAAGTCATGGTCCCTCCTCAGAGCTAGCTGCAGCTCCAGATAGCATAATGTTGGTATCGTCGTTATTGTTAATGTGCCTTGTTTCTTGATTTGTCAGTCTACTGGATTCAGCAGGCTTAGAAACTCCTGTCAATAGGATTTTTGCAGGAGATTTTGGTCTTGCTGTTCTTTAACTCTTAGACCCTTTCGCTTTTGAGCCCTGCTCTCATACCTTCTTTCTGATATTTTCTGAAGGTGTCCACTGAACTGTATGAATGACATACATTTTGAAAACAAATTTGACCTTATGAACTCCACCATATTTACCCAATAAGCCTCTTACTATTTTAATTTATTTTGGTAGGGACCCCTAGGCTGCATAAATATGGCATCTTGGCTCACTCAGAACTTTAAATGCATTGTCTAGCCTGTGCATTGATTCGTGCTAATTAAACGATATTGTGCTCAGTGGTTAATTTGGGATTTGGCAGGTGGGGGAACCCTAAATTCCAGTGTCGGTGCAACAGGGAAAAAATGACTCACCGTTGGACAATATATTGAGTATCGTGGTGTGTGGCAATACTTTTTGGACAAGAATTGCTAGCTTCTTGGTCACCTCTGTACACGCGAAAAATTACCTCACCATTTATTTTAATAATATCATCATGCTATATCGTTGGTATGAAAGAATATATTTATTATTAATTTATCTGAGGTGGCGGAACTGTGTTTCCCCCCCCCCCCCCCCCACTTTAACCCCTGAGTGTGCTCAACCCAAATGTTGGCAGGTATGTTGTAGACTAATGCTGTGTGTGTAATGCTTCATCATTTCCCCTTTGCGAAGATTTTGAGAGAAACTAGCCTGGGTTTGAAGGAGAGAAATTCCCCTTACATCTTACTTTCTTTTTTCCTCCATGATTTCCTCTAAAAGAGGTGTAAGACACTGAGAGGAAATAAGGAAGGGAGAAATTATGAACTATCCCATGTGTGTTTCTGAAGAAGTCCTCTTGGTGACATGACCCTTATGGCCTTTCCATTCATATCCTTGGCTGTCATCAACTTCTCCTGGAACACAGTTCTAGTTTGTGTGGCCTGGGGCCCACACGTACGGAAGCAGTTTAGTTTATTTGATCTCAGCTATAGTATCATCCAATACCAAGTTAGCTTTTCAGTATGTGTGACTTATATTGATGGGTGAAAATGTAACAAGGGCATGGGTTCTGTTTCATGACTTAGAAAGTTAAAACTGGTTTGAATAATGCTGGACAGTTCAGCTAATGGGTCAAAATAAACAATCAGTGAAAGACGCTTGACAATGTAATGGTCAATGCTACACCTTTTCAACTAGTGCTGGTGGCGTCTGCACAATATTGCGCTCAGACATAGCCTGGCTAGCGCCACCACTTCTCAATGAGACGTGGTCTGGGAACCAAACGTTAATTTTCTCGTATTTGAAAAAAATGCCCAGATCCGTTTATTGGGTGCCACGGATGTCTATCAAATGCGTCTGTGCATAGCTCATCATTGTCTTGCTTTCCCCCTTGTTCTGTGATTGGTCCCCTATCTCAGGTGAAAATTTGCTCCATGGCAAGGGCGTAGGTTTGGTCTCAGCTTTGGTAGGGACACATCCACAACTCCTGTTGTCACGATACCAACATTATTGTTTCAATACCAATAGCAAGTGAAGAATCTCGATTTCGATACTATTGCGATTTTTTAAAAATTTGATTTGGTTTGTGTGATTTGTGAGATCATTCACATCAGTGGTAATCATAGAATTTGATTGACCCTCCACACACACACACACAAAAAGTGATGGTTGTCATAGGTTTCTT
This sequence comes from Alosa pseudoharengus, assembly GCF_046254945.1. Lineage (NCBI taxonomy): Eukaryota > Metazoa > Chordata > Actinopteri > Clupeiformes > Clupeidae > Alosa > Alosa pseudoharengus. The sequence continues at coordinate 18,749,832 of NW_027468664.1, forward strand.
TTTCATATTTTGGAATTCATATAAACTATAAATTTATATTGATAATTATTTATAGTATGTTATGATCTACATAATTACTAATAGCTAAACATATTTAGTAATTTGATTACATCATATTGATATTTAAATTATTATGCTACACTTGTCTATATCATCACATTTGGTGTGTAAATCTAATCTTCACTTTAAGAGGAACGTGAATGCTGAAAAATAGTTTCGCAAGTGCAAGGATATGTGGATTCAATTTTGCTATGTCATTAGATAAAATAAATGTTAAAAAAAACTAACAAGTCAAAGAAAATCTTTCTGGGGTGAGATCATAGAAGAGATAAGTGTCTCGCAATGTTCATTTATGAGTATGGATATGCACCAGTTTATCTTTTATTTCTTTGCATTGTGCAGGCTACATTCACAAATACATTAGCCTACATAAACAGAATATAGGAACAGGAAAATGTCTCGGATCCATTGTTTATTGCGACTGCAAGATTGGTAGCCCAATTAGCCTAACAGTCAGTGATGGTGACTTATAGCCTATGTGACTGTCCGTGCGGCACACCCTTATTCATCACGACTCCTAACTTTGGTTGAAAGATTACAGAAGCTAGCTTAGCTGTGACAATATCCTGGGTAATATCCTAACAGCTAATGCTATTTTACACAGTAAAATACGCATTTGAAAGCCTGGTCACCAGTTGCCAGTTTGTATGGCTATTTTGCCTAGACTGCAATGAAAAAGCTTCGTATTTTGGCAAAGCTGATCTACAAACCACAAAAAGGGGCAAAGATGTACATGCTGAAGGGCAAAGGGAATATCACAATGTTTTATTCTGGCCTTTTTTGGGATACTATGTATTGGCAGACAGCCCTAACTTACCGTTGTCGTTGACACACCCGCTCGCTTGACTGCCGGTGCAAACAAGTACAGTAGCCTTTGACACTCTCCGTGCGTGTAGGCCTGCTGTAGCGTGCGTGTCAGATAACCCTTCCCCCTCCCCCTCTGTTTTTCAGCAAATCATATGACGACGTTTTTTGTACTGTTGTACTGTGCTGGCTGTCGGAATGATCAGCAGCACAAATAAGTTCGCTAAAATATTGGTGGGGACAATTTTGTCATCTTAAAATATTGATTAGGACTAGTCCTTAGCGTCCCACCCTAAATCTACGCCCATGCTCCATGGTCTCCAGGCTGCCTTAGCAGCATGAATCAAATCGCGCGCAAGGCAGCATGGGAACACCCAGGCTAGCTCAGACAAACATAAAGAAACACATTCTCAGCTCATGTCTAACATAATGCAAATGTCAAACACACAAACACACACAATTTTAGTGTACATTTCAGCTCCCATACAAGCACACATGGACAATAAATACAATGATTTAAAATGTGGATGAAAACCAACCCCGCACAATCACACACATTTCTCTTTCCCAATCAAGTTACCCAATTACAGGGTGCGGGACCAGGAAGTGACAGTGTGCGTAGGAGAAATAGTCAGTCTAAATGTTGCGGGAAGGGTCACATGCCCTTACTCTATATTTTGTGATATGTAGCGAGAAACTATCACAATTAAATCTCAAAACCCAGGTTTTGTGACCAAAAAATACATCTCTCATTAACGAACTATCTGCCAGCCACTTACTTTGAGTTTTTCTCACTCAAAGGTGACTTTATGAAATCGTTGCTCTCTCGCTATGAAAAAAGGGAACGTTCATGTTGGTAATTCAATTACCAACACCTAGGCCCGTTTCCATTGTGAGCGTTCGTGGTAAAACCAAGGAGGCAGGAACTTGTCCAGGAACCTGCTCACTTGGTCCTCTCAGTCCTTAACCTGACTCTCGCCAGATGAATTTCGTTCCGCTTAGCTCTGCCTAGCTTCACTCACATCCATCTGGGACCTCTTCCGTTGAGAGTGATTTCTACACCAGATTTTATGGTAGAGCCAATCAGGACGCAGGGCGGGAGTTTCATAGATGTGATAGCGTAGAAGCGACGGTGAGACTGTTATCAGCAGCGTGTTATCAGGGTTGGCTTCAATGTGAGTGGTTGAAATAGCACGTCAATAGATGACGGACAAGTGGCTTATCCAGTCATATGCAAGCATTTTTTGATTAGGCTCAGCCTTCTGAAGCAACACTCCAATGGATTGATCCCAGATGGATGAGTGGAGCTAGGCGGAACGAAATTCATCTGGCGAGATTCAGGTTACTCAGTCCTTGTGTTTCCATTAGAATTGAAGGACCCTGATCGAACTAACAAGCTTCTAGAAGTGACGCAAAACTTCCTCTACAGTTTCGATCGTGACGTAATAGTTTTGCGACGATTCAACACTACTTCCTTAGTGAGCACGCCAAATACAAACAACAACCAGATCATGGAAGGAGCTGAGATGACTGCTCAAATTTCATGGGAAATATATGTTAATTTTGAATTTGATGCCAGCAACATGTTTCAAAAAAAGTTGGGACGGGAGCATGTTCACCACTGTGCTGCTTCAACTCTTCAATTAACAAAATTCTGTAAACGTTTAGGAACTGAGGAGACCAGTTGCTAGAGTTTTGAGAGTGAAATGTCCCATTACTCCCCGATATAGGATTTCAGTTGCTCAACAGTATGGGGTATTGTAAGTCATGTTTTTCATTCCATTATGCACCTAATTTGACAAATCTGGACTGCAGACTGCCATTTTAGCACCTGGACTCATCATCTATGCAGAAATACTATTTGAATATGTGCAGGATTAATTTTGGCATTGTTTTCCTGAAATATTCAAGGTCTTCCTTGGAAAATACATTGCCTGGATGGGAGTATATGCTGCTCAAAACCTGTATACATCATTCAGAATTGATTGTGCTTTGCCAAATGTGCAAGATACCCATGCTGTAGGCACTAATGCTCTTCCACACCATCATAGATGTTGGGTTTTGAACTGAACACTAAATAAGTTGGATAGGTTGGATACTTGGATAGAGCATCTCCTCTTTAGCCCAGATGAGTCCATGATTTTCAAAAAGAATGGCAAATTTTGATTGGTCTAAACACAGGAACTTTTTACCCCAGTCCATTTTAGGCCCAGATAAGATGGTGGTATTTTCTGTATCATGTCTCAATACAATGTTGGCTGTTTTGACTGTTACAATTTTGGCTGCAGTTTTTGAATTGAGTATCAAACTGTGCACATAACCAATAGTTATCAGAGGTTTTCCTGAGCCCCAACAATGACAGGTCTGGAAACAGGTTTGGTGTTGGTGCAGTGCCATCTGAGGTCCAAAAGACCACAGCCATCCAATTTGTTTTTCAGCTCTTTCCCTTGTTTGCAAAGATTTCTCTGGATTATCCGAACGTTCTAATGATATTATGTCCTGTAGATGACATACTTCACAATTGCATCTTAATAAACACTAGAAATGCAATTACGAGGAATTACACGAGGGGATGCAGTCTGCTGGTTAGGGTGTTGGTGGGGCTGTTGGTAGGGTAATTGTGATACCTGCAAAGGTGCTTTTGGAGTAACCAAATTTGAATCTTGTGTGACATGGCATTATTCAGATATCACACTCAAGGTGTTTTTGACCTTGACATTTGACCTTCAGCCTTCAACTCACTTCATCTTCGAGTCCATAAAAACACTTGTACCAAATTTGAAGCATGTACGTCAAGCCGTTCTGGAGATATAATGCTGAATGCATGATATATGGCTGGGACTTTTATTTTGACACAGAGGAAACACTTTAACAGGATGTGTAGTTCAGGTAGAGCTAGATTGTATGCTTAGAGGCTGAGACAGTTGAATTCCTCACAGGTGACACCTGTGCCAGTGTTCTGATTAGCCTGGGAACTGCTCTGAGAACTACTTAACGAGCGCAGCTGGCTCTATTATGACATCACAGCCCCCATTCAAGTCTATGGGGGAAAAATACACTTTTAATTACAAATATCTCAAAAAGTATAAACTTCTCAAAAATGAAAAACGGATAGGACGGTAAAGCCTTGGAAGATCTACGGAACGGTGTTTGAACCAAATTTGTACGTTAAGCGGTTTGGGCTGAATAGCACGCACAAAAAGGTAAAAAGAAAAATAATAACAAGAAGAAGAAGTTTTCGGATTTCAATAGAGGGGATGCATCCCCTCTAATTCAAATTACATTGTTTCATCATTTGTGCACACAGGTTTACACAGAGTAATGAATACCCCTACATCTTTACTTCTAAGGGACCCTGCCTCTCTGGGATGCTCTTTTTCATACCCAATCGTGTTGCCAGTTACCTTAATTCGTTTTTTTCCAGCATTTTGTTAGCCCTGTCCCAACTTTTTTTGAAACATACAGTATTGCTGGAAATATATATTTCCCATGAAACAGTCAAATTTGTCATTTTCAACATATGTCGATATGTCTGTGTCCTTTTTGCAAGTAAATATGAGTTTAAGAAAGTTGCAGATTATTACACTCTGTTTTTATTCACATTTTACACAACGTCCAAACTTTTGCTGTTTTGGGGTTGTACATAGATGGTCACCAGCCTATACAATGGTACATGATAAAAAAAAAACCCATCTGTCATTCAATGGCAAAAAGATATAGAACCAAATGACAAAAAATGCTTCAAGAACAAGTCATCTTCTAGAATGATTATCCAAGCACTGCATGTGTTGAGTCACTTGCATGTATTGTGAAAGTGACTGGTGTAGTGATAGTCTTTCTTCTCATTTGGCGCAGTATTATAATGGACAACACAGAGGCAACAACCTGTGGGAACACCACAAAAGTAGCTGTTAGAAGTTGAGATGAGAGAGCAGGATGAAGCATAAAGCACAAATGCTAAAGGCATACTCATCAACATGAACACATACCATAAAAAATATTAATGTAAAACTCAACGCTGTTTCTTTTTTCAGGGCCATTCTCACTTCGTTGAACATGTAAGGAAAACATGGCTGGAGATGAAAACACAAGGATGAAAACATATCAGGATGTGGAGTGATGAGACTAAGGACCCTATTTTGAAGATCTAAAACGTCTGGTCTGAAGCACATGGTTAAATTATCAGGCAGGCAGGAAGATGGTTCAGGGATGGGTTGTACTTACATCTCTCTGTTATCTCTCTTATGTTTCTGACTGGCTCAATATGCCTAAACACACTTATGCCTTGCACTTTAGACTATCCATGTAGATAGCTAAAATGGGGCCCTTAATCTTATATTCACTTTGTCAGATAGACATCTTGTTTCCTTTTAATATGAATATGCAGTTGAGTAAAACAAGATGACTAATATATCTTTAAAACAGTGTCACTGATTAGAAATACTATTAACCCTAGGGTACGTATGTGTTTATAATAACAGAGAGGGGCCATATAAACAGCTATTTTGTCCCTCCAAGGTTGCAGAGATGGTCATTACCTGAGTATACACCTGGATTTCCTCAGCTGTTTTCGTCTCGGTGTTAATCGTACGGATATTAACCTAGACAATGCCAAAGAGAGGTGCCATGTTATTAGCAGCAGCAGTGTTAATTAAAGACTATGACAAAAAATATTCGTCAACGAACCTTTTTCACAGATGAAAACTAAATAAAAAATAAATAAAAAGTCAGATATGATGAAGACTATGACAAAATATAACTGACACTTTAGTCAACGAATAAAAATGAGATGAAAATGTTAAGGGGGGACGAATGGAGAAGAGATCCAATCAAAACTACTCTTTTTGTCGGACAAGTTGGGAAGAAATCTAATCAGAGTGAATCTTTCAGGGTAAGTTGATCTATGCAGAAGCAGCAGAGCAGGCGTAACAACTAAACAAACGCAGCAGCAGTTGCATAGGAGGAGAACAAAGACGAGTTTGCAGAACTTCGCACAGTTTCAAGGACGTTTTCACAACAGTTCACAGCAGCCATACCAATGGATACCTTGTCTTAGCTGAATTACTGAAGCTAAGCAGGTGTGGGCCTAGTTAGTACTTGGATGGGAGACCTTCTTGGAAAACTGGGTTGCTGCTGGAAGTGGTGTTGGTGGGTGGCCAGTAGGTGGCACTCTTCCCTCTGGCCAATAAAGATCGATCCCAATGCCCCAGTGCTGTGACGGGGACACTGCACTGTAGGAGATGCCGTCCTTCGGATGAGACGTTAAACCGAGGTCCTGACTCACTGTGGTCATTAAAGATCCCATGGCACTTATCGTAAAGAGTAGGGGGTTCCCCGGTGTCCTGGCTAAATTCCCAATCTGGCTCATTCAATCTGGCCCCCTAATCATCCCCCACTGTAATTGGCTCATTCACTCCCTCACTCTCCACCTCAAGCTGGTGTGTGGTGAGCGTTCTGGCGCATAATGGCTGCCGTGCATCACCCAGGTGGGTGCTACACATTGGTGGTGGTTACTAGTGAGGACCCCTTACCCCTCCCCCCCTCCCCTCATTGTAAAGCGACCTTGGGTACCATGAAAGGCGCTATATAAGTCCAAGGTATTATTATTATTATTATTATTAACAGTTAGGTTGTTTACATTATATGCACAGACTTAGTTACACAGCTGTGACTGATTTCAGCTGTCTTCGCTCATTAACCTAGCCTGGGTGCCAGTCTGAACTTAGTCCCGCCCACAACATTTGAGGTCGGGAAGTTGGCATTGCTCCATTGTGGAGCAAGTATGCTCGCCCTAGATCGGGCGGACCAATCAAATTGGACTTTACGATGATGGACAGGTGAGCAACAGCGCCTGGTCTATCGTCATCTGAGCATGCTTAGATTAGTTTGTTTGAAACAAAAACGCTGTAGCTAGGAGACATGGCTTTTAAGACCCCATATGATGGAACACCACTTTTCCATCAGAAACATATTTGTAAAAAGCATAGCTAGAATGATATAGAACATTATCGGTATATTGAATCAAAATGATCATTTTCTCCAAAAACACAAATAGGAATGTAGCTCAGTAAGTAAGAGGTCACTCTATGACGCAGGAGACCAGGGTTCAATTCCTGCTCGCTGCAGCAATTTTGAAGGTGCATTTCTCACAGCTAAACCAAGCTAGATAGATACAGTACAGTACTGTAGTGTCTACAGTAGACATATAGAGATAGAAGGTCGGGCTTGTGGAGCTATAGGCTACATGGTCCTCGCTTTAGATTGGGGGGCTGCAAAATTTACTACAAATAGGTAAGAAAGGTCTTATAAGCGTATTAATTATCCACCTCTTTGTCTTATACACCATTAACAAGCATTAACAAGCTGCTTGTTAACACTTACAACTGTTACCGCAACCGCTACCGTTTTAGCCAATAGGGAAACGATTCAAACGACATATGACATGATGCCATCCTACCATGCGCTCCCAGAGAAGTTTTGATGCGCACTCGTTAGCTACAGAGAGCGAGCTTTGAATTGCGAGTTTGGAGAGTCATTTAGTGTTTGCATAAGCGCTCCGGGCCCACGACCAATTTTGGCCAAATCTATCTTGATTCATTTTTGTATTTATCGATGCTTATTTGTACTGATTGCTGGGGGAAGAAATAATAAAAGAAAATGCTACTAAAGATGCCACTGGTCCGTAGAGTGCGCTTACAATGGGAGTTCAACAGTCCGCACTCTCCCTCTCGCTACACTGTTGCGTTTTAAAAGCGAAACTGATGCCACAACCGGTCTGGGTTTGCCGGAGTAGCCTAGGCCAGGGGTTCCCAAACTTTTCCACGACAAGGCCTCCCAAATACCACTAGGTTCTGGCCAAGGGCCCCCGTGATTAAACCCATCAAGAATACTACGGCAAATGTAAAAATACATTAAGCTAATCCTAATAATTATTTTAGCCACACTTTAGCAACACTTCGCGATGGAGCATACAGTGTGTAAAAATTGTATTTGGGGCTCTCTGCTATATGAGAGCTATCACTCTACTATTATTCCCAGTCATTATCATGGAAAATATAATGTTCAGATATGTGACACATTATTATAATGACATTGTATAACAACCCTCATAGTAATATTTAAGTATATTTTAAAATTTTCAAATGAATTTATTTGTTGCTTTTATTTTTCCTTCCAACTTGCTGAGGCCCCCCTGGCACCCCCTCGTGGTCTACGCTGTGTCTATTTACAGGAGCATAAGCTTACCGCAACAACAGCAATCACCCTCAGGCGCTCCAGCAGGAATGAATGCTATGGTACGCACACCCATCTAGAGGCCCCCCCCCCCACCCATCTAGAGCCCCCCCCCCCGCACAACGAAACATTAAGCCTTACTAATATTTGTCCGTTTCCCAGTTTCGTTCGTGCATGATAACAGGCAACCATAGATAAAATAAAGCAACAAGTAGCCCTAGCCCACAACTTCTGTAATTGCTGCGTGCATTTGTTAGGCTACTTTACAGAAAATTGTAAATAGTCTATTGTCGAGCAGCTAATGGGATACTGCGCAGTTGGGAAGTTATGGTGGGCTAACTTGGTGTGAATACACACACAGGGGAAATTCTCTCTCGTTGTTGAGTTGTCTGATGGTAGGCTACAGTGCATATGGTCGTACACCTGCAGGTACGCCTGATCACAGTTCGCATCGTCGCAGGATAGGCTGCCCCAATGCACAGTCTAAACGGTAAAAACCTTACCTATCCGTTCACGGGGACATGTCAATGTTAACACACAAAACACAATTTCAATAGAGACAAGAAGATAGGCTGTTAGTGTCAGCGGAGTTACTGCCTTGGTGTGTTGCCAAATCTTGTAAAAAATAAATAAAAGAAAGCCTAGCATGCATGGATAGTCTTCTTTCAACCCAGATATCGCAGCATGGAAAAGTCACGACCCACGAGAGAACAAAAACAAACAAATAGCCTAAACAGGCAAAAGTGTAGCCCTTTTGGATGTGTTAAAAGAGCTGTAGTTGCACTTAGTTAGCAATTGATCATGTTGCTTTTTCAAATGAAATGCGTTTGTTAGTAGGTCTAGGCCTATAGGTTAGCCGACTGTCAAAATAGTGAAATTAAACTGCGTGTCTATACACTTTCAACAGAAAACAAAATGCCTCAGCCTCTAATAAGCACAATATGAAGTGGACTAAATAAAAACATGATGTTGGAATAAACACAATATATAGGGGCCCACTACAGGTCGCCCCCCCTATAGTGAACCAATAGCTCCGCCCCTGAGCGTTTGTCAACTTTTATGAAGTTTGTCAACTTTATTTCGTCCTCTTCCGAAAGCGAGGTCTCTATGGACTTTGAAGCCGAGGGGGATTTTCTCAATGGAAGGGACCCTGATCTTGAACTGAGTACATACTGTAGCATCGGCGCATAAAGACTGTGTTAGCGTTCTCCAGCGAAAGGCATGCTGGGACACAAGGGTGAACAATCGGGGGGTTTATGTCGTTATTCCCCTAAGTTAGAAGTGTAAAGTTGGTGTTTTTATCGTAACCTGTTTCCCTTTTTAGTTATCCCTCATGTGTGTTCCTTTTCGTGTGGGGGGCTGGACCTCCCCTGTTGGTGTAGTATGTGTGTTTCCTTGACCTGCCCTGTGTGTATTGTAATCTGTGTCTGAGTCCCTGCCCTCGTTCGTGAGCCAATAAAGCTGCCATTGAACAACGTTGGTGTCGTGTGCATTAAACGTTACATTGGTGTCAGAAGCGACTTTCGAACATGGCCTCCGCCCAGCGAGAGAAGCGGGGAGCGGAAGACCATACCACTGGGTGGAGGCCCACGCAAGAGGATCCAGGGAGAGCCCTTGTAAGGGCTACTAAAAAGCTCGGGGCCTTCTATCGCTACAGCAGACGGAGGAGTGGAGCTATCGTCTGGAGCTGCCTGCGGCCATGGGAGAAGTTCTTGACGGAAGAGGGGCCTGATGAAGCGTTCGCGGAGAAGACGACGCTGGTCTGGGCGCTGACTCCGCTGCGAGCCGCGACGCGTGAGCAGAGCCGAGGGAGTGCGGCGAGGAAGAGGTTCCTAGACGAGGGACGGTTGGCGGAGCCGCTGAGGGCAGCGAACTCACGTCGGTGGGGCAGCTTCGTCGGAAAGGCCCTCTAGAGTGTGACTGTTTTTGTGTGTTTTAACTTTTGGGTGCGTGTGAGGGGCACCGTGCAGTGCTAGGCGCTAGTTCTAGTTGGCCTGTTGGCCGGCGCCTTTAAAAAAAAAAAAAAAAAAAAGTTCGTTGTGTGGAGTTCGATAGCACGACCATCTCGGGGGTCGTGCCTTCGCCGAGGCCGCGAAGGAGTGGAACGGGCCGGGAACAGAGCAGTACGGCTCTGCGAGATGGCAACACGAGGAGGGACGCCGAAGACGGTAGCTGCAGCGGGAGAGCTCAGCGCGGTCCGGTTGCTGTGGAGTCGGTGCCTGTCTGTCCCGGTCGGCGACTCGACGGAGCGGAGTGGCGTTGGCGCAGCTTCACCTGGCCCCCCTCGAACCCCGGTGCTTGGTACAGTGTCGACGGTTGTAAGGCCACCTAGGGCCCCGTCTGGAGAGGAGGAGTGCCGTGGTGACACGCCGCGGAAAGTGCAGCCTGAGGGCGGCTGCTGAGAGGGAGCTGGTGACGAGCGGGTCGGCCACGTGGCTGCTAGCACGCCCGAACTGGATTGCTAGCAGCGTGGCGCCCCGTTGAGTGAGCTCCTGCGGCGCGTGCACCCCACGTGAGTTGGCGGTACTGTCGCACTGGACTGAGTGGCGGGCGACGCGCGCCGACGCTAGCATGTGGCTACCTCGTGGTCGTTGCCGAGGACGGCAACGGCTTGTTGGGGGAGCTATGTAGCGTCGGCGCATAAAGACTGTGTTAGCGTTCTCCAGCGAAAGGCATGCTGGGACACGAGGGTGAACAATCGGGGGGTTTATGTCGTTATTCCCCTAAGTTAGAAGTGTAAAGTTGGTGTTTTTATCGTAACCTGTTTCCCTTTTTAGTTATCCCTGATGTGTGTTCCTTTTCGTGTGGGGGGCTGGACCTCCCCTGTTGGTGTAGTATGTGTGTTTCCTTGACCTGCCCTGTGTGTATTGTAATCTGTGTCTGAGTCCCTGCCCTCGTTCGTGAGCCAATAAAGCTGCCATTGAACAACGTTGGTGTCGTGTGCATTAAACGTTACAATACATTACAGATTGATTATTTTATCAGAAAGTATTTATTACAGACATTATTTGAGTAGTTATGTGTGAAGACCGCTGTGGCTTTGAGTTTGTAAACAAGGGGGAGGGGTGCTGCTGCTGAAGCTTGTGTGTGTGTGTGTGTGTGTGTGTGCGTGCATGCTTACGTTCGAGCATGCATATGTAGGGAGATGTGACTGAATAAATGGCATCTTGAATTTTCTCTGACCGTGGTCAATACAGAAACTTTGTTGGTTGGAAAGGGTGCTTTTATGAGTGCATGTGTAGGATGGAGGTGTGTAATCAGGGACTAGGCATTGGGCTTATTCTGGTGGGGGAGGGGATGCTTACCTGTAATGGCAGTGGGTTTATTTTGGGGGGGACGGGATGTTACTGTGTGTGTGTGAGAGAGAGGGGTTGCGGGGGGAGGGTTGTGTGGAGGATGAGCTAATCGTTGCGTGTCTGTGCTTCAGAGAGCCAGAGAAGTCTGACCCAGATGGGCAGTTGGAGGCAAAGAGGCCATCCCACCAGCCATCAAGGACTACAATGGGTATGTACACTGTTTTCATAATTTCAACTCTTTGAATTGAATTTTGATATCATGTCAATGCATCAATATCAGTAACTTTGGCTATGTTCATTTTCCTATATTTGTTTCTCTACCCAGGAACATGGGTGTTGTGGACCTGTCCGATGCCCTGATTGGCTACTACACCATCCTCCAAGAAGTGGTAACCGGTCTTTCCTGTTCCACTTCATAGACATCACATTTTTGTGTCATTCATCTGTGTGTTTGTATTTTGCACAGTTCAGTTTTGCACTTTTCTAATATTTATATATGCACTTTGTTTATCCTTTTTCTATCCAAATTTCTTAGGCGGAATAGAAGAAAATATGGGTTTTGTGTGGTTATGCTTATGTAATGCTGTGCCTAAATGACTGACATCAAATCCAAATACCTTGCAAAATACCAACAGTATTAGCTTTCATTAGAGACCAAGATTATGTTTCTAGACAAAGGGGTTCTCAAGTTATAAGCCTTTGAAACTAAGTATGCAGTCTTGGTAACCAAAGTCTCTTTTGGAGTGTCCAAATAGATAGATAGATAGATAGATAGATAGATAGATAGATAGATACTTTATTGATCCCCAGTGGAAATTCAAATGGACCTAAGAAAAACACACAGACATACCTGTAGATTTTTTTTAATATAAAATCCATTGAGTCTTTTGACTTCAAATTTGTTTCTGTAGTAAGCTGAGACATGTGGCTCTGGTCTTGTGTTGTCTGTATCTCACTAGATGTGTTTACAGCAGTGTGTTTTAGTCAGTTTACAGATATTTAAAAAAAAAAAAACCTCCCTTCTATCCTCTGTAACTCAGTGTCAGTAAGGCCTAGAATGACCCTGACACTTGTAAAAAAAACTTTAGAGTGTTACCTTTCCAATGATATGAAGCACATCCAAAGTATATGGGAGCTGTACCATTTTTAATTTGGGTATGCCGTTTAGACCAAAAAACGAGACATTCAGCCAACCCTGTCACATTTCATAGTGGTATTTCACCCAGTGCAGTCTGGCTATCATGACTGAAGCAGGCAGACCAGAAAGCACTGCTTTGAATGAAACATTTAGCCTACGTTCTAAAAAGAAAACCCAGACCAGTACTGTTGACAGGAGCATCAATCTACTATTTCTGAATCTGCAGTAACGAATTTCCGTTGCCTACCGTAGCAGTTCTCACGTCTGAAGTAGCACCTCAATGCAAAACAATCTGGAGGTAGTCTTACGAGTTAGCACACCCCTTGATGATAATAATGCTAGCCGCCAGCCTTGTCAAAGGTAACTTAGCTAACGTTTTGCTGAGCCTACCTTAACTAACAAACAAACTCCCTTAATAAATTGACTTGCACGCTTGAAAAAAAAAATTCTTCAAAAGTATGTTGAAGGTGGTTACATTTATTTCCATTCCAATAAGGGACTGTACGATATTTACCGGGGGGGGGGGGAGGGCCGGTCGTCAGGGGGGGAGGGCCTAAGATAATTTTTTAAGCCTTAGGGGAAGGCCCAGGAGAAATTTTTTGGCCTGGGGGGAGGGCCGAGGAAAATTATTTTTTCCTGATCCATGATATTTTTTTCCCCTGATCAATGATCCGTTTTCGATATTTTAAAAGGTTTGTAGGCCAAAACATGATTCACGTCTCTTTGACAGAGTGGGCGAGTCCAAAAAGTCGCAACCCTACCTGAATCTCCCACAACTCCCCTCGTAAGCTTGCAGGTCACCCGCGGTTATGAGTCATAAAGCAAATATTTTAATGATCGGGTCATTTGCGGGCGGGTCAGTTAAAATTAATTAAATATATATTTTCTACAAATAGGCCTACTTAAAATATCACGAGAAGGCTAGCATCAATACAGTAAAGCATCAATACAGTCAACAGTAAAGAAGCTGAAGACGCGAGTTAAAATAATAAAGACACCCCTTCAGGAAAAGCGATATAGGCTATGGGAAATATTGGGAAAAGTTCTTAAAGAAGATGACAGTAGTACAAGTTATGGTCTATGTAGGCCTACTTCTTGCGAATCCATTTAAAAGTATGACAGCCGAAACGGGCAGCCTGCAGGAATAAATCTTATGGCACAGACTACACAGCCATATCTACCGGTATGTATAGGTTCGCGTATGCATAAAAGTTACCTTAGTTCGTTGTGTTTGTGACTTTAAATAGTGGATGTGCTTTAGTAAAGCTTTGTGCTTCATTCAGCATTTTAAACCAGTTCTTACGCTAACGTTTTGACCAGCAATGTATCTCTCTTGCCTACCTTGCCTCCCCATTTCTATTTTCGAAAGAAGTATGTCCATGGCCAAATCTTATCCTAGTGTTCTAATCCTTGGTGGTTGCGTGCGTGCTTGCGCTCTTATTCTCATTCTCTCTCCTGCGCAAACATTATGTCCTGCATGCCTGCGTGTAGTTCTACTGCATAAAGTTTCGCAAATAAATTAGTTTGTTTTACAGAAATGGACTACTGCATGCAGGCTATAACCAAAAGCACACATTTTGTAAATAAGCGGGTCGGATTGCGGGTCGGGTATAATTTTGTCCTAATTAATATTCGCGGTCCGAGTTCCGGTCGGGTTGATTAAAATATCGGGCGACCGCGGGCCGATTGTGACCAAACCCGCGCAACACTGGTTTGTAGCCCCGTGTGTGTGTATGTGTGCTTATGACATTTGCTGGCCGTTTTAACCTTGTAAACGTCATTTTTCGACCAGTTTTATTTGATTCACGTAGGGGGGAGGGCCTAGGAGAATTTTTTTGAGCCGGGGGGAGGCTCCTGGAAAAAAAAAATTGACCAGGGGGGAGGGCCAGGCAGAACATTTTTAACCCGATCGTCTGGCGACCGGCCCTCCCCCCCCGCTAAATATCGTACAGTCCCTAACTTCACAAACTACATTTCCGTTTGCACTTGTAGGCTCTTTCTCTCGTTTTCCTACTGTATTGTTTTGAACTTCTCTATTTCTTATCCTGGACTGCCACCTACTGAATAGAAAAGGCAACAACCTAGTAATTATGTGAATTAAAATCTACAACATGTTTGAATGGCCAAAAAAAGGAAAAATCATAGGGGGTATTCCAAACATTACTTTGGTGTTAGGGTAGTGTTCTGCCTCTGCCAATTTTAGTTAGTTAGTATAGGCAGTTTAGTGCCATCTAGTGGTTCTTTCTGATGTGTAGTCGTTAGGACAGCTATGCTGTATTGTTTGATTTATGACAGCCATAGCAACCAGGACAAGCAGCAGCACATTTTGAGTTATTTGCTGAATATTCATCTTTCTACATCCTACATGTTAAAACCTTTGAAAAGCATAGTCCGTAAATTGCTTATTAAAGTAGATTGTAAATTTAGTGACATTATTTGGTAATTTCTGATAAATCTATCTTTATTTGATAAAACCATGCTGCCTTCTATGAGTTTACTGATCAGCTACTGATGGATTTTTTTTTCATCTGTTTTATCGTATGTTTCTTCAGATATTGAATATTGAATACATATGTTTTGTATCATTTTCAGTTTTACTCTTTATTCATTAAAACCGGAGCTTGGAGGCTAAAACCTGTTTTCTTGAAGGTGTTAGGCTGACTCTCAAATTGTGTTCGATACACACAGGGAGGACAGTAGCCTACAGGTAGCCTACGCTGCACGTCATAGACAGTGAGTGGTAACTTTAGTCATTTGCATTTATCATGCTAAAAATCTGACACCAGGCACTACGCTGATGCCACGCTGAGCCAAAGAGAAAATTATAATAAAAGAGATGTTGAACTTTAGTCTATAATATTGGTTTGGCTCTTCATTGATTCACTTATCTGCCAAACTTGTTTTTAAGATGTTCATAGCAAAAATTAGCCTAGAAATCTAGACGCACCCTAGCGGCGGCAAATTAATTTGCTCAGCCTGTACGTCTAGTATCAAACCATAGGAATTTCTATTGGATGACGTCCACGGCGTCACAGCGCTCTATTTTGTTAGAGAGTCTTAAGGCGGGCTTAACAGGATGATGACAGTCCTACGACGTTGAACAACAAGGAAGGTGGCTATGGCGAACTAAGAGCGGTTGTTTGAATCGGCGTTGGCGTCAACTTTGGAGGAGTTGGACTTGTGCTTTTCTTTGAAAGTTGAGCAACACAATGCACTTAACCCTCTAGGCGCCACGGTCGAGTTTACTCGACAAGATGCGGTACTGAATAAAACGGCCGATTTAGTCAAATAGGGTGTCATATTTCGCTCGACCTCCACTCCACTAGATGGCAGACATGTCATACGTCATCCCCGAGTCCAAAAAAGGGCATGCTTTAAACAAAACCTTTGACATACAGCGCATTGAATCAGTGCGTGCAATACTGGAGCTAGTGTGCGTGTGAGCCACTTTATCATAGCGATATTGTCAACGTCAGCGAGTATTTGCATTAGATTATCGTCTAATGGCATCAAAAAAGTTTACCCGAAATGAAGTGTTGGGTCTTCTATTCGCGGACCCTGATTCTGAAGGGGAATATCTGCCTTCAGAAAATGACGGTGATTTGTTTAGTGAGGCTTCAGATGCGTCCCTGCCTTGCAATGATGCAGCTGGACAAAGTGAGAGTTTAGCTTACACCAAGCACAAACGTTGAATCGTTTGCCCGATGTCACTGGTGGGAATAATGTTTCACGGGTTCGGAGTGTTCATCGGGAAGTTAGCAGGGTGTTAGTGGTGTGGCGAACGAGGCTGTCCATGTAGCGCTAGCTTCTGTCTTCTGACCGCGTGCCTCTCCGCAATCGCGGCGACAGTAACGTGGTGGAGCCTTTGTCTAATGCCACTGGGTATGTTAGACGAGGTCGAAGTGCTCATAGGACAGTTAGGGGGGAACGTAGAGGCAGTGTGGGGAGTCGCAATGAGAATGACAGTAGGCCTAGTCTGAGCTGCGCAAATTCTCTCCACTTGGAGCGCGCGCGCGAGGCAGATCTGGCCATGCTGTTCGCAGCAGAGGTTGTGACACGGGGCAGGGGAGCCATTAGGCCATGCATAGTCTATCACAAGATGATGGGAATGCCGGCCCTGTATGGATAGGACATGGATATGGATAGTCATTATCTCTACAGCAAAAGGCCTGCTACATAAAAAATTGTCAGCCATTTATTAGTAATGATTTACACTGTTGATTTGCTATCTATTTCCCTGACCATTTAGGACATACACTATGTGTTCTTTTTTGTGTGTTCATGTCCTTGTGATGTGTGTGTCTTTGTCAGCTAAGAAAAAAACAACAAAAAAACATAAACAAAAACAACAAAAAGAAAACAAATACTAACATTGTCTCTTGTTGTCTCGTCATCTCACTTCTGATCTGTGCCTTGCCGTGGCAAGTGAGCTTTTGAACTAAACAGTTCTTGTCTACTTGTGTTTGTGTGTCATCTGAATAATATATATGTGCCCCCATACATGGAATCAGAGTGCCTACTGTATGTAGTAAATGGAAAATCTCTACAGCAAAAGGCCAGCCTACCGCTACATGCATTTGGTTTGTTTCTGCTATTTATTAGTAATGATTTACACAGTTTGTTTACTACTTAGTATTTACCTGAGCATTCAGTATTGTGCAATATAGCATACAGAAGGTGAGGGACATTTTGGGGGAAAGAAGTGGTGCATTTTATCATTCAAACATGCGACTTTTCATGAAAATTCTATAATCCAAGATGGCCGCCACCATATGATGTCATAAAATGCAAATTATATATAAACATTTAATCCCTACATAAACTTTGGGTCATCCTTAATATTTCTCTAATTTACAGAAAGTCTCTATCTCTTATCACTTTTAAGATATAGCCTTTTGAAATGAAGATGTCAAAATTGAACGTTTCGGAAAAAAACCTCTGGCGCCTAAAGGAAGTCATTCCTTTCGAAGAAGGATGTATTTGCCGTTTTGCCGACCGGATACGGATATGGTCGTAGTGCTGGCCTATTGCATGCCTAGGCAGTTTGAAAGACAATTCTCTGCCCGCCCCTTGGATTAAGCGAGGTGAATGGGTCGATTCCAGACTATACATTTCTATGATATAGGATGGCTCCGGAAATTCTGGAGAAACATTTTGTCAACTAAGTCCACCGTAGATTAAGTCGACTAAAATCTGCTAATATTTGGTCTACTAAAACTAGAGTAAGACTAAAAGACATAAGACTAGACTAAGACTAAAACTCTTATGGTATTTTAGTCGACTAAAACTAGATTAGGACTAAGATTTCAGATGACTAAAATATGACTAAAACTAAATCGTGTGTTATTCAAAAGATTACGACTAAACCAGAATTTGCTGTCAAAATTAACACTGAGCAGCAGCAGGTTCTTTACGAGATGAATGCTTAAAGTAAAGAGAGAAAAACAGGGATCTTTACTTACACAATGTGCTGAGGTTTCAGGTGTATCTGGACATCGACAAGAGGGTGGAATTAAATCTCCCCAGTCAAGGGGTCCATTTAGAAAGCCACAACACTGAAACTGTTAAGAGAGTGTGTGAGGGAGAGAGCAACAACTCATTCACATATCTGTCACAAAAGTGGCTTTTTTTGAAATTTTCAAAAGTGAGTTACCCTGTCTTGAAGATCACTAAACCACAAGTCCGCAACTTGGGTCTCTTCATCAAGTGCAACTTTTGCAGTTTCTTCTGTCTACAAAATAAGTATCAAAGATGTGCACAACCATCAATACTATGACTCAAAACTAGTTTATGAATTGAGGAAGTCTGTCATGTCTTCATACTATCAAATTACAAATTTACAACATTGAGCTGCTGACACATACCATGTTCAATTCAACAGCGGTAGATACTGCTTCCACAAGAAAATACAAGCCAATCAGAATGATCCAATTAGAAAACTGTGCAAATGGAGAGAAATGAAATCAAGTAAATTGTATAAAATCAAACAAATGTGTTTAAAAATCTGTCAATATATGGCAAACTTCAATTTCTTAACAGAGGGTTGTACAGTTTTACAGACATTAGTGCTAGTGGTCAAAATAATTAGTTAGTATAATAATACGGCAGTTAGATGCTTACCACAATCAGTGCCCACTGTTTATTCATGAAGATGCCATACATCCCCATGGCACATATTAAGCAAAACCCAAGTACAGTTGCTATTAACTTGAAGTCACCCTAAACAGAAACAGTGGCATGATTAGAATACTGAAAATGTATTTAAGGGGCTATTTATGGTGAACCAGAATTATTATGTTAAAAACAAATGAACAAATGTGTTTTTAACACTTCACACCTGCCCACATTCACCCCTCTCTTGTACCTGGCCACAGGAACGTGAAGTGGTAAGCGTAAAAGCTCCCAGAAACTGAAACACAAAGTCAGTGTTAAAGGGGAATTTGGTAACTATTTCAACTTAATAAACCCGTTTAGAAATCATTTGGATGGTTAATTGACCTGTTCTGGTGAAAATGGTGACTTTCCCCGCTCTAGCGTCCCCAGGCGGAAAACTAGGGGTGTGACTTTCGAAACCGACGTCTTGAATCAGTGTCGAGGCATGTGTCATGTGACCACTGCTTCGAAACATCGTTCAAAATCCCCATGTCATGTGACCAAAGTTAAGTGAACCTTTGGTGCGTTTCACCGGTGTCGGCAGGCGTGCCCGCGCGTTCAATTAACAGTGTAGCTTTCTCTTAAGCAATAACCATGATGGTGTAGTGGTTAGTGAGGGTGTTTTTTGCACGGTAGACCAGGCTGCTCAAATGTGGTTCGATCCCCATTTGATTTGTAAGGTATTGTTTCAGATCGTATCTGTTTATGTTTTCTTACTTCACCATTAACCCTCTAACCGCCCATGTCGCAATATTGCGACAAGCGTCATTACTGAATAAAACAGACGATAGAAGAAGACGAAGAAGACGTGCATTTCCTCCATAACGCGGAAGCGATGCGGGCCTTAGTTTTGCCCAAATTGGAGCTGAAATACACCAAATGTTGACAAAAAAATTCACGTGTGATGAAGTCTTGGATCTGTTATTCACCTATTCTGATTCTGAAGGAGAATATCTGCCTTTTGGAGAATATAATCGATCGTCTGTTGACTGATAGTCACAGAGCGTCTGTGAATGGAGGTGCGTCTTTTTCGACAGTGTCCACTAAGCATACCATGCTTATTTCGACCCTCTGCCCAACATAGCTGGAGGTGCCAGTGACAATAGTGATGATGGTGTCCGTAATGGACGTGGTATAGACAGCAGGGGTTGTAAAAATAGGGCTCTGAAGAACTTCAAAGTCACCCGCGATATGGAACTGATTTGACCAGGCTACTTTATTGTATATTAGCATAGGGTTTGTGATTATAGTAATAGTTTACTATTGTTGGTTTACATGTGACTGTTTTCCTGTTCATTTGTTATGTCGGTGAAATTACAAAAAAAGAAAGTAAAACTGCTCAAATATGTTCAACATCTAGTATTTACTGAAATGTGCATAATTCACGGTGGTTGCCATCCAGTCACGTCATAATATGCAAATTAGATGAGTAAATTTACCCTCTTCATAAACTTCTGGTCATACTCAATGATTTTCACATTTACAGTAGGACTTTATCTCTGACCACTTGCAAGCCATGGCCTTTTGAAATTTTAATGTAAAAATCCCATTTATTAATTTTTAAACCCTGGCGGCTAAAGGGTTAACCACACAGTTTCAACTAAACTCTCAGAATGGTCAAAAATCGAGAGTTTTTATAAGAAGAAAGTGATTTAGAGAACACATAGTGGCAGCAATAAGATTGTCTTTATTGTGACTTCATGTGGTCTCCCATCCAGTAAATGACCAAGGGCATGACTGCTTAGCTTTTGACAAAGACTGAACACAGGTAACACAGCGAGCCACGAACTTTAAAGACTACATCTCCAATACGAAGCATTTGACAGATTTGTTTCACCCTAAACAGCTCTGAGGTGTCGGAATTGTTTCAAAGCTTCGGAAACAATTCGGCACAATTGCTTCGAACGTTTCAGTGTTTCATAAAGCCTCACTTTGCCCATCCCTACGGAAAACCAACCTTGCAACTTTTGGACTAGTGTCCCGAAAGGTTTGAAACAGGAAGTATTGTGTGAAGCGAGAACCAGCGAGAAACACAAACTGCTACACGGCAACTCCACATAAACGCACACGCCCCCCTCAGTACCGGTTAGCCACGCCGGCTATAAGAGCAAGCGAAAAATTGATCATTTTTTTGATGGTCATCATGGCAGAGGCAGCAAAAAGACAGAAGAGACGGTTCTCGGCGGAGGAGGCGAGGGAGAGGAAGAAAGCGGCTGACCGAGCGAGGGACCGCACAAGAGAAACATCGGTCGTGCGTTCACAGAATGGCGTGAGCTAAGGGAAAGCGAAGGATGCAAAACAGATGCTGACCTGGCGTTACTGTTAATGCAATTGTAAGTACGTCTTTATTTCCTGTTTATTAATTATTTCTTATTCTTGTTAGCGTTGTGAGTTTTGTGAGAGATCTTGTCTAGTCAATTGAGAACAGGACACATCATCAGTAGTGTTTCCCTGCATCACTGGGTGTTTAAGCCTTTAAACATTATACATCCTCCACAGGGGAGGCTCACTGCAGGGTGATCAGCCCTCAGCTTGTGTCCCCAAAGTCCACTCTGTTATTGAAGGCTCCAGCAAGCTTGATAGGTTCACCCTTTACTTGCCCAGCACGGGTCATTGCGCTTCAGCCAAATCTATTGGCTGCTTTTTCTGAGATTTCCCTTATGGTCTTCCTCAAGGCCTGACCACGGCTGCCGATCTCTTTTAGCAGTCTGATGGTAGATGATGCCACAAACCCTCTGCATCCCACCTCAACTGGATAAACTTTGGTGTTCCAACCACGCTGCTTTGCTTCTACTGCAAGCTCTGCATAGTGTAGCTTCTTACGCTCATAGGCCTCTTCCACCAGGCTTTCCCAGGGGACTGTGAGCTCTATGATGTAAGCAGTCTTCAGTGAGGAGGACCACACCAGGTCTGGCCTAAGGTTGGTGAAGGCAATCTTGGGTGGGAAGGTTAACTGTTTGCCAACGTCTGCCAACATCTTTCAGTCACTGGCCACAGACAGGTGTCCTGCTTCTGGTTTGGTGGTAGAGTGTTTAGGTGGCTTTTGTCCTTCTTTAACAAATGTCTTCAAGGACTTTCTTACTCCTGATGGTGAGGAATTGGCTGCCCTCCGCATGTTCTCCAGAGTTGATGCCAGCGTCATAAGGACCTGATTGTGGCACCAGGTATATCTCCCCTGTGTGAGGCCACACGTTGGGTCTTTGCCATACCACTGGTGGAGGTTCTTTGGGGAAGGTAGAACATCATACCTTGCTCTAATGAAGCTGATCTTGCCTGTTTCCATTCCCCATATATCCCTCCAACTGATCTTTCTCCTCTGCACACCTTCCCACTGCATCCATTGCCCCTGCTTGGCAAGAGAGACTGCCTTTGCGCCTCTCACAGCCTCCTCCTGTCAGCGTACCTCTTCGACCACCAGTGCCCTCCGTTCTGACGTTGTAGCCTTTTGCCAAGATGGTTTGCTTGCTTTGAGGCCAAAACCTTCTCTTTCATGCTGGACTTGTCCCACAATGTCTTTGTGCCTCAGCGCTGATGTAGCCTGCTGCACTGCGTTGGATGGTGTCCACTTCCGCCCAGTTGCTAGGGGCACTGCAGTCGTCCTGATGATCTCATCAAGTCCCTCGAGTCCCTCAACGTCATCTGGAGTCTTACTTTGGAACATTTGTATTAGAGCCCGACCGATTTATCGGCGGGCCGATATTATCGGCCGATATTAGGCATTTCCCAAACTATCGGTATCGGCATTTATAATGGCCGATAAATGAATATTTTAAAAATAAAATAAAAACGGACGAAACACCCTTCAACCATGTCATGAGTGTTGGCGTTGTATAGTTTGTCCACCAGAGGGCACTCTACACCGTCCCTGCTGGCAACACTCGTGTATAACGCGCCACACATCCTGCAACCTGCTGATCCAACCAGAGTCGGGCAGAGAGAAAGTTATCCGCGAGTGAGATCATCAGTGAAGTGTGTTCATGGTGATTTGGTCACGAGACATACATTGCTTGAATAACAATTAAAAGAACATCCCCTTTCTCTTAACTCAAATAAGCATGACAAAATTCGTGAAAACAATGTCCAGTTTTGCTGCTGTTAAATAAGTCGGGAGTGAAGCGGAATTAGCTAGTAATTACGTTACGTTGTTACAGTGTAGTTGACTGACTGTCCTTTTAACTTTTGACAGTGTGACTGAAGATGTATTTCTTTAATAGCGTGACAGTTATAGCAGTGAGACGCATCATCTCTCCCCGGCCTGTTATTTTGAAAGCGTATGTTTTACAATTTGCAGTATGACGTTATCCATTGCTAAATTATGGCTCATCATAGACTAGTTAACCACAAAGCTAGCTAATGCCATGAATATCAGTGGAAGACCGCTAACGTTAACATTAATGAGCTTGGAAACCACAACAAACTTCTGCCTAAATAAAGTAATGATTACTGTATGTATAACTAGTATATCTGTAGTTACAGTCCCTGCATTGTAAAATGTAAGTTAGACGTGCGAGGAGTGAACATTTAGACATAGAGAAAAAGTATCAAACGTAGCTTGTGCAAAACGTAGCTTGTGCATAAAAGTTAGAACTATCTTTTCTTTTACACGTGTGTGAAATCCAATGACGCCAAGTGTCTGTAAGACACTGTCGTTCAGCCGCAGCATTAACGGGTTACATAATGGATTTAGATCACTAAATAGTAGGTTTTAGAAGGCAGGCAGCAACTGATGATTGAAAATGGTTTGATGTAGCTTGATGGAAATAATTTTAAAAGTGCAGGTAAAGGGATAAGCAAGCTGACATTGTAATTATAAGGTAGCTTATAAGGCAATAGGGACTAATTATTACACACGCACACTCAAACATTTAGGAGTGACCTTTATCTTGTTTAATGATAATACAAATGATGATGATAGTAATAATGTCATCATTATTTTTTGTAATTATTAAGCCTTAGTTCAAAGTTATATTTAGTCTTTTAATACTGGTAACTTTGATTTGGTTGTTGTTGTTATTGTGTTTTTGTTCAAAAGACTAAGTTTTATATCTTAAGTTTCTATTTTTATATATTTTATTTATCAGAACTTTAATATATTTCGATGTTCCTCTGTTCCACTGTGACAATATTATTTAAAAATAAACAAGTTTGTTTTTAAAATGCATTATCATATTAGTCAATACTCATAAATAACTACAAATAACTAATGTTAGGGAAATGTGTTAATGTTTTGTTGCGCGTTTCTGAAAAAAAAAAATATATATCGGCCGATATATCGGAATATCGGATTTTTAAATCAACAAATATTTGTATCGGTATCGGCCTTCAAAATCCTTTATCGGTCGGGCTCTAATTTGTATTCCTCTGTTAGGCTGGTGAGAGGTAGTTCCAGAATGCCTTTGCCATAGAGGCTGATGTTACTAAGACACCGTGGGACACCCAGCCATTTCTTCGCATAGGAAGTGATCGTTCACTCCATCTTCTCCACGGCAGACAATGGGACCTCATAGATGGTGAGTGGCCACATTGACCGAGGAAACCAAACTATAGGCACCACAGCTTCAGTTTCCCAGGCAATAGAGTCTTGTCGATGGTTTCAAGGCCACTGATGACTTCTTGCCTTAGTTGTTGCACCTGCGCTTTGTCGTTGAGGCTTGCACTGTACCACCTGCCCAAACTTTTGACAGGCTGCTCACTAATCATTGGTATTGGGTCCTCCCCGATGTAGAACCTTGTGTCTCTCAGGACCCCCTTGACAATGGAGATGCTGCGAGATTTGCTTGGCTTTACTTTCATTCGGGCCCAGCCGATGTTTTCCTCCAGCTTTCCCAGCAGTCGCTTGGTACATGCTGCAGTGGTGGTCAGGGTTGTTATATCATCCATGTACGCCCTAATAGGTGGAAGACGGAGCCCATCCCTGCTTCGCTCACCGCCCACCACCCATTTGGAGGCCCTGATGATTACTTACATGGCCATTGTGAAAGCCAACGGTGAGACTGTGCAGCCCGCCATGATGCCTACATCCAATCGCTGCCATGTTGTACTGAAGTTGGCTGTTGTGAAACACAGTTGCAGGTCCTAGAAATAGGTCTTGACTAGTGTGGTGATGAGTTCTGGTATGTGGAAAAATGTGAAGGATTCCCAGAGGAGCTCATGGGGAACTGACCCAAACGCGTTAGCCAGGTTTAGGAAGATGACATGTAGGTCTCTTTTATCCTTGGCTGCTTGGATCAGATGCCATATCAGAATCCTGGAATTCCTGCTTTCTGTACGGACGTATCAATATTTGTATACAATCATAATAATTATTGAGCATTCCTCAACCGTAAAATAAGGTGATCGCGCCATCATTGAAAGTGGTGACTTGCGCTGCAACCCGCCCCTTTTATGTGAACGCGCACAAACTCCAATTAGGTTAACCCCGGCTCAACAAATCAACTTCATAATCAGCATCATAGTACCGATTAACACCACTTAAGATAACCAGGTTTTGTCAACCCCGGTTTAACAAAGTAACCCTGGGTTACATCTGGGTAGGTTAAGCTCCCTTCGTAGTACAGGCCCCAGCAGCGGTCATATCAAAATAAACGCACAATATGAAACACTGACATCTCATAAAACCATGTCATGGAGACATGACACTAAGCTTTCAGCTCAGATCTGTGCGCGTTCTTCGTGAAACGTGGAGACGCACAAGACCGCCTATATTAAAAAAACAATTACTTCCGCATTTATGAGCGATAGTGTAATCTACACTGCAGTCATTTTTAGTGTCTAGCCTATAACATCAAATACATCGATTGTCATCAGATGTTGTATGGTATGCACGTCCATAGTGGCATATTTGCACGCACAACACTATTAAATCGCATTCGAGATCCAAAAGGTTTGTAGAGGCGGAGCTCCACCTATGAGATATATGACAGAATCCTACACAATGTAACAATTTCGTAGGCAACCACAACTCCACAAATTAACTCAAGCGACTGAGTGAGCAGGCAGTCTGAGATAAGTGGTTAACTTCCCGCAGAGCCGGAAACATTGCAGACTCGCAGACCATGGGACTCAGATTGGAGCTGCTGGATCAGCCGGCCGGTTAGGCTACGTTGAGTACGAGTCAGTCGAATCAGCCGGCTACGTTGGTCATGAGTGGATCTGTAGATGAGCGAGTAGCTCCTCCTCGAGGTGAAAAGCATTTCCACAACAAAAGCCATTCTTTCACTTCTGCATGTAGCCTAGACATAATTAGATTTGGTGTATAGATGTAGCATATTAAAATGCAATTAGGTCGTGCAGACAGTCCAAACTGCACGCTCATGGAGCTGCTTGAGTATCTACCCGGATCAGTCGGGCGGGCCGGTTACGTTATTGTTGTTATGAGTGCGAGTCAGCCGAATCAGCCGGCTACATTGTCATGAGTGGATCTTTAGAGAAGCGAGTAACTCCTCGTCAAGGTTAAAAGAAAATCCACAACAAAAGCCATGCTTTCACTTCTGAAATAACATATGTTCTGCACGCATAGCCTACTTTAAAATGCAATTAGGTCGCGAAGACAGTCCGAAACATTGCAAGCTCTGTATGGAGTTGCTTGAGTAGGCTAGCCTACCTGTGGGGTATTCCAGAAAGCAGTTTTACTGGCTTAACTGGGTATGTTAACCCAGTATTAGCAGTGAACCTGGGATTTCAGTTCCAGAAAGCTCAAATATGATCAGGCTATGTAAGTAACTATGGTAACATAGGCCCTGAACTTAACTGGGTATGTAAACCCAGAGTAAACGGGAAACCTGGGATTTCAGTTCCAGAAAGCTCAAAAATGATCAGGCTATGTTTCATTCATTCAACCTTTATTTATTCTCGGAGGATCATTGAGGGAAGCCCACATTTTCAATGAAGCCGAGATAACAGAAACAATGAAGTAACAAAATGTAAAAAGAGAGAGAAAAAAAAGTATAGGTATAGGTCTAGGCCTATAAATAAAATAAAACAAAGTAAAATAAATAAATAATAAGATATACATTATAGAGGAGGGAGGGGAAAAATACATAAAATCTTAATAATAAAATAATAATAATAATAATAATAATAAAGACATTTACTTAAAGCAGGTACAAATTGACATAGGAAGGTTTGTGATTACAGATCTGAATTGATTATAGGAAAGTATAGAGTTCATTTTTATATTACACAGATTATTCCAGGAAATAGGGGCACTATAACAAAAGGCCGACTTTCCCAACTCAGAGTGGATACGAGGAACCTTGAGCATCAAACAGTCATTTGATCTGGTCTGATAGGGACCAGAATTCCACACAAGCATGTCTGAAATATAACCTGGTAATTTCCAACAATACCTTTGTAAATAAACAGATGCCAATGATTTTGTCTCCTCTCTGTCAAAGATGACCAACCCACCTTACCATAAAGGACACAATGATGAGTGCTATAGACATCACCAGTAATGAATCTCAGGGCAGAATGGTAGACTGAGTCCAGGGCTTTAAGTAAGCAGTAGGATTTATATATATATCACATCACCATAGTCTAAAACTGACATGAAAACTGCTTCAACAACTTGTTTCCTACTTTCCATAGGGAGGCTGGCTTTGTTTCTGTAGAAGAAACCTATTGTTTTTCTCAGTGTTTTTGCTAGGATGGCTATATGGTAGGTAAATGTGAGTTTTTCATCCAGCCAGATACCAAGATATTTGTATTCAGAGACTCTTATCAATCCTTGAACCAGTTACAGTGGTTATTTGCATGCCATTAACCTCAGTGTTCCTTGCTCTACTAAATAACATACATTTAGTTTTCTTCTCATTTAGAACTAATTTAAGATTAATGAGAGCTTCTTGAAGAACATTAAATGAAAGCTGGAGATTATCAATTGCAAGTTGAGCAGAGTCAGCGATGCAATACAAAATAGTGTCATCAGCATAAAGGTGGACTTGACAACCATTTAGAGAAGAGACAATGTCATTGATGTAGATGGTGAAGAGAACTGGGCCCAAAATACACTGTAAAAAAAAATCCGTTGATTTTACGGTGAAAAACTGGCAGCTGTGGTTGCCAGAATTTCACCGTAATAAATACGGTACAAAAATTCTGTTATTTTTACGGAAAAACCCAGCAGCTAGATTACCAGAACTTTACCGTAATAAATACAATAGAAAGAATTCCGTTATTTTAACGGTGAAAGACTGGCAGCTGGGTTGCCGCACTTTGACCGTAATAAATACGGAAAAACAATTCCGTCATTTTAACGGTGAAAGACTGGCAGCTGGGTTGCCGCAATTTGACCGTAATAAATACGAAAAAAAAAAAACAATTCCGTCATTTTAACAGTGAAAGACCGGCATCTGGGTTGCCAAAATTTTACCGTAATAAATACAGTTTAACCATCTCTACATTTACGATTAACTTTTGTTTCAAACACATTTTACTGTATACATTAACTAACACCCTAACAAATCCGTCTGAACAGTCTCTACTACTATTTTACCTATCCTATGTTTACCACACAAATCAACCATACAATTAACAGTTTGGTAAAAAAGACAACTTTATTCCTAGAACTTACAATCATCTATGCCCTAATCAGTTAATAAGCTGTTAGTTGGCCATTCTGCCCATGTTGTACCAAAATGTCTTGTCAAAAACAATGAGCTTGAATAGAATTACCAGGAATACCTCCCTTCTTACATAGTAATTAGGCATAAGTCCACAGATTTCAACAGTCTTATGGCATGGAAAAAGTCCAGGTCTGCAAAACGTTGAGATGTTTCAAAGGTGTTGCCTTTCTGTGGCTTGTGAAGTCAAAAAAGGGACAGTACTGGACATCAAGAATCTACCCTGGCTTGTAGGTGTGCCGAAGGAGAAAGGTCAGCTGCTTCAGCCCTTTCTGGCGCCATTGAATGGATCAGGAACATCGGCATAGGAAGAGAAAACAAAGGCACTTTTAAGTCATATCTACAACGAGTACTGGTAGAATAAAGCAATTCATAAATTTACTGTCACATGCAATTGCCACCAGCTCAGTAGGTACATAGTTTATCAGTTAAAAGTTGACACATTGCTGGGGTGGAACCTGCAGAATATAACAGATAGTAACAAAACCCCAAGACCCCATAACACAACGCTGATTAGTCTCACCATGGACTGCTACTGCCGAGCCAACCAACAGGCTGTATCTTTCCCTTCTTCAGAGGTGAGCGGGACATTGGCTTGGTCTGGCAGGAGTGAATTGATGAAACATTATGAAAAATTATGACTGACACAAAGGAACATAGTGGGAAAATAGGCAAAAGGTAGTAGACAGCCAGGGCTGTAGTGGAGACTAAACTCAAGTAAACACAGTTTACCCCTCTCAAATTTGAGTTTATCCACCCCTCGATAGAATTTATACATGAAAATCAACTTAAAGTGTAACACCGGCGAACTTCGATTGTAGGCTCTATGTGTGCATGGGCACAAGTCAAAAATTCGGTCAACGAGACGATTACGTCCAAACCCGCGTCTTCCAGTAGTAGTGTTCTACTCACTTTCAGCTGTATTGCTTCTATGGGTGAACTGTGGGCAAGTGGGACACACTCACAAAATGTCAATCTATAAACACTTAGAAATTCAAGGTTTTAGTTTGGTTTATAGAAGGTTCAACATTGCATAAAACTTTGTTCAAAGTATTATCAGGGTCTCTACATATGAACTCGAGCATAGAGAACATTGTTTGAGCACAGTTTATAAACACCTTTGTTTCTGAAGACTGCACATTTGCGTATCCTAACAATCCAAGATGGCGGCGAGAGGGAGTGGCTAAGGTAAGCAAATGTGCAAATGTGTGTCTTTAGAAAAAAACGTTTTAATGAACTCTGTGTCTACATATGAACTTGAGCATAGAAAACATAGTTTGAGCACTAACCACTAACAAAATTAGCAACATCTTACCTTTAATATTAGATGACTGCCAACTTGAATAGCTGAGGAAAAGGGGCTGACCTGCAAGGACGAGACAATGTTAACTTTCACCAATATATCACATTGTTATAACTTACAAAAGAATAGTTTTGCATCATCTTTGACATGTTGCCACATGTGGCTGCTAAATTGTATACAATGTGAATGAATGAAAAGTCAAAACAGAAAGTTTTCCAGCACACCTTAGACATAGCAGCTTTATTTGGGCCTGGGTCTTCCTTGAACACAGTGATAATTTCTGGCAGAGAGGGGACTCAATCCTAAGTCGACCCAGTCGTTCGTGCTGCTGCTTGGCAGGTCAAAAGAAAATGTAGGGGTGAATGGCACACAAACTAGATTTTAAAAAAAATGTAAAACTACATTAGCAAACTTATTACATATTATATTACATTACATTCCTTTACTTATACAACCAAGCATTTCAATTAAAAATGTTCATTTGCTACCTGACAGTTCTTAAGTATGTCTAGCTTAGCTTTGAATAGCAATCTGTAGTTGACTTGACACAGCAGTATTGTCTCAACTAAGAAATGTAAAATGCATTCTATTGACTTACCAGCATAGTGGGCCTACAGGTCTCCTGTGTGTCCTAGCCCTCCTTCAGGTGTAAGCAGGGTGTTGTGTCCTGTTCTAGATGGTCTGATCTGGAAGAGGGGATTAACAGGGGATTGATGAGACATTAGGGCTGATGCAGTAGGAGCAAGATGTAATGTTGGTGGACAAGCATTACAATATAAATGAAAGCATAAATGATCAAGGCAGAGACAAGAAATCAGGGATACTTACCATGGTTGGCGAGAGCGAGAAAGAGAGAGAGAGAGAAACAGAGAGACATTGCATACCTTTTACATATACTCATCATTGGTTCCATAGTTGTTCTAACCAAGTAGTAATGAGAATGAACCATCTACAGTTCAAAAAAGACTTACCGAATTCATGCTTGCTTTTCTTATTGGAAATACAGCGCCAGTTTTTTTTTTTTACAATTGAAATTACTGCTTTATCGGAATTTCTGTTGAACAGTTTTACTTAATTTACTAAAGAGTTCAATCTATAACATAAAACTGGACATTTAATTTTTACTAACCTGTACAATGACAAAACTCTACATCAGTTAACATTTCTGTGGCAATAAATGATCACTGTACCTTGTTGATACCCTGTTGAGACAAACCAATCAAATACATAAATATTAAGTCCTCAGCAATGCAATGATATTTCTACCTTTCCCTTACACTCAACAGACGAAGCACTTTGCAATGCACGCCTTAGCAGACAGAACAGCTCCACAAAATGTGACTGGAAAGCATGGCTAAAACGAGCGCGAAAAAAAAAACCTCCTCCCCAAACGTTCTGAAACCCTATTCACCACTTCACTTCTAAATAGCCTACTCCTAGTAAAGAAAATGTAAAAACTTACCTGTAGACGTCTCTCCCAACATACCTGCAACATAAAGATTAGGCAACGTTAACTTGCATCAAACCAATAACAGTTACGATTTCCAATGCACAATTTTCCTGTTAACATTAGCCAAAACTATGCTTTAACTCTAGCAATTATCCAATTACTAACTGTAAAGGTCCAAACAATGAATGTATTCAATAAAACATGTTTAACACCTAATGTGCTTCAACGCCAAAAGTTTCGCCTGGAAACATAAAGCAAGGCTAAATGACTGGAACTCCCGTCAAGTCATTTCAAGCTTCTGTGCACAATGAAGGGATTAACGTTAATAAAATGGCGTTCTCAATCAGAACTCAGTTAAATATTTCACACTGAGACAATTGACATTCCAGCTCAGAATATAGACTTAATGACTGTAGAGAAAAACGGTGTAGACTAAGTATGATATCTCCGTGTTATTACAAGTTAGAATCGAAGCACAATATACATAATCTAAGGTAATGTTTACATTAATCAAAGCATGGTCAGAAATCTGAATGCTAGCTGGCAATTTTGTCATAGGCTAACGTTATCCTACAACAGAGATTCAGATAAGATAAGATAGTAT
Organism: Alosa pseudoharengus; assembly: GCF_046254945.1. Taxonomy (NCBI): domain Eukaryota; kingdom Metazoa; phylum Chordata; class Actinopteri; order Clupeiformes; family Clupeidae; genus Alosa; species Alosa pseudoharengus. The sequence continues at coordinate 18,781,496 of NW_027468664.1, forward strand.
TTTATTCATCCCGAAGAAAATTCTAGACGTAAGCCATTGCAAACACAAGAAGCTTAGAATTGCATTACTAATTAATACTTTTAATCAGATTGAACTCTTCAATTTATTAAATTGTCGTTTTCATTACTTACCATCTCACAAATCACTGTCTCCTTCGCGAACAAAATGGCGGTTGATATTTGGCCATGTGGTTTAACTAACAAAATGCAGCGCCACCTATAGGCTAGCTTGGGGAAATACCTTGGGGAAAATTCAGTGATTTAATGCAAATTGACCTCTCCAGAATAAGTCCCGCCTCCGTAACTTCCGTATCCATCCAACTTCCGGGCGTGGATTGTCTATGAGAAATAACATGGCGTTTCGAAATATCATACCGGTAAAACATCTGTAGGTAGCGAAGTTGAAAAAGCTGGTGGGCAGATTGGCCTACACACTTCTGCCATATAGTTTCCACTGGATTTTTTGATTGTCGGTGCCGTTTAAGTAGTATACTATAGACTATACTACTTAAACGGCACCGAAAATCAAAAAATCCAGTGGAAACTAGATGGCAGAAGTGTGTAGGTCAATCTGCCCAGCAGCTTTTTTTAATTTGTCACCTACAGAGTTTGACAGGTACGATCTTTCAAAACGCCATGTTATTTCCCATAGACAATCCACGCCCGGAAGTTGGATGGATACGGAAGTTAGGAGGCGGGATATATTCTGGAGAAGTCTATGGACATAGATGGCTAATGCATATTAATTCGTTAATTTACATACATTATTATATTATATGTATAAATCAAAGAAGGGTGCTTAGACAATTTGATTCATCCATTAGACTACCTGCAGTGAATTTTACAGGGGTAACCAGTATTTTTTACAGAAAATAAAAGCAAAATATTAATGTGTTTTGTTCTATGTATTATGTCATATTTCTAATGGTAAATCAGACTATTTATCCGCCCTATAATGCACTTCGGCTCCCCATTCTGAAGTTCAAAAAGACCAGCGAAATTTCACCTCGGGGCCGTGACAGCCAAACCGCTAACCTTTTGACTGCAGTGTCTAGCCAGCCCAGTGGTGGCAAGCGAGCTAGTTCAAACGTTTAAGTACTTAATGAAGATATCCAGGGGTCTTTATGCCTTGACTAAGTTGATGTTGCTTATAAACAACAATTCATATTCATAGAAACAACAAGATCAATAAGACATAATATATTTCATACCTGTGTTACAGCATGTAGCCTAGCTGTCTAGCTAGGTTTACAATGCAATCCAATGTCCGAACATACTAGCAGTTCGCTTGTCAGCTAGCTAAAAAGTTTCAGTGTTTAAACTAACATATAGTGGTCTATTTAGTGGTGTATGTGCCCTGACTAAGTTCGTGTGGTATATAAACCACAATTTGTGTTGATACAAGTGCCAATGTTCGTGTAGAAACATTTTAATCACATACAAATGTTCGTGTTACAGCTCAGGTAGTCTCCGCCATCTTGGTCAGACTTTTTTGTAACTCCCGCCTCCAAACACAAACACGGGACCTGATTGGTTCTCGATTGGTCCTCATTTCGCCTGCCTCGGTGATTCGCTGTCATTTCGCCTAACCAGGGCGAATTTCGTCTCCATTCAACCTCAATGAGTGAAGCGAAATTTCGCCATGTGGAAACCAACCGTTAGATGAGGGTAAAAGCGGGAAAAAATTGTGTGCTCCCTGTTTTATATAATATGGCATGTTTCTGTTTTCTTAACGGTTAATCAACGTATTTTCTATACAAAAAAAAGGTGAAATATATGGTTCCAGCTGGTAAACATATTTACAATACTTAACTGTTGTAAGAAATGTTTTCTACCGTTTCTAAGTTTACGGTTTTGTTCTGTTGCAATTTCACAAATTTTTACCGTAAAATCTACGGATATTTTTTACAGTGTAGACCCTTGTGGAACACCCTTTGTGATTGGCAAAAACTCTGACTTAACATTTCCTGACTTAACACACTGAAACCTCTGGGACAAATAATTACAAAACCATTTACATGCCTTATCATCCAAACCAATATCATGTAATCTTTGTAACAGTAAGGGATGATAAACTGTATCAAATGCTTTTGACAGATCAACAAAAAGGGCAGCACAATGCTTTTTAATGTCTAAGGCAGATATGATGTTATTAGTAACTAATGTGGTAGCTGTGATAGTGCTGTGGTTAGTTCTAAAACCAGATTGTTGTGGATTTAATATGTCATGGCATGAAAGAAATGACCCTATGAAAGAAATTACCTATGTAAGTAACTATGGTAACATAGGCTCTGAACTTAACCTGGTAGGGCAGGGGTGGGCAACTAATTTCCCCAAGGGGCCACATGACAAACTGGGACTGTTGAGGAGGCCGGACCCAAAATACCGAACTCAAGTCTGAACTCAATTCTGTTCAATTCTATTCTGTTCTTGTATAACATTAAGTAAATCATATGGTTTTGTTTACTAGTCGTAAGAACAGAGGAAAATGTGAGGGAGACAAAGGAAAAACAGCAATATTAGTCTATGTCCAGTATTTAATCCTCATTCTCGAAAATTATTTTTTGACATTGACATTTTTTTCAGTTTTCAAAGACTGATATAAAAAAGTACTACAATATCTATATAATTAGGCTAGGTCATGAAAATGTGAAGGAGTCAGTACAACCGATAGGCCTGTGCCACCATTTCAACACTCAGCAATATTTCATCATTAAATCATTACCATCATTAAATTAACTCTATGCAGAATTAGACTACGAAAATGTGGAGCAGACAATAGTAGGCTGTCATTAGTTAATCAACATGCACAAAGAAAACTATTTTAAAAATGTAGGCTATGTTTTTGCTTTAACTTTATGCACATAACTGTGATTGGTCAACTCGCTCTGTGTGTTGAGCCGGCTGCTTCAAGCAACCTGTGGGTAGCATCATAGTTCGCTAACATAAGCTTTGCAAATAAACTCAGATATATTTTGGTTACAATTATACGGGGTTATCCGATTGTAAACTGTCTATCTGCCAGTAACGTTTTGAAATGAACACTTCGTATCGCCAACGAGCAGCAGTAGGAGTTCGTTCTAACAACCTTTGCGGTGGCGAGCGACGCAGACATAAGAGACACAAAACTTTGAAAGGTTTACGCCGACGTAAAGGCAACTGCATTGTGTCGACGCAGAAGCATAAATTCTATTCACCAGCACATCAGTGAGGGTGTTTACGTCGTATGCATCCACGCACAAATGTATGGGCGTACAAATAGCAGTCGCTTTCAAAATAAAAACAACGAAATTGATTTGCATGCATTATCTCTATGCTAGGCTCTTGACTATTGTTCTTTCACGGACCTTACGCGGGCCGGTCAGGGAAAGCCAACGGGCCGGATGTGGCCCGCGGGCCGTATGCCCATGTATGTGGTAGGGGGTAGGTTTTGTTCAGGTTATGTTCAATTATGTTGGGTTATTTCAGTGCATGTTCAACCAGGCCGCTATTTTTACACTTGTCACACAATGGCGTTTCATTTTGACAAAGGTCCGATTGACAAAGAAGCACAAAATCATGTAATATTCATCCGTGCAATTCACCGTGAGAGGGCGATAAGACCACGACATCACATGATAGCCTATCCATTCTTTTCCAAACGAGTTTTTCAAGAGCGCTCGAGTTTTTCAGCTGAAACCTAAATATACAGTAGGCTACTTGAAAATCATTCTCCATCCCTACATTACGCATGGTGGATTAGAATAGAATAAAATAAATATTTAATGTAGGCTAGCTAGCCTACGTCTTTGGCTCACTAGACAGATGGACAAACAACATCTCAGACACATTGAAGATATAATTAAAACAAGTACAGTACAAAAAAGGGGAAACATAGCCTATAGAAAATGAATAAATAAGTTTAAAAATATAGCTGTACAGCTCAGCCGGGTATGCATGTTGTCACTAAGTTTGGTTAAGAATGCTGATGGAATTTGGAATAAAATATTTTTTTAATAGGCTACACACGCTCTCCGACTGGGAGTTTTTGTAGTGTTGGAGACGCAGAGCATATCGGCAAGCTGTCGGTCGGTCCGTAAAGTTTGTCTTGCGCTAAAGCAGTTCCTGCGCAACAAGTTTTCCTGGACACAAACCCACGAGGATCATTAAAGTTTAGTTTCACCAACTGGCAGGTCAGCATCACTAATTCAATTTTCCAAATGTGCACCGAAAGGTGTCCAATAGGCTACCCATGCCTTCCAACATTCATTTAACTTGGCCCACAGCTGCAGAACCCGCGTTAAAATAGAAAATTAAATTTGGGATTCTCAAAGAATTCTATGGCCCACTCAATCTGCGACAAGATAGGCTAGTTTAAGAAAGCATCATTCAAAGCAGTCAATACAATACGTGATGTCCAGTGAATTATTTAATTGTGCTTTTGACATTATCCTAAACGTACGCATTTACACGGTCAGTTAGGCTATTCTCTGCCAAGCAAGGTCTCGGACGCAGGCGCTTAAGTATTGCTTTTTTTATTACAGTTCTCTCCTCCTCGTAAGCCTCGACTACTCCGCCTCTGAAAAATACGGTGCTCTTCGTTTCGCCGGTTTCACTCATGGTTTCGACTCTCAATAGATGATGCCTTTATAAGTTCGCCGTGAACGCGCACAACTCTAGGTTATCTCACACAGGGTTGATTGAACTAACCGGTAACCGGTGCTTTGGAACCGACAGCTCGGGTTTAGTCGCCACAGGTTCAGACAACCCAGAGGTTAAGTTTTATCTCAGTGTTTGTTAAACCTCCTTTCTGGAATACCCCTCTGGGTCAGTCGGATCAGCCGGGCGGGCCAGTTACGTTATGTTTTTATGAGTGCGAGTCAGCCGAATCAGCCGACTACTGTCATGAGTGGATTTGTAGACCTACTGTCATGAGTGGATTTGTAGACGAGCGAGTAGCCTAGTTTCTACTCATGTCAAGGTGATAATAATAATAGGCCTAATGAGAATAGTAGTAGTAGTAGCCTAGTAATAATAATAATAATAATGATAATAATAATAATAATAATTTATTCACTGCAGGGCATTTCTACGTTCCTGTTTCTATGTCTACATTGAAAGTCAATTGCTTAGGCTACACTAGGTTAAGACAATAAATGAACAGTCTGGCTCAAACTGCTTTCTTTCCCGTGAATGGGTGGAGGTTTTGATGCTATTATATTAGGCTATTTTATATTATATTATATCATATTATATTAGGCTACCTAACAGTATAGCAATTATTAATAATAATATTAGTTGCCTAGTATTAGCAGCCTATTAATACGTTATTAGAATAGATTCCTAGTAGCCTACTATTAATATATTAGTGGTAATAAACAATATAGCAGAGTAGCATTAGACCTAGGCAAACTTTTCTATTGTTAACAAAACAACAACAAATAATTAATTATTATTTATTTTTATTATAAATGTTTATATAATTTTATTATTAATCCTTGCGATTTAGCAATACTGACTCAAGTGACTCGTTCAACCGGGATCAGTTTAGCGAGTGACTCAGAATAACCCGGATCCTTAAAAGGAATCGAGTTTGACAGGCCTACACATGAGAACTTCGTTTTTCATAGTTTTAGACATATTTGTAACATATTAAATCATGAATCTTATTTTATTTCATTATCCATATAAATGAAAATGTTGAATTAACTAAAACTTATAAAGAATTACTCACAAATATAATGTTCAACACAACCATTAATGTCCTCTTCAAGTGTGTGTTGGCTGGTGCCATAATCCAAAATGCAGCTACACTTTCTGTCTATAAATGCTAAGGTGCAGCACACAAGCTTTACTCGTCTGAAAACGCAAATAAATATGCTTCTGTCTGATCAAAGCTTATTTTGTTGTGCCCTCACACCTCACACACTTGGTGTGCCTGGTGTGAAAATTGTAGGTGAGTCTCTTACAATTCCCTTGAACTGTTTGTGGGTGTCATTTCCTTGAGAACCTTGTGCAATGGAAATGGTGAGAAAACAAGTCAGGGGCTGGAGAGATTTCTTTAAAGATGCTACATAACTTTTGCCTAAAGTTATTACAGTTATTTCCCTAAATGGCTGACAAATATGCAGGGTCGGACTGGGAACAAAATTCGGCTCTGGCAATTTTCTCCTGGACCGGCCCACCACTGGACCGACGACCCCCCCCCCCCCCCCACACCATTTTAAAGTGATTTGAGAGGGACAGGATTCAGGGATAGGCAAGACAGATTCTGTCTGTCTCACGTCATGTTACCCCATGCATTAAACCACATGTCACTGCTTGACTAGGCTAAATGAAAAATATAGGCTACTGAACATGGACATTGTCATAGTTGACAGAAATTACGTTTTGTGCCAACATGTTGTAGAAACACAACCACAGCCTTAATTTGGTGCAAATCTCCTTTACTTTGGTTATAGTCCGCGATTCACATTAACTGTAGGCTATCACAAGTGTATAGAGCTGCACAGTCCCGCCCACAGCCGATGCCGGATGTAAAAAGTCAATGCAATTTCTCCATTGACAATTGCGGTGTAAGCCATAAAAACTTAACTGCACGTGGTAGACTTAAAACCAGCTACGGTTGTACTAAGCGATTGTATATGCTCCTATAGACACCAAGAGTTCGTGGGGCACTAACCTTGTTTTGAGATAAATGCCTTTTATTCGCGATCTCTTGGATAAGTACTTCATTACCCACAATCCTGAACAATCCCACAGTGATGCCTCTGATTGGTGGAAAGGCCGTTATGGTCATAGTTTGAAACTTTCTCAGCGGAAAAATATTGACAAAGATGGAGGAGTTTTTTACTGCCTATGGCGAAAATCTTAATGTGATTAAACTTTCTTGACGAATATTGGTACTTGTATCAACAAGGATTGGGGTTTATACATCACACGAACTTAGTCAGGGCCAATACACTATCAAATAGACCACTGTAAATGTTAGTTTAAACACTCAAACTTTTCAGGTAGGCTAGCACTAGCCGACAGGCTAACCTTTAGCATTTCCGACATTGTATGTCATTACATAATGCAGCTAACATTAGCCTACATGCTGCAACACAGGTATGAATATTATGTTTTAGTGAGTGTCCAAAGGGGTGAAAGCCACTTTAAATCGGGTCACATTATTGACTGTTGTGTGTCCGAGAGTCAGTTTGTGGGTTTTGTAAGGGTCAGCAGCATGAGGGACAAGACCTACAAAGTTGTGGTGAGTTAGCTAAGCAGGGAGGTTTTAATGTTAATGCTGCTAGCAGTGCTAGTTAACATTAGCTAGGTAGCCTTCATACTGTATGATTCATATTAATCATTAACCTAGGAATACTTCGTGCATTTAATGAACATTTTGTGTAATAATTCACGGCAAATTAATAAACTGAATATGGTGGTCCAAGAGCAGACCATGCATCAGCCCGCTACTGCTACTGGAAGAAACTGGAATCCATGCATTTCCACTGAATTATTTTTGGAATCTGATCCCTTATCATACCTGTTCATTCTTACTCGTCGCTTGACTTATCGTGACTAAATTCAAGATGGCTGCAAACGTTAAACTTCGTGAAGATACTGTCTGTATAAATCGTCTTGTAAGTAAACTACCAGTGCTTTTTCAAAGTTCTCAATGTCTCGTTTTAAATGTCAGGGCCTACGGTAGTCTACCAATGAAGTGTGGAGATACATTGAGCCTCGTAAATGGTGTAAAACAGTGATTTATTTGCATGGCTAGCCCGATGCCGAAGCACCACCATTGAAAAAGCTGTTGGTAGCATCGGCTAACTAGCGCCAGATTTTGGAGTGCAGTGGACAAGCCGAGATGGGCTATGAGACATACGTTCACACTCGGTATCATGTTTCCACACACTTTAGGTCAATATCACACCGGAATTCTCCTTTAATATACTCTTTATGTATCAGATATGTTGTAGGACAGGACAGGAATTACCCCAATGACTCAAGTAGCAAATGAAAATAAGCTAAAAGTAGAATATAAATTGAAATAATAGCTAAAATTCAGTATGACGTTTAGAAGCAAAATAGATTTCTTGATAATAAATTGATAGAATAGTAGGTGACTGCTCATTTTTCTGTAGAAAGTACTTTGTCACTAACTATTATGAAGAGTTGTCAGTTCTACAGAGGATTTACACTGTATTTTATTTTACTGTAAAGGCAACTGTGCTTGCCTAGTTAAAACATCTCACTAGTGCTCTTTCCTATTATTCAAATTCCAGCCATGCAAAAAAATTGAAGAGTGTGCATATTTGAGGGTTGCTGAAGAGTGCTATGGAGATTGCATTATTTGCAAAAAAATTAGACAATATATCCTTTATAGTGCAACAAAAAGAAACATTCTCCAGTGCATCATTACTGCATATGATTCTGAAATGGAAGTGGACCTAGGACAAATCCTCAGCTATGAACTGATTAATGTCCCTGTACTGTAGCTATTGCAGATAGCGATGGTTATTTGTGAAGTGGAAATAAGTCTATCCTCACTCAAGTGCTGTCTAGCAATGTGGAATGTCCAGTAGTGATCACTGCAAAAACTGCTCATTCAACACTGGTAATAGATGCTCAAGATCTAGTTATGTCTAGCAGGGCCGTAGTCACCATAGACATTGAGGGGGACGTGTCCCCCCCAATATTCAAATATGACCAAAATGTCCCCCCCCCCCCCCAATATACGGACATAGAAAAATAAATAAAGAAAAAAACTCTAGAGGAAACCAACAACCACCACCATCTGAAATGTAACCATCAATCAAACATAAATAACGCACAAATTAGTGACCTAGTGATGGTTCCAGAGTAGCCTACACCCCTGAGTGGTTTGACCTGGTGGTTTTCCGTTTTTCTACTGGTGACCTGATTGTGTCCTCTTTTTAGTTTGTGAAAAAGAGGACATAAGAGAAAACACTGCCTCAAAAGGCTATTTTGAACTTATTTGTGAACGACAGAGAAAAACGCAATGCAATTTCGCTGTAAACACATTTGAGGCTCTAGAATAACAAAATTCTGGACGATTTGTAAGGTCTCAAAGAGGACATGTCCTGGAAAAAGAGCACATCTGGTCACCCTAGTTTTTCGTTAGTGGCGTACGCTATCAAAAGTTTCCATTTGCTGCACCCTACCAAAGATCCTTGATTACTGTACTAGCTCCGCTTTAACCCTCTCTGACCCTACTGCGGTGAGGTAGGGCTGGCAACAATATCGCAAAAGCTCACAATTCTCATAAAACTTGTTGGAAAGGTGTAGCACAGGCTAAGAAAATCCCATAAATTTTTGGAGCCGATCAGACTCAAAGGGAACTTTGAAACATTTTCCATATTGTAACCTATTCTCGTAATGATAGCGAAAGTGAAAAGTTTTATTTTAAATGATGAATTTGTGCAAGCATGTGTCATTCATTTCTTTCACATGTCTTACAACATAAATAATGCATTCATATGCTAGTACTAATGCCAGGAATTACCCTGTTTATAGGCCTCTTAGAAATGGTTGTTGCATCTTGCATATTATTTAGATGCGCACTCGATCGCGCATCCATGCAGGCAAAACGTAGGAATCAAATGTGGCGACGGCACACAAGTTGGAAAAAAACGTCGTAACAACTTGTTTGTGATTTTTAATAATATTTTTTGCATGGCCCTCAGACCCCACCACAGATTTGGTCCCCCCCAATGTTGACATCATGACTACGGCCTTGGTCTTTAGGACACCCATCTGACTGCAGCACATTTAAGAAGTATGCAGGAAAGTTTGTAAGAAACATTTGTATTGTTAATTGGTATTTGTTATGTGGTAGCAAATTATGTTGACTATCAAAGAAATAGACCTAATGTAGGAATGCACACAGATATTGCAACAGATACACTCAGGCCAATCCAAACTTTTCTCATCTGTTGTTCCTCGTTGGTGGAACACACTGCCAGTTCCTACAAGGGCAGGGTCATCCCTCTCCATTTTCAAAAAACTCCTCAAGACCCAGCTCTTTAGAGAACATCTCCTTTCATAGCACCACTTACAACAAGTCTTGCTGATGCTAGCACTTACCAGCCGTCTTGAACTGACACTGAACTGTTTAAAAACAGCACTCACTGATGCACTTATTCTTACTGTACTCTACCGTTTTTAAATTGTCCTAAAATTGTTGAGAATTGCTTTAAAACTTAAACTGTTAACCATGTTGTTAGTCGCTTTGGTTAAAAATCCGTCAGCCAAATGTAATGCAATGTAATGTAATAATGGTGTAGACCTATCTGATTAAGACCCAAAGAGTGGTTGAAACATACTTATTAAATAACACTGGGAGCACAGAACTACAGAACAGACTATCTTTACTTTTTTCCCTTTGCAACTGTCAAAGAAATCCCATAAACACAGGAAGGCCTAGGGTATCCTACATCAGATGACCTAAAGATTAGGCTCTTCTGCATAGCATTAAGTGATTGGTATGCAGTAATTTGAACACTGACCTTGATCTAGCCTACTTTGGCTATTTAAAGGTAATTTATTGCCAAAACATCACACAATATAAATGAGCTATAACAAACAATAAAGGACTTAATCAGACACAAACTACTATTTTACTGACTACAAAAATAATAATTATGTAGGAAGTTTAGAACTCCTCTCCTTTGGTCAACCCAGAATTGACCAAAAGTGCACCAAATTCAACACAAATGACTCAATACACTTGGAGGAGGCCTGCTTCCTTTCTTTTTCCAGATTTTTTAGGATTTGGATATCGTTTCAGTATTGAGTATCAAGATATTTATGGCAGGTATTGTATCAAAGTCATAATTGTGGTATCGTGACAACACTATGACAGAGCCACTCTGTTTTCTAGATGTCGAGGATCGGAGGCTCTACCACCAACAAGTGATGCTGCTCAATGGCATATTAGAAGAGCACATTATCAAGCTCTAGTATGGAGGCAAGCACACATACCAAATCCAGTGTTACTAGAAGTAAAATGTTTTTTACTTGCCGGTTGTTGCTGATGGTATGCAGTTCTGCATTAGGCTTATTCCCGCTATCTAAGTTCATATGTACTGTAGGATATATTCTGAGTTGAAGGTTATCTGTGCAATTTGTTATTGTGATGAAATGCATTAAACACCACGAGTGACTCACTATGTTAGCAATAAAAATATGGTTGTGTTTTGATTAGAATTTCCGAGTTTATTACATGTTAACTGTAATCATGTTCCCATTAAATTCGTTAATAAACTATAGTATGGCTTCTTTAATGCTCAAACATGTATTTACCCAGGTAAAAAAGTAGTATACTTTAGTGTGTTAGAAATATGATTAAAGTACATGAAGTATAAAGCAAGTATGCTTACAAGTATGTTTAATGTGTACTTTTACAAAGTGTACTTCAAAGTAGATGTTATTAAGTTCAACTTCAGTGTACTAAAATTAAATATACTTATTGTGCAATATTCAAAGTGTTTTTGTAATGTACTTTTTAAAAGTGTACTTTGTTGTAGTGTATTTTAAATGGTAAAGAAGTTTATTTAGTTTAAGTGTATTAAATTGCTAATACTTAGAGTTGTAATTAGAGATGTCCGATAATATCGGCCCACCGATATTATCGGCCCGATATTAGCATAAAAATGTAATATCTGTTAATATCGTTATCGGATTTTTTTTGCCTTAAAACCGATAAAATAATGCTTGCGTTACACCCAAATAGTGCCTATGCGCTCCTGAAGCGTTTACCTGCGCACAGATGATGACCTCATCAAGCTGCATCTTGAAGCATACAAACAAGCGTGGATGGCTGCAACAAACTTGCTCGCTCTGTTTCAACATTATGTCTGTGGTTTGGAATTGGCCATGGCCGTCGTAGCCCCTTGCGTTGGCCGTGACGCCCCTTTGAAAATCAAAGGTTTACAGGCCACGGTGGCCTTGGTGCCCCCTTCTTTAAATATTCTGCTTTGCGTCCAACTAATAGCGATATATATTTAGCCTATGGCCTATGGCCAAATTACGCAGTGGAGTGACAGCGCAAGAAAGTGCGTCCAAATTAACCCATTCTTCTCAGTTGAACTACTCGCGAAGTAGTCTACTCATCACACAGACATCACAAGTATCACATGAAAGAGCTTTTTCTCAGCTTTTAAACGATGTTAGCCGCTAATTGCTGTGGTGAACGGTTCGCGAGAAAAGTAAATAATATCATTCAATTTAATCATAAATTCTACTGAAGGTTTTGCGTCCATGTCCCTACCCATTCATCTCGGTGGAATACTTCAGAACCCTTCGTTTAACATATGACAAACCATATATCAGAATAAACAGCAGACCTTACCGAACAGAAAAGTGTAAATCAGTCCCCTGTACAGTTAGCCGTTCTAGACTAATCCCGTTTTGAATTTGCAGTAAATTTCAACATACATGGATGTCTCCAAATTTGGGATTTAAGTTTTACACTGTGTTTAAATTGTTCCACATTATTTCATAACGGGCAAAATACAAAACAAATATTACAAATGTCGCCTAGATATCGGTAAATCAGAGGACAGCTGACTATAAGAGTTTGTGAAAGTAGCCTTAATGATCACAAAATGCTAAGCATGCATCTAGGCTATTTGAGTTTCTTAAAGCTGAGCTGTGCTTAAATTGTTCAATACATGATTTCATAACAGGCCAAATATAAAATAAATGTTAAATATAGCCTAGATATCTGAAAATATTACATGATCAGATGATTTACAGTTATATGTAATATGTCATGTTTTACGTTTTTGTAATGTTTCATACAGTGATGCAGGTCTACTGCAGTGAATACAACTTTGATCATTTTTATAGCCTACTACTGTATAGTTAACTTTGGCCTTGGTGCCCTGACATGTGGCCTTTGTGCCCCCCACCAAATATGCCCAAATGAAGGCCAAGTGGCCTTGCCCCTAAAATGGTGAAATTCCAAGCCTGATTGTGGGTATGGCCCGTTATGAAGGCCAGTCAGTCTTTTAGCCCCGTTCATTGGACTAATACTAAAGGAGGACTTTGTTTACTACTCTGGAAGGTCTGGACTGAAACTTTGTGCCTTCCTTGTTCTTATTGCACACTACCTTAATGTTGCATCTCTTTGTTGTTGCTCATGTAGAGCAGTGCTGATTGAGCCCAGTTTATAATTTCAATGATTGCATTAGCCCAAGTAATGGGCTAGGGACACAGGCTGCTTAGATTTGTACACCTTAAAATGTTTCATTTTTTGTACTTCACCTCAAGCCTGAAGTATTTTTTGTAGCTCAAACAAATGTTTTCAAAATTGTGCAGTATAGTTGCTTGCCACATTGTAATTGACTCATATTTGTGCATTCATTCAATTAAGGTGATTGAGTTAAAGAAACAGTTCATGAAGCATCCTACAAATGCAGGCTCATTTAACACAGAAAAAGGGTAGCCTGTCATACACTATGCCTATTATTTTAGTTGGCTTTACATTCTGCTATGTTGCACATAGTTGTTCAGGTACAATGTTTTATCATTTGTGAAGAAGTCAAATTTGCCCTATTTGTTGTGGGCATTGTCAAGATTATCTCAGGGAGAGTGTAATCCAAACTGTTGTTTGAGACAATTAAAAAAAAAAAATAAACTTGGCACTTTTTCCCTAAATTAAGTTGAAGTATTTTTCTTATTTTGCACAGACAATGTTAACATTTGGAAAGCCTTGTTGCATTCAAGAATGCATCCAGTGGGGCATCACAATAACATTAAAGGGGTCATAGAATGCAAAACCGAGTTTACCTTTGTCATAGATCAATAGCGATAGTTCAGTGGGTGAAATGGAGATACAGAGAACTTCAAAACCCCATCGACACCTCCTTCCTATGCAAATCTCACAATTCGAAACTCCCGCCATAAAACGGGCGAATCCAAAAGAAGCTGCGAGTTTACGCAAACTCGCAGGTGGTACCTTATTTGGCTCTGGCCTGTACATTTGTCACGCCTCAAAATTTACATACAGACCAGCCCACTGGTGCTCTGAGCCCAGGAACGTGAATGGAGAGCGAAGATGAGACAAACACTAGTTTAGCTGCCTGCTCGTTTACATCCACAGGAATTATAAAGCAGACAGTTCTTCAAGGATATCGAAAAATGAGCCACGGTCGTAAATGCAGTGTTCCAGGCTGAAACTTAGGCTACAAAGAAAGCGGAGACTCCATAGTCTTCCCAAGGATTCGAAGTTCGAGGGGCATGGATAATGTTTTTCTACCAGAAGATCCCTGCAAAGTTCGACACTCCGTTATTAATTTGCAAAACCTTGGACAGTTTAAAGATGGATTTGCTAAGCTGCTGTTACTGAAACGAGGGGCTGTTCCGACCGTAAGGTCATCACAACCGCATGCTGTAAGTATTATTTTGTCGCTAAGCAGTTATGCTAACGTGTATCTAGGAAGTAGAATGTGTGATTTAGTTCATTGGCAAGGCTATTTAATTTTCCTGTGTGTCATTCGGATAAAACCCGTGTTGTCATGTTAACCTACATTTTACTATGCATGTTTGTCGAGATCTCTGACAGGTTATGTTCTCAGCAAGATAGCTAACTGAAGCTGAGTAAAACGATAGTTTGGTTGTAATATAACCCACATAGCTGCTACGTTTTTGACGTCAGAAGTGGAAACAACTTCACGTTATCAATTCAAATGATATCTAGTCGATATGTTGAAAACTGTGTTGTCTAAATACAATGGATTTATTTGCACGTTCTTATTTTAGAACATTACAAGAATGACAACATGACGCAGCATGCCAAACAGATGCTCCAAGTGTGGCATCTTGTGGGGCTTAGAATATTAGCAAATGCTTTTGCTGTGAGTTAACAGCTTGGTGTGTGCATGCAAAAGTGACTTTCACTTGTGTTACAACATTTCTGTTGTTTGGTTTAGGTTTTAATCTTGCAGCCATGCACTTCAATGAGAATGCTGAGTCCCCACAACAGAAGACAGCCAAGGAGAAACTATGTACAGACTTGCCAAACAATTTGTAAGTTTAATAAAATATACTTTTTTTATCACAAACAACAAATCAAAATGTGCAACAGTATAGGCACTAAAAATAACTTATTGATTCACACACAACAGGCTGTCTTAGACCTGATGCTACTGGTGTCAATCATCGTCAGTACTGTAAACAAAGCACAATGTTCAGGGCCATATAATTTGTTTATTGTACAGTATACAGACTACAATGCACTGTGTTACAGTATCCAATATACAAGGGGTCTGAATCCAACGTACTGTCCTGAAGTATCCGGACGCTCCCTCCATATACGTAGCACCACACACGAGGGGATCATGACACGGACGCTTCTTCTAAGGAAACCCCAGCACCTGCTCACAAAAGACCTGTAGGCCAAGTCACTTCATTGCCTGCAAGGAGAACAGGGTGGAAAAGCAAATTTGTCATTTTGTTTGTTGATCAAACTGTGTTTTTGCAATATGCTGAACCAATAATAAATGTGTATTGGTTAAAAATATTTTATTTATATACTGTAACTGCTAACACTTGTATCAAATTGTCCTCACCTTTCCTTCCCTCTGATTCTCAAACGGCCATGGTCAGCTCTGTAAATATTCATTGCATTTTGCAAAGAATAAATATAGAGGCACAACGGATCGAGGCCATGATGGTCATTCAGGTCAGCTCCTCAGGAACCTGGGCCATTCTCATAACCTGTAAAAACAAACATAATTTCCCTGCTGTTATTTCGTAATTTTGAATGAGCAGGAAGCACAAAGTAGCTTAAGTAAATGTCTCCAGTTTTAGTTACCAGAGTTGTAAGATCGATCACATAGGCTACTACATGGAAAGAAGGTAATAATCTCAATCAGATGTCAATAGGATAGTTACAAGATTACATTAGACCTACTGACTGTACCTACTGTATTTTAAACAGTGATATTTATAGGATTTTTGATTATTGTACTCTACTCCATGGTATGTAAATGGGGATAAATAAAAGTGTTTTTGAATTGACACAAACGAGAGTAGGCCTAGTAATATCTTCGTTGACCTCGTTTCACTTCAGCCATAGGCTACAAACTGCACAGAGCTCCTGCCCAGCTAACTGGACGTCCCGTTGTAAGATCATACAGTATACATGGAAAGAAGGTAAAAATCTCGATAATCAGATGACTTAATCAGCAGGATAGTTACACGAGTACATTAGACCTACTGACATAAACGTAATATTTTCATTGACGCGAGCAGTAGGCTACTCGTTTCACTTCAGCCATATAGCCTACGAACTGCACAGAGCTCCTGCCCAGCTAACTAGACGTCCTGTTGTAAGATCGCATATTACCACTACAATAATGTATGTAACTCCTAATCAGATTACCTATTCAGCAGGAGAATATAACGTTACTTACTGACTAAAACGAGTAGCAGCTACTTTCCTTGCAAGCAGCACTCCTTTCACTACAGCATAGCCTGAACTGCCCACGACTGGCTACGAACTTTTCAGCTAGCTTCTAACTGGACATCTCGACAAAAATTGCACAAGGGTACAAGTTGTAAAACATTTGTTTGTGTGCAAATAAATAACTTCTGTTGCTTACAATGCTAAAAATGAACCTAATGTTTAGCTTAGTCTACGACACTAACGTAGTATTACAGCTAGCTAACTGGGCTACGTGTGGCAAAAAGTAAATGACAAAACTTACCACTCTGAAGTAGTCATTTCCAATCTCTGGGCGACTGGTTGCTCCTCTATTTCAGATTCTTCCTCTGATTCAGGGTCAAATATGCTGTTCAACACCTATGTCTCCATAGTATTTCCACCTTGGCTGTTTCAGTGAGTGCTGTTGGCCATGTTTGCGTCTTTGCTCGGGAGCTTCCCTCGTTGTAAACCAACCAATCAGCACGCAGTTTATATAAATATTCATGAGCATACCATACAAGGAAGAAAACCTCTCGTTTCATTCTAGGGCTTTCAACCAGGCTTGCATTAGGGCACATAGAACAGCACATATGCCATTTTCAGCCCAACCAATGTTACACACCCTATTCAGAGACCTTCAAGGACCAGCACAAAATACCCTATATCATCATTCTATCACCCCTTTAATAAAATACTAATGTGTGTAGCTTTTAGGCCTGATATGTATGAAGGTATATTGGGTGCAAGTGGCGAGCACATTTAACTGCAGATTTTGCATGTGCACACTAAAGTCGTAAATGTGTAACAGTAAAGTTGAAGTTGTACATATTTTTTTATATCTTGTTAACACAAAATAGGGGCTACGGGTTCACAAATCCTTTTTACAGGTACACACATCCTATCCTGTGAGTCACAACTTTCAAGAGTCATGCACTTTTGCTCCAAACGTTGCAGCTCAGTTGGTGCGAAACTCATTTGCACATCCGTGTTTCATAATCTGAGAACATGCACAACATTCGTGCATTTGTAAACCCAAATGTGAACTAATGCATCCGAAGTTGTGCATCTGTGAAATAATTTCTCATTAATAAAATTCTACAGATCGCTTTGATTTTCTTGCACGACTACAAGTCAATTGATACAAGTGCTCGAATCTGCTTCTACGAGTGACGAGTGACTTTTGCTCCTGGCTAGGTGATATAATAGGAGCAAAAAGATTTGTATGTGTGCACGTCGAGCGAATCGATCGAGAAAACAAGGCGGCCGGATCTGGATCCTGGACCGCGCTCAGACTACCATTGCCTGCTCATAAGGTAAGTAACATGATAATAATATGAAGAAAGTTATCTTGTTTGTTGGTTTACATTATCATGACAGCTATGTTTAGCTTAGCTTACCTGCTTGCTAAATCCTCCAGTGCCAGATCAAGCTAGCTAGCTATCGCTAGATAAATAACTAGTTTAGAAGTACAGAAATATAACACTGCCGGTCCAAAATCGTTAGGACACATAATCTGACACAATCGTTCAATTTTCGAACACACCGCAACAAATATTTTTTCCTCGCTTTGTGCAAAGAAAAACTAACCTACCAACAACCTAACAACTACTACCATAAAGTCAACCTAGCAACCACCATTGCAACCAACATGATTAACCTTGCAACCAGCATAGCAACTGTTTTAGCATAACCCCCACTATATCTACCCTAGCAACACCATAACAAACTTCTCAGTTTCCCTAGCAACAACCTAGCCACCACTACCATAGCAACCGCTATATTTAGCATAGCAACCACCATATCAACCCTAGCAACCATCTCAATTATCCTAGCAACAATCTAGCAACCACTTTGATATTGTCAACCAATATAACTACCCTAGCAATCATCTTAATTACCCTACCAACAACCTAACAACTACTACCATAATGTCAACCTAGCAACCACCATTGGAACCAACATGATTAACTTTGCAACCAGCATAGCAACTGTTTTGTTAGCATAACCCCCATTATATCTACCCTAGCAACACCATAACAAACTTCTCAGTTACCCTAGCAACAACCTAGCCACCACTACCATAGCAACCGTCATGTTAAGCATAGCAACCACCATATCAACCCTAGTAACCATCTCAATTACCCTAGTAACAATCTAGCAACCACTTTGATATTGTCAACCAACATGACTACCCTAGCAACCATCTTAATTAACCTACCAACAACCTAACAACTACTACCATAAAGTCAACCTAGCAACCACCATTGCAACCAACATGATTAACCTTGCAACCAGCATAGCAACTGTTTTAGCATAACCCCCACTATATCTACCCTAGCAACACCATAACAAACTTCTCAGTTACCCTAGCAACAACCTAGCCACCACTACCATAGCAACCGCCATGTTTAGCATAGCAACCACCATATCGACCCTAGTAACCATCTCAATTACCCTAGTAACAATCTAGCAACCACTTTGATATTGTCAACCAACATGACTACCCTAGCAACCATCTCAATTACCCTAGCAACCACTTTATTTACCATAGCAACCACCATATCTACCCTAGCAACCTTCTCGGTTACCCTATCAACAACCTAGCAACCACCACTACAATGCCAACCTAGCAACCACGTTGATATTGTCAACCAACATGACTACCCTAGCAATCATCTCAATTACCCTAGCAACCAGCATAACAACCACTTAATTTAGCATGCAACCACCATATCTACTCAAGCAATACCCTAGCAACCTTATAAGTTACCCTATTAACAACCTAGCAACCACCACTAAAATGCCAATCTAGCAACCACCAATAATTACCCTAGAAACCTGCATAGCAACCACCATATATACCATAACAACACCATAGCAACCTTATCAGTTACCCTAGCAATAACCTAACAACCGCTATGTTTAGCAAAATACCTGTAGAAAGCCTCATATGTCTCTACTGGTGTAAAGGTCATTGATAATGAGTAGATTGCTGTCAATTGTCCTCTATACCGATTCTTTCACACAAACTCGCATCACAGACCTACGTCACACACCACTTGGAGGTGCAAACAATCGGAGTTTTGGTTGATTTGACCATCAGTTAACTTCGAAACAGGTATTTTACTTTGGATAAACAATAGCAATACATCATAGGAGTGATTAACGTCAAAAAATCTAAACTGGAGAAACTCCACATTTGACACCTCCACCTGTTTAGTGTTCTAAAGACGTCAAATAGTCCGCTATAGTTACCAAATTCATTGCCAAAGAGCCAGAAGGGAAGACGCATTGGATGGCTATAAAAGCTGTGCTTTCATTATACAACTAAACACGACAAATAACTCTTGAGCCAGCTCCTTACTATGTGATCTCAATGGCAATGCAGCGTTTGTTTGCACCTCCAAAAACATGGCGTACCTGGTTACCTCGCAAAAACGCCCACAAATACCCGTATGTTTGTGTAAAAGATATAACCACCCGCTGCAGTAGACCATAGGATGAGAGAATGTGTTCCACAACACAGCTGTAAATGGGAGCAAGGACTGAGGTGTCAAGGCCAGCATGCTTCAGCCCCTTCAGGAAGTGGACAAACAAGGCCTTGTTTACATGCTGGCTGTCTTGTTGTTTGTAGCAGGACACCACTTTAACAGCTCCTTTTTGTAAGTGTTCTGATGTAGTTATATAATGAAATTAAATGCAACCTCTACATCAGGATATCAGGAGCAAGGATCTGTGAAAACATAAGTAGATGGGAGAAATTTAAGATATGTTTAGAAAAGATTGCAGGGCCATCCCTAAATAAAATATCAGGACACCTTAACATTTCCTGAATTTCCCCTTGGGGATCAATAAAGTATCTATCTACAGTATCTATCTAAAAAGCATCACCATCTCAGTATACCCACTTAAAATAGGCAAGGATACATATTAACATTTGGGGTTGATCACAGTATACTCACTATAGCTAACTAATACATCACAGTATACCCACTACAGCTGACTAAAATACATCACTGATTACTACTACTATTATTATTATTATTACTAAAAAACGGTCTCTGGCTAAAATATGTGTTTTTTTTTAGCTAAAAACATCTGCTAATACATTTTAACTTATACTTACTTGAGAGAAATAAATGCTGAAGCCAAGACAAGAGTGACAGCTGCAAATGTCTCAGTGTCCATGTCTGCTGTGTCTGTCTGCTTGGCGACATATTTCTCTCATCTGATTGGTTGTTGCCAGTTGTGTGTTGCCCTGATTAGTTGCTGTGTGTCTCACCTGGTTGCCTGTGGCTGGCAACATTTCCCGGCAATATTGCCCTAAAAGTTGCCCCGTGTATCATCACCTTAACCCATAGTAGGCTAGCCTACTTTACTCAATGACTTGACTTTATCAGAATTCACAGATTTCACTGACTGAGTAGCAGCAAGCGAAATGATGGTTCCTGAAGCTCCTGAAGTACTAAATGCTGTTATGCTACGCTACATTTAGCGCAGCTTTGAAATCTTACGTGAAAATCTAAATTAGGCTATTATGGTCTGGGTCCGGATAGGATCACGTCACGGTCCGGACTCGGACCGCGGTCCGCCATTTTGGTGATCCCTGGATAGAGCCGTTAGGCGGGCTTAACATAATGATTGATGGCAGAGTTGCAACGGTTTGGCTTGAATTCCCTGCTACTTGAAAACAAATAAGACGGATGTTGCTTTGGCGAACAGTGTGACACGAGTTAAGCTTTTATTAAGTTGGCAAAAGTTTGAACTAGCCAACTAGCTCCGCTGGTGGGAAACGCATGGGACTCATAGCGCTGTCCTATTGCGTGCAGAGGGAATTTGAAAGACAACCGATTATCCCGCCCCTCGGACTGAGCACTGCGAACGGTGAGTGACCAGACCCTACATTTTAATGTGGGTCTGGCTCGTCAGGCTAACTCTTCTATTGACTTGAACTGCATTCGGTACACCAATTGTATTTGGTACAGCAGCAATTACATTCGGTATGACGGCAGTAGTCAGTAGGGCCTACAGTGCCAATTGAGATACAAAGTGGTATCATGGCCTGGCAGAGCTGGCCTAGTGCTGACCGGTTGGCATTCTTACTTTATAGTACATATCTGGGTAACACATAGCATAGGAATTTTTGGCATTATGTTAAAGGAAAATTCCGGTTTTTAGCACTAAGGCCCTTTTCTGGTTTGTTTTGGATGAACTAGAGTGGTAGCCACTCGGTGAGTTGCACAGTTTTGAAAACGAACGTTAAGGGTTGTTAGGACATGTTTGAGTAGCCTACAGTATGCCTGTTGGCAGCCACCCTGAGCAGTCAAAGGCGATTCAAAACGAGTCAGAAAAGTCAAGACAGGACCAATCGTCAAAATGTCGGTGTCCACCACTCTAGTTCATCCAAAACAAACCAGAAAAGGGCCTTAAAGTGCTAAAAACCGGAATTTTCCTTTAATATATGTTTTAGTGGGTAATTATTTTTAAACAAAAAACTACAGACCCTTGAAACCTGTTGTACTTATCATAGTTGACTGGTGTCAATAACATGCCTCTTTCAAAAGTGGGTGGCAATTTTCACATAAAATCTATGCTGGCTTGTTGCAATTGACACATAAACTGCCTGTTACAGGTTGCCCTAAGTGACTGATGAAATAAATGGAATATAACGTATTATACACGTTCATTTTGTCCAAAGCAAATTACAAATATAACAATACAGCAATAGTTAAAATTAACAGTAAGTAGTTATAGAAAGTTGGTAAGGGTACATTAAGAATAGTAATGATAACAATAAAGTCAATACAATATCAGTAATCAATAATGAAAATAAAAAAATACCATAAATAAACAAACCATACCTCATATGAACCACCAATAATTAAGTGTAAGCTATACAGATACCCCTCTTGAAAGATCCAAAACTATCACAGGAACGCAGAGCACTAGGTAACTCAAGGACCAACAAGGAACCACTGAGGAAAGTCTTGAATTTGACCTGTCAACAAAAGATGTTCATCAGAAGACCGCCGTGGGCGGATGAGGATGTAGAGCTGGATCATAGAATTGAAATACAGGGAGCAGAACCAGTTTAAATTTAATTCTGGCCACTATAGCAAACCAATAAGAAGAAACTAAGAGAGGAGTTACATGTGTCCTCTTTGGCTTTTTAAAGACCAGGGCCGGGTTTCCCGAAAGCATCGTAAGCCTAAGATGGTCGTAAAGTCCCTCTTACGAACATCTTAAGATTAGCGTCGTGAAAACACTTGTAGATCTACAAGTGGTCCAGAGTTCACGTTACTGGCTAAGAGCGTCTTAACAGGTACTTCTCACTGAGGTCACCAACAGGACATACAGTACAGGGGAATTACAACTTAGAATACAATTATCCAATATTCTTTATTGTATTTACTTGTGATGAATCAGAATTTAGCGTGCAAAATAGCATATACTGGTCATAACAATGTGATTAAAAGCAGATAAAAATGCAATTAAGTCAAGAAACGAGATGTTGCCTGAATAGTTTGCCATCTTTGTGTAAATGTAGGCCTATGAGGTAAAATCAGAGAAAGGAACATGTGGTTTAGTCTGTGCTGCGCCAAAATCTAAGCCTATATGTTATTTAAGCCTACAGACGTGATAACGACATTTAAACACCTACAGCGATAGCCGTTTTGTTGTACATAAAATCAACCGATGCACACTCAGGTGACATGAATACGGTGGCCGCCATTTCCAGATGTGTTCATCATTTTTAAGTATCCTCCGAAAACACTTCCGTTGTGTTGTATGCAGAGGGTTTCTATAATGGGTAGTGTTGTCTGAATTTGCAGCGTGTTTTCTAAATGCTACATATGTGTTGTCAAATTGATGAAGATGTTTTCTTAAGTTGCCTGTGTTTTGTTGATTTGCATGTGTTTTCTTAATATGCAGTCCGTTTGCACCTGTCGGCCACCGTACATGAATGACTAGGCACCATTCCTCACATATCTTTGGTTGCTCATCTATCCATCATCGTATAAAGCCCATCCAGCTGATTTGATTGGTTCGCACAGTTCTCAAGTTTTCATAGAGGCTTCTCAATGGAACAAGTCCAGACCGAATGTCCCGATCTCAAATTTTTGTGGGCAGGGTTATATTCGGCCTGGCTTCCAGGCTAGGAGTGCAGCATTGTGCAAACGCCACCTATTCACCTGCAAGCTACTCATTTAGCTCCATTCAGATGATGCTACAATGTATCCCTTTTAACCATTCCTTTTCTCCATTCAGGTCCTAGCAGAGCTAGAGTGTGCAGAGTGCCCACTTACACTCTCCTTTCCTCCACAGATTTTGTGGTTGCTGTGTACTTCCACTATCCCATCATAAACATTCAACACTATCAATGAGCAATTTAATCCTATGCAAATCTCACTCACATACACTAACCATCAACCTCTCTGCTCCTGTACGTTTAGGCCCAAGTCCACACAATCTGGAACTAGGATTGAGCACCTAAATCCAGATCTCTTAGTGTGTTGAAGTCCACCACAGTATATAGGTTCAGATGTGCACAGTTAAATAATGAGATGTTGTATAGTTTTAAATAATGGTGCACTGTTGCTTGGGCCAAATGTTGTAGAGGTTAAGGAGAGGTCCACACCCTCTGAGGTATGTGTGTTGTTTTCTTGTGATGTGGTCTACTAGAATATCTGCACTTAGTTTGGGAAAAGTCAAGCTGACAGTTGAACAAAGTTCATGGTGCACTGTGAAGGCATGGCTGTGGCTGACAACATATGGAAAGTAACATTGTAATAATAATAATAATAATAATAAATTGAGATTCAGACCTTGAAGTGCTTCACACATGAGCTGCTGTGTAAAGTTAAGACGTCTAGCAATAAAAATGTAAGATAAGATTAAGTTAGCAAAAAAATTAAATGCTACTATAGATGAAAAATTGAGATAGTCCTACCGCACACTGTTTTGACGTTTCACTTGATTTTATCTACTATAGATGACTTAAAGGAAAAGGTCTCCAGTTGCTATTCACACTGTCTGGGATGTAAGCTGACTGACTGATGAAGTTGACTTAGCAGACACTTTTATCAAAATTGATACAGACTCACAATGGCAGGAATCGAACCCAGGTTGACTGATTGTCAGTTGGTGACGTTACCACTGCTCTACCCAAAAGCTATTGCAATGTTATCCATTAGATTTGGATTAGATCAAAAAGTGGAATATAGAGAATTTTCTTGTCATTATCATGAGACTTTTATTTTAAGCAGAACGTTGTATATCTACAGGTATGCTGTATCAAATACATTAAAAACCCATTTTTTCTATTTTTCCAGAGTTTCGCTTGACTAATGGCAAGGCAATAATTCACACCTGCAGCCACATGCCTGGTTAAAATGGGTGTTTAAGGGAACTTTGCAATGACAAGTGACACCCTGTAATTTTTCCATGCAGCGTCAACTATAATTTACTTCATTTTTTTCTTCCCAAAGAGGTTTTTTTTATAATTGCTGCAAGGCACTCAAATACTCAGACAATGTACAGTTATTTAAAAAAGAAGAGGCTTTGTCAAGCTCCTCACATTCAGCAGACTCACTGGATATCACTCTATAATTTCAATCTCAAATTAAATGAAGCAGCTGATCATAGCTGTGGATGACTGTCCGTAATTATTTGCGTGAAACTCCCACACATGAAAAAAGTGACATGACCTTGTGATTTGATTGTGTTTGTCTTTGATTGTAGTCTGACGAGCCAGACCCACATCAAGATGTAGGGACTGGGAACTCACCATTGGCAGTGCTCAATTCGAGGGGCGGAATAAGTGGTTGTCTTTCAAATTCCCTCTGCACGCAATAGGATAGCACTGACGTTATAACTCATGAGTCCTATGCGTTTTCCCACCAGCAAAGCTATTTGGCTATTTGATCAAACTTTTGCCAACTTAAAAAGGCCGCTGTTCGCTAGCAGCAGCATCCATCTTCTTTGTTTTCAAGTAGCAAGGAACCGTCGCAACTCTGCTGTCATTATGTTAAGCCCGTCCACCGACTATACACTATGTGATTGGCCTGACCGAAGTTTGGTTTTTCCAGCTGGCAAGCCAACGGAGAGTTTCTAGACTACCCTGGCTGCAAATTACATTTGCTGCCGCTAGGGTGCATCTAGATTTCTAGGCTATACTTTGATTGTGCAGAACATCCAGGACAATGGATGATGTGAATACTAAACAAAACAAACATATATGTGTGTATATATATATATATATATATATATATATATATATATATATATATATTCTCTGACATTTCTGACTTCGAAGAAATTACAAAGAGATCTACACGCATGCTGAGCCAATAGGTTAATAATAACTCAGACATGGTGTGCGATAAGCTCAAGTGGGCCAGTAGGAAGTGCACATGACCAGTTCCTGTGACCGCTCGGGCTCCCATCCTCCTTTCTCTCCAGCTGTGTGGCGTTACACAAAAGGCAGAGTGGAAGAAATCTCCTCAGGCTCTCAGGGCTGGCACAATCTCAAAGCTTCTGGAAAGGGGAATGGCCAACGATCCAATTGGCTTCCCCATCTCAACCCACCTGAGCTTCTCCCCACCTCTCACAAAGCCTGCGCCAGCATCAAAGAGGCCCCTACAGATGACTGAGTCGTGGCTTGAAATCCATAGAGCTCAGTGGACCAAAAACAATACCATGACTGCTTGGAGTGTGTAAGATAAACCTCCCTTTTTGGTGTGCTATTTACAAATTCCTTTGTTTTTTTCTCTGCTTTTATGCATATTTCGATTTTATCTTCATGTTTGCCAATATTAACGGTAACGACACTGAAGTCCTTTGCTGCTGTTCAATTTCTCTAGAGCTAGCACACACACACACACACACACACACACACACACACAGGCACACACACTACTGGTCAAAAGTTTGGGGTCACTTAGGAATTTCCACTCCATTATAGACAGAATACAGCTGAGATCAGTTGCATTGTACATAATTGCAAAAGGGTTCTCCAATGTTTTCTCAGTTAGCCTTTTTTAAATGATATCAGATTATGTGCCTTTGGGACATTGGATGAATGGTTGCTGATAATGGGTGTTGTGAAGGACTGCTGTTTCAGCCAAAACGTTGTTCACGTAAGCAGCCAGTTGTCGCCGCTGGGTCATGCTCGCAGCGCGTGCACCCTTTCTGACTCCACTTGTTCAACCTATCAGAGTGTGAGTTTGGGGATGCTTGCGCTGAGGGTGCTCAGTGGCGGGAATAGAGAAGGAGCAGATACATTGGAGACGGCTATAGCCTTTACAGAGTGGATTATTGCGTTGGACTGGACACTGTATTTTAGGGGTGTAACGGTACACAGAAGTCACGGTTCGGTTCATACCTCGGTTCGGACATCACGGTTCGGTACGAGTTCGGTACAATGGATGGAAAAGCAAAACAAAAATGCAGAAAGCATTTTATTTTGTACATGTCTCAGGCTGTACCACCTAGTGTCATACAGTCTCTTCCCTGAGCTATCTGCAACAGCCTGAAGTGTGTAAGATGTAGGCTAAACAGTACAATAAGTACCCAGACTCCATCTGTAACTTGTAAACAAAATAAGACAATCAGCTATAAAACTGAAAATAGGCCTACAGCATCTCTTATTTCTGAAAGTGCAAATTACATAGAAAAATGATTTTTAAAAATCCACTTAAGCAAGACCTTCAACATCTGTGTTTAGTTGTATATGGAAGGGTCTACAATTTGCCTCAATATTTTTTTTTATTGTGTGTAAAGTAATAATCTAGCCTACTAACTGTGAAAATATCACACTATTTTGCTTTTTTTTTAAAAATGAAATTGCTTTCATAAATTTCATAAAGAGACTACAACTAGAAGTCACGTGACTTTGCCCTTACTCACCGTAGCATGGTTTTGTTTATTAGCCTGGTTAGCGTTGTCACTTTATTTTACTGTCTATGCACTTAACACTACCAGCTCCTCATGTGAGAAGTTACAAGTTACCCCAACATAAAGGTAATTACCACGCGATTTACATAGCTTTCTGTCATTACGAAATCATTTAATTTAAGCCATAGGTTTTGGCCCTATTTGTATGTGTATCCAAAGGCTACTGAAGGGCAGGCGAAGTTTTTTCCCCTCGTTTCAGTGATTGGTAGCCTACATCATCTGGGTGATGACTTCGAATATGTGTAGCATTTTTTCCACTCACATACCCTGCTGAACAACGCCGACACACAGTTTCATCTTATCCACCACTCTTTCGCCTGTACTAACGTTACTGTAACTGAAGTTCTCAAACTTGCGATCTTAAAGAGACCAGCGGATCCTCTAACTCTTGTGGGTCTAACCTTAGTGCTGCTAATGACTGACGGACTCGACCGATGACCTGACAAAAAAAAACATAGGCGCCAATCAGAGCTTCAGAGCTAAGGCGAGGCTACAGATTAGCGTTAGGTGTCGCTAAAGAACTCCCGTAACTCTCGCTACTTAACAGTAATTGCGCATGACATTAATTAATCCGCACACGAGTTTTATGTATTTTTATACCGTGTATTCTCCGTGTAAATTCATGCACCGAACCGTGACGCCCGTACCGTTTCGGTTCAATACGAATACATGAACCGTTACACCCCTACTATTTGTATTGTTACATTGTGTGCGTTCGAAGACCTAACCACACACACACACACTCACATATACACAAACTCAGACAATATTCATCACCAACTCCATTCATTCCTGCAATAACCATTGAGTGTACATCATCTCCGGCATTTTAATCCAATGCACCACAGCGGCTACTAATTATTACTGATCAGTGACTGCCACTCTCCTTAACAATGGGCAATACAGATATTGTATTAAAGATCAGCCATTTCTTTCTACAACAGTCGAGAGCCCTTTTGCAATTAGCACATTATGTAATCTGAAAACTGCTGCCCTGATTATAAAAACACAATGCAACTGATCTCAGCTGGTATTCTGTCTATAATGGAGTGGAATGGAAATGTCTTAAGTGACCCCAAACTTTTGACCGGTAGTGTCAGATTACATTATGTGCTATTGCAAATGGATTCTTGACTGTTGTTGAAAGAAATGGCTGATCTTTAATGCAATATCTACATTGCCCATTATCAGCAACCATTCATCCAATTTTCCAAAGGCACATTCTGTTTACTAATCTGATATAATTTTAAAAGGCTAACTGAGGAAACATTGGAGAACCCTTCCAGTAGTTCAAACTGATCGTCTTGTAGATGACAATGTTGGAGGGGACAAATACCACCGTTTTGAAAGTTGAGGGAGACACGTCCCCCCTGTCCACCCCATAATAACGCAACATGTATACAGTATGTTGCTTGGCAACGACAGGGTATGCCTAATATGTAAAAAATCTGAGTGATTCTGCGTTAAGATTGAGAAGTCAAAGAAACTGTCTATTGTCTAAAACCGATCAATATTTTAGCAACTAGATGTACCGCAGAGCGGTACAAAATATGACCGCCGCCCAGTCCAGCACATTTTTTCCACAAAAATAAATCACGCTGAAAGGCCTATATGATTCTAACTGTCTCACTAAATTGCATTATCCACACTCAATTCTCACTGATATCTGCTAGACAACAAGTACCAAAACATGATTAGTTCATAGATTTCACATGTAAAATTCATTTTCTACAACCCCACCTCCATCTTGCCTGTTCATAATTCTGAGAAATTCTTGAATTGTGTGCATGTGTGCATGTACATGTTTATGTTATGTGTGTGTGTGTGTGTGTGTGTGTGTGTGTGTGTGTGTGTGTGTGTGTGTGTGTGTGTGTGTGCCTGCCTGCGTATGTGCCTGTGCATGCAAGCGTACATGTCTACTGTGTGAGTATGTGTCATACGTATGATTACTGTGAATGTATGTGTGTGTGTGTGTGTGTGTGTATCTGTTTGTGCACATGTGTGCACATGAAATGGGTTAACATACGGAAAAAAATGGTCATCCTAGTCCCTACAGTTCTCAAGATATTCACAGAGAACTGTGTCTGCCCTACCCTCCTTTCGGGGGGTCCAGTCCAGCGGGGGGGCAACAGATCAAAACGAAAAACGACGGTTCCATGCTATCCATGTGGGGTTACATGCCCACCAAGTTTTGTATACCCCGGTCTTTCAGTGTCCCAGGAATCCTTGTTGGTGTACCTCACTAAATGTACACATTATTTTATTGTAAGGCCCCCCCATGAACGAAAGTACACAAAACTTGGCAAGCATTCGGAGGGGGTCATAATGATCCTACACTCTTAATTTCGGGCAGTTTTGACCTTGTCAGCCAGAGATATTGTGATGAAAACACCTACTTTTTTGCTTTTTAATTTTTAACTAGGTGGCGCTTTACATGAAATAAGTGGTAATGGGATGGGTTGACATGCCCCCTTAAGACCAACATACATAAAAAAGGTGGACCTCCTAGGCTCTACGGTTCTCGAGATATTCACAGAAAACTGTCTCCGGCCACCTACAGGCCAGTTGGTGTATAGTAACATAAATTAATTTATTGTGTGGCCCCCCATGAACGGAATTCCACGAAACTTGGCGTGCATACAGAAGGTGTCATAATGATCCTACACTTCCAATTTCGTGCAGTTTTGACTATGTTAGGTCACAGATACCTGTGATTACAACACCTCATTTTTACTTTTTTGTGTTTAACTAGGTGGCGCTATACATGAAATGAGTGGTTATGGAATGGTTTGGCATTGCCCTTTGAGATCAACATACAAAAAAAAAAATGGTCCTCCTAAACCCTACGGTTCTCGAGATATTCACAGAAAACTGTGTCTGCCCTACCCTCCTTTCGGGGTGTCCAGTCCAGCGGGGGGGCTACAGATCAAAACGAAAAACGATGGTTCCATGCTATCCATGTGGGGTTACATGCCCACCAAGTTTCATGTACCCCGGTCTTTCAGTGTCCCATGAATCATTGACGGAAATTTGGGCATGCGAAAAAGAAAAAAAAAAGAAAAAATCCGACTAAACCTATATGACCGCCGCTTCGCTGCGCGGCGGTCATAATAACCTCTCCTTCATAAAACTCAGCAGAATGACCACACTCAAGATTGCACTGTTATCAACAGCTATGATTTGTCTTTTACCAAGACACAGCTGGGATGATATTGAGCATATCACGACTCTTTCCTGTGCTGTATAGGCCTACTGCCTGATTAGCCCTTCTGTGCCCCTAAATTAAGTCCCCTTCACACTCCTTTAACAAAGACTGCTCTTGATACTGAAGGACAACATTTTTAGTGAAGTCCTATTGTACATTAATCACATCTCGCAGGAAAACTGTCACAAAAGTGTTTACTTCCCTCAAAAGTAGGCCACTTCACCACCTGGGACCCTCACCAACCAAACAGACCGTTGGCGGCAAACTGCAATTTGCCATCCTTGATTCTAACCCAGTGTACCACGATGCTGCCTGACAGACGGCCTCATCCGTCTCCGTTGCAAACGACTGAAAAATCTCCCTTTTGTGTTCCATGTTCCCTGGATGTGTTAATTAGAGCAAGAATATTGTCTTTTCACACCTCAGTTCCTCCACTCAGAATAGAAGGCTGTGTTAACCACAGGAATTAGATTGTGTTCTTTTTGTCCCCCCTATTACTTGCTTTTAATTAGAGACTATTAAAAAGGTACACCATTTATAATTCCTTAATACACAATGTTGGTGTAAAACTGTTTATGGATTAGCAAATTAGAGCCACTTTTAGGAAAAAAATAAAACTGGTTATATACTCTTAAACACCAACTCTACAGTTGCAGTAACATGCTAACATGTATTTTATAATTGCCAATAAGGTCTTGTTGTGAAAACATTTGTTACATTTTCTAGGGGTGATTTGATCTGCACCACATAAATACATTGTGCATAGCATAGCCCAGTTCAGTTGTGTTTACCAGTCACTCATAAGACCATATACCATAAACCTTTATGTGAGAATGATAACAGTACTAGTTGGCCAAAAATGCAGTACATTCTTCAGAAGTTGCAAACTGTTGTATGTGGTCTCTTTAAAACTCAACTCAAGTTAGTTAGAGGTTCTTTCTTTTCAGCCATTTCAGCCAAGAGACAATGATTTACTGAAAGGCATTTCTCTCTCTCTCTCTCTCTCACACACACACACACATTTCAATATGCAGTCCAGTTCGTCACATATGGGGGTAAGAGTCTCGCTCTGATCAAAGCAGGTATAATAGGGGTTAGTTATCAGAATGAGCGCACGGCTTATTGGTGGGAGTAAGAGAATGTTCTCTCAAAGGACGAGGCCACTCACTGCTGCTTTCATCTTTCTGATGGCAGTGGAACAATCCCCCTCGCCTCTCATCTCCGTAATGCTCCCCCTCGGAAAGTGCATCAGAACAAACAAAAAAAAACACGCAAACAATGTGGACCTTGGACAGAGAAAAATGGACATCAAACTCACCATCCCTCCAAACCTCAAGCATTTTATAGGCAGGTCTGTGGGGTTTTTTGCGGTGCTTGTGCAGCTCAACTTTCTGATGAAAGTGTAATTCTGAAATGAAAGGTCTCCTGATGGTTATCTTGTTTTCGTCTTTTCTCAGAAACTGGCATATCCGTTTCTGTTAGGCCTTGCGTCAAAAATGGGTGCAACTTCCTCTTTTCAGTATAACGAACGGGACGTGTTTTTAAAGTTTAAGTGCTTCAGACATGTTCTTTTTTATTTGTCGTCTTTTGGGAGGCGATGGAAACTGTACTGTACCATCATCGGCAGGATCATTCTGATTAGGCTTATATAAAAAAAGCACGTTTTAAGACACTGAATTTGTTTAGTCTAGTTATATGTACAACCACAAACAGCACATGTTGTCCCTGGACCCTGACTACAGTAACAACATCTCTCATAAAGGTTTGCGACCCTACACAGCCACCTCACCAGAAGTTTCACCCATTTTCTTCTTTACTGCAGCACCCCACAGAAACTGAAACTAAAGCTGTGGGTAGTAGAAGTAGCTGTGACTTCCTGTTTTCTTTCTGTCACAGATTTTTTTTAAAAATCACACAGGCAGCACAATGTATTCCACTTACCTAATTTTAGATACACAGGAGGGGTGTTAAATTCCTAGTGCTATAGGTAGGGGACTTTCCAGAGTGCCCAATCAACACCCAAGGATATTTACCATCAAAAACAAAAACTCCAACAAACCTATGTGGGCAAAAAAAAACCCATCACCAACCAAGCAGCTTTCGAGGTTGTAATGAAGGTGGGGCATTGTGTATTTGAATAGGCCTAACTATCTAGATTCCTAATGAAAGGCTCTTTATATACAGTAATTTGTTCAATAAATAAAACAGTGTATAAACTAGAAAGAATAAGAATAAAATAGGTCTTTGTTCTGTGATAACCACATTGCCATAAACGACATTGTAAGCAGTGTATACTTGCAGCACTTTCAAACATGCTATTCCTGTAAAACCCATAGCCTGCAGGCATGCTTTAAAAATAAGATGATATGGAAAAGCATCATTCCAGCTAAGCATTCAATAATGAACATTGAATATTATATTATAATACATCAGCCTTTAATAAATGTGCAGTGAGCAGAATTTAGGCATGGCTGCATGTTACATTTGTCCCAGATCAAAATGATAAGCCTAACAGCAATTTTGAGTTAAGGCTATGTTTATTGTTAAGCCTATTGAATAACTTTATGATATAAGACAAACCATTTTTGGAATGATACATCATTATATGAAATTTCCAACGATGTGACTTAAAAACAGTCTCTGGCAGGCAGCATAAGTGACATCTCGCTCTGTCTGTAGTTGTGTGGCATTCTGAAATGTCCTTAAATTCAGGACCATTAGCATTTTGCTCGTTTTAATTTGGGACCTTGTAGTCGGAATTGTCGTTGTTGTTTAAAGTCTCAAGTCCAAAATACCCTGGGCTATTCCAGTTGTCAGTTTATCGCACGTCATTTTTTCGTTGTTTTGAATAGACACTGCATACACGTGTTTGTTGGCGTGTTGCAAAATCCGCAGAATCATTTTATGCAAGCAAACTGCACACAGGGAGCCTTAATTGTTGATGTCGGACATGATAATCATCCAAACATCTTGCATTTTGACCGTGATGATTGATTCAGTGCTGCCAAAACGCTGTGTAAGAGGGGTAGTAGAGCAGAGAAAGCCAATGTGTGCTCCTTTTACTGATATATTTAACAATACATGCATTAGGCCTACTAATCCAAACAACGTCAAACTTGGCACTGCACATAGTCTAGTGAGTGTTTGGGAATGAAAGCTCAGTTGCTCACATTTATTTCGTGTAGACTTTTTGTGGTCTTAATGCAACATTTTACAAAGCAGCTGACAGGGCCACCAAGGACTGTGAGCAAGTCAACAGCAGAAAACCCTAATTAGCGAGCAAAAATGTCTTAGCCTGGTGTTTAGGGTGCATCGTAGACAGGTAGGTGACTGTCTTTAGTGGCAGGATAGCACATACCGTTGACTTGCGCTAGCCAGCACCTGCGAACTCTGCAATTAGAAGGACTGGATGAAACGTGTTGAAAACGGTCTCCACTGATAAATATCACACTTGCTTACTTGGAAATGAGGTCTTATGTCCAAAATCCTGAACCACCCCTTTAACTCCATTGTACCTGCAATCTGTTGCAGTTCCTCTAGGGGCGATCCCGAATAAGTGCAAAAACAATGGGGGTCTATGGAGTTAGACAGCTAAATTTGTCTCTTTCACTTGGTTGTCGTTGAGAAATCGAAGATTTGATTGTGGTTTCTGCAAGCTCAATATGGATTATAGGTCAAAAGTTGAATGAACGAGTAGTCCTTTCGATTCTTTCGTCCTTTCGATTTCTTACAGGGTCATTGTTGCCCACAACACACTAGCTTTCTGCTAATGAATGACGTCATTGACACATTTAAAAAGGCTTTTTAGAACACATAAGTGACTCAAAAAATATAATACTCAGCTGTTTGTATTTTCTCTGCCCCCTCTTTCGACTGCAACATTTAAATTTCTACACAAAAAATTATAACGTGAGAAAAGTGGATTTTGAGGGTACAGCTCCATAGACCTCCATTCATTCTGCACTTATTCATGAGTGCCCTCACGTGGAACCAGAATGGGAACTGCAACCAGTTCAGAAACCGGAAGTTTTCCGAGAGTGGCTTGTTCTCCCCTTATTAGACATTCTCTGATTATATGCAAAACTATTAACTTTTCGCCAAGAGGTGGCAGCTTAAGTCCGCTTGATACTGTAAGCCATTGGTTCCCAAAGGAGATTTTATTTGGGTCACCAGCATGGCCTAGTGACAATGTATGTTGTGTTATAGGCCTAGCATAGGGCCTAGGATACTTTATATAGGCTAGCTTATAGTTTGTTAACAGTCACTGTTTTGTCATAACTCCCTCTATGCATTGTTGCATTTAGAATAGCTCTGAAACTGGGGGGGCGAACACGTCGCAGGGGGGGCGCCAGTGCGTGGATATCTCAATCGCAAAATTAAACAATATTTCTATCGGGCGCCTACCATGGACTAGGATGGGTGAACCTAGCCTGATCTGCCGGCGATTTCTTTTTCGATTTCTTAAAAGATTGAGCTTGGTCTACTAACCATGGACCTCACAGTTGCAAAATGCAAGGGAACATGAATCAGCCTATATTTGCATAAACAATAACAGCAGCTCTTCAACTTGGCCCGTTAAAATGTGTATGAATAGTCTAGCGACGCATTTTATGAAGGCCCTTTTGGACATGTCAGTTATTTGCACCACTGGGTAAAACGACATTTTGTTTTAGACTACTGGTATTTAATTTGTGCATTGACAATAAAGTTGAATATCATAACTAGATGACTAAACTCTTGCATATGTAGAAGAAGAAACATTCACAAAAATCCATGACATTACCTCTCTTCTTGATAGCTGTTGAAAACTGCATGGAACTGACAGGGATTGTTTTGTTTAATAATAAATAAACTAGATGTACCGCAGAGCGGTACAAAATATGACCGCCGCCCAGTCCAGCACATTTTTTCCACAAAAAGAAATCACGCTGAAAGGCCTATATGATTCTAACTGTCTCACTAAATTGCATTATCCACACTCAATTCTCACTGGTATCTGCTAGACAACAAGTACCAAAACATGATTAGTTCATAGATTTTCACATGTAAAATTCATTTTATACAACCCCACCTCCATCTTGCCTGTTCATAATTCTGAGAAATTCTTGATTGTTTGTGTTATGTTTATGTTATGTGTGTGGGTGTGTGTGTGTGTGAGTGTGTGTGTGTGCGTGCTTGTGTGTGTGCCTGCGTATGTGTCTGTGCATGGAAGCGTACATATGTCTACTGTGTGAGTATGTGTCATACGTATGATTACTGTGTGTGTGTGTGTGTATCTGTTTGTGCACATGTGTGCACATGAAATGGGTTAGCATGACCCCTGGAGGCAAATATACGGAAAAAAATGGTCATCCTAGGCCCTACAGTTCTCAAGATATTCACAGAGAACTGTGTCTGGCCTACCCTCCTTTCGGGGGGTCCAGTCCAGCGGGGGGGCTACAGATCAAAACGAAAAATGACGGTTCCATGCTATCCATGTGGGGGTACATGCCCACCAAGTTTTGTGTACCCCGGTCTTTCAGTGTCCCGGGAATCCTTGTTGGTGTACGTCACTAAATGTACACATAAATTATTTTATTGTAAGGCCCCCCATGAACGAAAGTACACAAAACTTGGCATGCATTCGGAGGGTGTCATAATGATCCTACACTTTCAATTTCGTGCAGTTTTGACCTTGTCAGCCAGAGATATTGTGATGAAAACACCTAATTTTTTGCTTTTTAATTTTTAACTAGGTGGCGCTATACATGAAATAAGTGGTAATGGGATGGGTTGACATGGCCCCTTGAGATCAACATACAAAAAAAAGGTGGACCTAGGCCCTACGGTTCTCGAGATATTCACAGAAAACTGTCTCCGGCCACCTACAGGCCAGTTGGTGTATAGTAACATAAATTAATTTATTGTGTGGCCCCCCATGAACGGAATTCCACGAAACTTGGCGTGCATTCAGAGGGTGTCATAATGATCCTACACTTCCAATTTCGTGCAGTTTTGACTAAGTTAGGTCACAGATACCTGCGATTACAACACCTCATTTTTACTTTTTTGTGTTTAACTAGGTGGCGCTATACATGAAATGAGTGGTTATGGAATGGGTTGACATGGCCCCTTGAGATCAACATACAAAAAAAAAATGGTCCTCCTAAACCCTACGGTTTTCGAGATATTCCCAGAAAACTTTGTCTGCCCTACCCTCCTTTCGGGGGGGGCCAGTCCAGCGGGGGGGCTACAGATCAAAACGAAAAACGATGGTTCCATGCTATCCATGTGGGGTTACATGCCCACCAAGTTTCGTGTACCCCGGTCTTTCAGTGTCCCGGGACTCATTGACGGAAATTTGGGCATGCGAAAAAGAAAAAAAAAGAAAAAAAAAAACAAAAACAAATCTGACTAAACCTATATGACCGCCGCTTCGCTGCGCGGCTGTCATAATAAATACATTATGCTGTTACCTTCTGCTTTTCCCAAATACAATGTAGTCTACAGGTGTACTTTTCATCAGTCCAGTTGCAATGAATGGACTGTGATGAACTGCCCTACTTGTGATTGTTTAGAGATTTTAAAGGTTTTATAACAATGCTACACATTTTTTGGCAAGTGCTACAAATCTATTCACCTTTGCAGCGCCAGTAGGCTACTTTCTGTGTTGGCCCGCAAACACACATGCCAAACAAGCATACACAAAAGTTTCAAGAGTGGGGTATGGAGTAGAAGATGGAGACAAATTGATTAATGTGATTTATTTTCGCGGAATGGATGTACAGGACTGAGCGGCGGTCATATTTTGTACCGCTATGCGGTACATCTAGTTCTCTTTCTTTCTTTCTTTCTTTCTTTCTTTCTTTTTTGTTTTTGTGAGTAATCAGTCCATGCTGAGCATGGGCCACAACAAAAGCGCGGGAGTGCAGCCTGCCCAGAAATGTGTCACCTGCCCTTCGCTGTGCACCGATGGAGAAGGCCCCCGCGATGGTCTCCAAGCAAGCGCCCAAATGCCAGCAACATTGCTGTGCTGCTCCACTGAACCCTTCAAAGCCCTTGCTACTCTGCCACACGTTTGAGAGGAGGGAGACGGAAAAAAAAGAATTGCTATTCCAAAGCAGAGCCAGCTGAAGATATTCATTTCTCCTGGATCATTTCAGTAGAGCAGTTGGTCATATTTTATTCATCAAGGAGCAGTTGTTTTGGAGGCTTTTTGTACAGCCTTCCCTTGGACTCATCATGTGTGACAGGTGGATGTTGTTTGTTGGGCTCCAAAGCCTTCGTTCTCACACTAAGTGGGCTTTTATTGCGCACATGGCGATCCACATACACTAAATATACCCAGTTACATGTACATCCCCTGCACTTTTGGTGCCAATCCTCAAGGGAACTTATAATTATCAAACCTCTTATTATAGTCCCACCTTCAAAACTGCATACATTGACCAGAGGTTGTCTGTTTTTGCCGTTTGTGTATACTTGTATCCTTACCCATTTTAATTAGTGGTTTCTGTTAACTCTGTAAATCCTTGCCCCCTACCCTAGATGCTGATCTAATGTCTTGCTCTTTTAGCTGGCCTATTGTTAACCAAACTAGATGTACCGCACAGCGGTACAAAATATGACCGCCGCCCAGTCCAGCACATTTTTTCCACAAAAAGAAATCACGCTGAAAGGCCTATATGATTCTAACTGTCTCACTAAATTGCATTATCCACACTCAATTCTCACTGGTATCTGCTAGACAACAAGTCCCAAAACATGATTAGTTCATAGATTTCACATGTAAAATTCATTTTATACAACCCCACCTCCATCTTGCTTGTTCATAATTCTGAGAAATTCTTGATTGTTTGTGTTATGTTTATGTTATGTGTGTGGGTGTGTGTGTGTGTGTGTGTGTGTGCGTGCTTGTGTGTGTGCCTGCGTATGTGCCTGTGCATGGAAGCGTACATATGTCTACTGTGTGAGTATATGTCATACGTATGATTACTGTGAATGTGTGTGTGTGCGTGTGTATCTGTTTTGCATGATTATTTACAGTATGTTTGGTGCTTGAGGTAGCTAGCTAGCTGTCATGATCTAATATAAGCCATCACCAGAGCTAAATCTCCGCCATCAACAGAGAAATGTCTCCCATTAATATATATTTATCTAGATGTATTTCAGATGTCAAGGATATTGGGATTGTTTTGGATGTTCAATCAAGCATGTACCCTTGCTCTAGGTGGGCTTATTATGTCGTAAATTAAAGTTAGCTAGCTGACTGAAGTGGACATTAGCACTACAGTAGCTACATGAAAACGTAGCTGAAGGCAAATTTACCACAGAGGGATTGTTTCTGATTTCGTACCTGAAAGTGTTGATAGTTTATTACTGCTCTATAATATGTGACATAGTGGTAAGTCTGATAGCAACAACAGACTAAGCCCAGGCTCCCAGTCCCAACCCAACCCACTGACTAACGCGACTCTGGGCATCGGTAACGTTCCAGCTTCATAGGCAAAGATGGAACAGCAGTGCGCTCTGCTCTAAGATCTTTGGAGAGAGATGGTAGTGTTTGAGAAAATATACCATGTTGGGTGGGGAGACTTCTGTGATGAAAATAAACTTACATTTGATTAAGACCCTAATATTTAGGCTGCAGTAGATCACCATGTTAAGCGTTCACCATACTGCAATTAAGTATACTCTTTTGATTATGCCTCATTTGCCAATAGAATATGAATTGTTACATGTGGAATTGCTTGTTATTTGAGTGAAGTAATGATAGCAAAATAAACTCATTCTGCTCGATCAACTATGCACTTATGCAATATTTTTTTTTTTTCAGAGACACTGTTGAAGTCCTTTGGAGCACATCTCTACCTCTACCTAACTCTACCTACCAGAAGGTGAGGTTTTCTTGATGGCAAATGGTTACATAGCCTGTTAATATGACACGACACATTTAACATCGTTTTTTTTTAAATTTATTTATGTATTTATTTAATCATTGCAGGTTCGTCCACTGCAGAGTTGCAGATGCCTAAAAACCAGGAACGAAGTAGGAATAATTATCTATTTTTTGGGACATTTTATTTTTGATTATTAATGTTTGTCTATTTTGTTTTTATTTTGTAGTTGAAAATTGCTCATTTAATGCACATTTGCGGATTTGTTCAGCAAATCTGTTGAAAAACAAGTCATTAAACTGATGAAATGGGTTAACATGACCCCTGGAGGCAAATATACGGAAAAAAAATGGTCATCCTAGGCCCTACAGTTCTCAAGATATTCACAGAGAACTGTGTCTGGCCTACCCTCCTTTCGGGGGGTCCAGTCCAGCGGGGGGGCTACAGATCAAAACAAAAAACGATGGTTCCATGCTATCCATGTGGGGGTACATGCCCACCAAGTTTTGTGTACCCCGGTCTTTCAGTGTCCCGGGAATCCTTGTTGGTGTACGTCACTAAATGTACACATAAATTATTTTATTGTAAGGCCCCCCATGAACGAAAGTACACAAAACTTGGCATGCATTCGGAGGGTGTCATAATGATCCTACACTTTCAATTTCGTGCAGTTTTGACCATGTCAGCCAGAGATATTGTGATGAAAACACCTAAATTTTTGCTTTTTAATTTGTAACTATGTGGCGCTATACATGAAATAAGTGGTAATGGGATGGGTTGACATGGCCCCTTGAGATCAACATACAAAAAAAAGGTGGACCTCCTAGGCCCTACGGTTCTCGAGATATTCACAGAAAACTGTCTCCGGCCACCTACAGGCCAGTTGGTGTATAGTAACATAAATTAATTTATTGTGTGGCCCCCCATGAACGGAATTCCACGAAACTTGGCGTGCATTCAGAGGGTGTCATAATGATCCTACACTTCCAATTTCGTGCAGTTTTGACTATGTTAGGTCACAGATACCTGCGATTACAACACCTCATTTTTACTTTTTTGTGTTTAACTAGGTGGCGCTATACATGAAATGAGTGGTTATGGAATGGGTTGACATGGCCCCTTGAGATCAACTTACAAAAAAAAAATGGTCCTCCTAAACCTTACGGTTCTCGAGATATTCACAGAAAACTGTGTCTGCCCTACCCTCCTTTCGGGGGGTGCAGTCCAGCGGGGGGGCTACAGATCAAAACGAAAAACGATGGTTCCATGCTATCCATGTGGGGTTACATGCCCACCAAGTTTCGTCTACCCCGGTCTTTCAGTGTCCCGGGACTCATTGACGGAAATTTGGACATACGAAAAAGAAAAGAAAAAAAAAAAAAAAAAAAAAAATCTGACTAAACCTATAACCTTCGCTGCGCGGCGGTCATAATAAATAAATGTTGGCCCATTGTATAAGACATATCAGACAAAAATATAAGTCATGACATTTTCGAGACCTCTCCACATGCTAGTTAATTTAATTGGGAACGGGTCTGAGCGCGTATGAGAGGGAGATAGAGTGGCAGGTTCCAGCTGCCTTGTCATTTTGTTGTCATTGTACATTTGATAATTGATATCTTCTTTTTTTTAATATAGGAAACTTTTAAAAGGAAATTATGAAGGCAACAAAGGTGAGGTTAGAGAAAATTGTGGAGTTATCCGGTTCCCACTAGCAGTTATAAACTGTGAGAGCCAAGGCACTTTTAATATAGGCTGCACTCACTGTGATTGGAAAATAGACAATAATATGAAGAGTGGTCTTTGCCTTTGTGTACGGTTTGTACTCAGTTAGCTAGGTGGCTACATGCTGCTAATATTTCACTTTTAATTGCAAACAGAAAAGGTCCAGCTAGCATCATGTCACGTGCTTCTATTTCCAAATGAATGAAAGCGGTCATACCAACTTAATATCATGCTTATCATTGTTAATATTGTGCTATACATAATGTGGCACAAACAACGTTAAAGTTTGTGGACTACCATGAATGGAGCTGGCAAAAGATTATTATGAGAACGTATGGAGCAGACACTCTTAAAGTGGCAGAGCACCATCATAAATGAGTTAAACAGTATCAAGTTAATGTATTGGTATTAATATGTTTAAACTAAATGACTGTGTCATTATTATCCTTTAAATAATATAAAAGTGTTTTACTTGTGTCACAAATGTACACCCTTTGTGATTATTCATGTCATTTGGTGATTTATTTTGTATTTAATATGCCTAGTCTTTAGGGGGAAAATATACTTTTGAATCATGATTCATCTAGAGTAATACATTTCAATATCATTTGATAGCCCTAATATGAATATGAGACAAAGCATAAGTCATATCTTCATTCCAACATGCTTGGCTTCATACATCTGTGAGAGGTGGATAAGTGTACACCCATTGTGACAGATAGGTCTATCTTGAGATAGTCATCTGTATCACCACGCATGCAGCAATTTCCCCTCTTTGGCCTGAAGGGGGTGGACTGAAAGGTATCTTAGTCAAAGATCCGTAGTCAAAGCTAGTTTATTCCAGTTAAGAAACTTAAAATCAAGCCTTTCCTGCATTTTATGGACATTGAAAAAGTAATCTATGCCGTCATAACAACCAGACTGGACTACTGTAACTCCTTATATGTTGGTCTCAGCCAGGCTTCACTTTCCCGCTTGCAACTGGTTCAAAATGCAGCAGCTCAAGAACTACAGGCTTTAATTTCAAAATGCAGCAATAACACATCTCTCCCATCTTAGCTTCTCTTCACCGGCTCCCTGTTCACTCCCTGTGCTTTTGCTGCTACTGCCTCAAAACTCTGGAACAATGCGAAGCCATGTAGCATCACCCACAATTAGTTGGGATGACTTTAGTTGGGATGTACAATATTGTATTGTATTGGTGAGCTAATTATGAGAAATGTGGGTGTTCTGGCTTGCATGGAACCAAGGCTGGTGCGTGTGTGTGTGTGTGTGTGTGTGTGCATCCCTTGGGGAGTGAGCATAGTCTCCGGCTCCACTCTGAGCCGAACATGCACCTCTGCCACCTCCCTGCTGTTGGCTGAGAAGAAATGAATAAGGGGGGGGGGGCAGGCAGAGAACAGCGGGGTGGCCGGGCCAACTGCTTATGTAAGCCCTGAGGTGGGCAGCCAACCCCACCCCTAAAACATACACACACACCCATAAAAATCACAACACAAACAAGATGGTGACTAACAATGATACCAACACAGGATGTCACAGGACCAGCCATAGGCAGCAGTGATATGGTTTCTGTGGTCCCTTGTCGCATGTAGCCCAGGTCAGCAATACGGTTCGAGTGCATTTTCATCTTCAGAGTCGGTCCAGCATATAAAATCTGACACACATGGTATTATAGACAGTTTATTATTCATTACACACAAGCACATTCATTGTCTCTCTCCAACAAATGGACAGCTATTGATTAACACTGATTTAAATTCCTATAGTGGTCCAAAGGGATTCATAACTAGTTATTTTTCCTTTGTCAAAGATCCACGAGCCACGACTCTGCCTTTCGAGACTGCTGAGCCCAGCTTTCAATAAAAGAGCTCAGTCACGACTCTGAGATTTCTATTGACAGGGACGTTTCTGGTGTCAGAAAGGCGGTTTCTCTCCACTCTTAGGAACTCGGAAAATAATTGTGCACTCGTGTCAGTGAGCGGAAGCGCATAATCACCATTTGCATGACAATATTTAATTAGCGTGATTCAGTCGTCTCAAATGGCACTCATTTCAGATCAAAAGTAACCTTTGATTAGGGTGAGGAACAGAAGTTTCCTTTCACAAGCCTTGTGAATCCATTTAAGAACGCTGGCAGTGTTAACATTAGTCTTGAAGTATTATGAGTTTTACATCATTAAAAAAAAAAAAAAAAAAAAAAAAATGTCAGGAGCATCGTGATTCCAAATGGATCTACAGCGTTGGGATGATGATGTCAACAGCAATAGCGCCATCCTCTGGTCAAAAAATATATTAAAGGCAGTGGCTGTGCAGAGGGCTCCCACGGGTCCTTGAAATCCTCAGAAAAGCTTGTGAGATTGAAAAAAAAAAAAAAAAGCGAGGCCTTGAAAGTTTTTTGAAAATCTACAAATAGTCAGGGGTCATGTAAAGTGCTTGAATGTTGTGTTTGAATAGGCAGAAGGCCATGCAGCCTGTCATCATTATAATAGCACAGCTGAGCTTGAAAATGTTCACAAATTAAAGCATCTCTCTCTCTCTCTCGCTCTCATTTTTTGTTGGTGAGTTTCTGTAGTTATACAGAATTATAAAAATATCAGTTTTAACAGTAATTAACCTTGATCAGTATCAGACTCGCTGTGTTTAGTCCTTGAATTGGGAATAGGAGCTGAAATAAACCTTGATTAATCCACAATATGGGACTATTCAAAACTTTATTTGATCTACACATAATAATGTATAATGTTTAATGTACTTATGACAGTAAAGGAAAAAAGATACTCACTTGAGCTAGGATCATATGTGGTTCCAAAATGACATGATAATTTCATGTAGCCAGTCAGGATTCAGGAATACTTTTAGCAACTGACAACCAGTGCAAAACCAGAGATGCACGCACCTGACCTGAGTACAAGGCCTAACTCAATCGTAATATTCATGTTTCTCAAAATTCATATGACTAATTATTCGAAATCTGCATCTAACATTGTCTGAATGACAACAGTTGTTCATATCACTTCCCTAAAATGGCACTCTCCCAAAACACCCAAAAGGTTTAATGTATTACAGCTAACTGATAAAGGGCATGTGTGACAAGCAAGACCAGCCATTTTAAATGAGAAAATACAATATCCATATGCCAGTTTCATCAATGGCCATACACAGCAAAGGTCATCCTGTCTGAATACGCTCAGGTGATTATCAGCAGTACAGTGCATTGTGGGAAGCGAACAGACCTATAGACACAAACCCATTTTCACAGGTGCTCCGGTGTCAGAGCTGTGTGACCTTCATTTCCACATCAAGACTTGTCATCACTGGAGAGGAGGCCAGAAACGTCAGGTAACGTCAGGTGCAGGTATGCACACAATCACCCACATTTCTCTCTCTA
This sequence comes from Alosa pseudoharengus, assembly GCF_046254945.1. NCBI lineage: Eukaryota > Metazoa > Chordata > Actinopteri > Clupeiformes > Clupeidae > Alosa > Alosa pseudoharengus. Next base: position 18,826,071 of record NW_027468664.1, read on the forward strand.
CCCTTGGTCACTGACTGACCCATTTATATACGAGGTGTTAAATAATGACTTTTTGGCGGATGAATGATTATCTATGAATAAATCATTACATTTCTCGTTGCTGTGCCTTTATATTATGAAATCTTGCCAGATATATGTAACTGTTTTAGAAAAGCAATAAGCCACTTTAGTCACTCGGGGCACATCTCCTCATGTTCACCTAGCTGCCTGTCCCCCTACAGTGTTAAAAAACGCAGTCTTTGTGGACAGCCCAGGCTCCAAAAACAGCCTGGTCCAGCCTGGACCATTAAACATAATCTGTTCCAGCCAATTACCGCAAGATGCGTGTTCATGTTAGTTTCAATTGCACGGGAGGGAAGGGGAAAAAGGGCAAGCTAGCTCTCTGTTTTGTTTGAAACGTCAACAGAAGTGACGTTACCCAACCGTGCTTAGAGAACACTTTTGTTGTCGCATTTTTCTTTACGGAGCTCCCCCTACAGCTTTGGGGTACATATTTCACAACTGTCTCTGGACTTTTTCGCTGGCTCTGCCATGATAAACATCTCATTAAGCCATCTTATATCTAGCTGGCATGGCTAACTAGTGTTTAAGTGGGGAGTGTATATGTCCAGAGAATTTGAAGCATTTCTTGTTTCTCGCTCATTCTCGCTTCTCACGGGACTGCCGGGACGCTATAGTGCAGATCTTGCAAGGCTGGTTTTCCCGCAGGGGGAGCAGGGAAAGCCGCCATTCTCGCCACAACAGGCCATTTAACCATCACAATGATTTCTAAACTGTTTTATTAAGTTAAAAATGTCGCATAGTTTCCCTTTAATATGAAGAGTTCAGGTGCAAAACCCTCTTAATACGTCTGACTACTTTTCTTCTCAATTAACAATTTCTATCAGGCTCCTATAGGTTTTTGCCTACAAATCGATATTTTTTAGACCAGGAAAAGAGTGGTATTTAGCGAGTTTTGAAGCAAAATTATTTGATTAACTTACTTACTATGTGTGGAGATCATTCATTCACCATTGTTATCTCATTTTTGCATTTAGAAGCTTTTGCATCTGAACTCTTCATATCTTTCCTTTCTCAAAGTACACATAGTGATTAAGCAGACAGACCTACATGGCATCATTAAATAAGGAACCTTGAAGTGTAGTGAAACTTCTATTTCTGTGTACCTCTGTTGTGATTTAGAATAGCAACACTACTCCACTGATTTACTTTAATTGTGTTATGCATGTGTAGGAAATATTCATATCAGCAAATAAAATAAAATACAACAGGAATCTTTTAAGGTGACACCAAATACCATTTATTAGGGCTTTACAAAGACTACAAAATCCTCCAGATGATTTAAATTGTGGTCTCTTTATATTTACATGATATGTTACTTACAAATGTACAAAATATAAAACATTTAAGGACAAATGTTCCACCAAATAATAAAATCAAAGGAAATAAAATATTTTCATAGTACTAAATGCTATGTTCTCACCGAGATGTACTTGCAATAAAAAAGGAAGTCAATAGAATATAATGTTTAGTACCCACGGAAATCATCACAGGTTTAGGTGTGAAACGTTTTTTTTTTTTTTTTAGACAATTGGGCAGTCAAGACTGAGGTACATGATGTTTGACATTATTTAGCACAATTATAAAAGTCGTGTTTGCATTTGAGAGGATCTTTTATTTGGCAAACGGTTTAGCAGACAGACTTGTGGAGCACCGCTAATAATGACCAAATTCCAATAACAAAAAAACATTTGGAGACTGTGCCTATGGGACAAACAAGACCACTGGTTGTTGAGGACATTAACTGGTTGCTCTGGCGGCCTACCCGTTGAGCACCAAGAGAAGGATTGTCCTGAGGTTGTGTAACCGGCAATGAATGCTCTGAGGTTGGTTTTGATGGTCAATAGCACCCAATGTTTTCTGAGAATCCCTCTTTCAGTGATTAACGGCAGTAGGTTCAAGGTGAACCCTCCAAAAATGTCAAAGAAAATGGCAACAAAACCCAGAACCCAGCTACACGTGACATGTCATTTAAAGGGTAAAAAAAGAAACAATGTCACTGTTCTGTGTATGTCTGAGATTGTACCATAAGGACTTTGAAGGTAAACTAGTAAAGATGCATGAGAGTACTAGATTTTCTTTAGGTGTCTTGGCAAACTAGTTTTAGTTCTGAAAACAGTGAGTCATTTATCTGTTATTGAGCTCCGATAGGTTTACCATACGTTTATGGAGACACTACAAACACTTGTCTCTGTACACGTTGCAGCTTTGTAAAGGCAAAACAACCAGTCATCACAAGACATACAACAGTTTCTGACAATGTGTTGGTTTGCTTTTCTAATAATTCTTCTTTTTTTTCTCAGTTTGCAAAATACAATAATTCTCAGTAAGCAGAGTAGAACATCAACCTTGCAGATGTTTCTTGGATTAACTGTGCAAGACTTTTATTTACAAATACCCTACCCCGATAAACTGTGCAAAAACTATAATCCCACATAACTTTTTTTTTTTGAAAAATAAAAAAGGATAAATTAAATTAAAATGCTTTTTTTTCTCATTATTTTGATCCACATGCTTACATAGCATGTAGAAGTAAAGGTCAATTTCCTACTTACATATATAGCAAACTGAAAACAACATGCTTGTCAGGCTATCTCAATCACGAGGTTGGATTGTGCTCATGTTGGTTCAAGTGTTTCCCAGGTCAACTGGGTGACAAAATAAAAAATATCACATCTCTTCATGGCAAACTCTCAAAGTGGTCTACTCTACCTGTGTGTTCAATACGCACACATTCACTGAAAGGTTTCCGCCTTCCGATATGAAAAATAAAACTGAACGTGGCCTTTCACAAACTCAGAGACACTATTTGTGACTCCACCCTGAACTCAAGATAAAAAATACTTATTAAAAAAAGCATTGACAACTACATACAAGGTGTCATCAGATCCTCTTTGGATGGCATTTGAGAGACTCAAGGTCAGAAGAGCGCTTCAAATTTAATTCCGAGCTGAGCACATTTAAGGCAGCGAGAAAGCACCAGTTTTAGGTTTGTCCCCTTCTCGTTCTGTCCCTCAGGTGAAAGTAGGGATTTCTTACTTTCTCTCGTTTTTTTTGTTTCTCTTTCTTGACCCGCTCGAGCAGCAGACGGTTGATACAATAGCTGCTTGTTCAGGAGGTCAAGGACGATGAACCACAAAAAAGTGTGAAACGCGTGATTCAAGTGCATAAATGACTAACCAAACATACACATTGAGAACCAATGCTATGCGTTTTGCGTATGGTTTCCATATCCAACTGTATTTCACTGCACAGTCAAAAGCAAGGTAACAGGAAGTGGAGGTGGGTGGGGTGGAGAGGACATCCCCTCCGATTCTGAACCGGGGCAAGATTGTGACACACTAGGTCAAAAAAATGAATTTGCATTACATTGTCTTCTCAGATCATGACTTCTGACCCCTCCCCCACCCGATGCCATTGGTTGGCAGTGAATTGAGTGGCATGTTTTTTTTTCATTGTTGTTTGTTTGTGTGTTTTTGTTTGTTTGCTGTTGTTGTTTGTGTTTCAAAAGACCTTTGTTTCACAGTAGTAGTTCTACCACAGTCCCTCTTGTGCTTCCTTTGGCGATGCTGCTTGCTTGTGCGTGCGGCAAGTAAACCACACGTTTGAGCACAGCGCCAGTGTCGCGTGGCTCCTCGTAAATCACGTTTTTTTCGGGAGGGTGGTGTGTGTCGGCGGCGGCAGCGAACATGCATCCGAGTTGGAGTGTGTGTGAAGATCTCGGCAGAGATGGTGGCGGGGGGAGAAAGACTCGGCCCACTGTAAACATCAGTGTGAAACAGTATAAGCCTGCTGGACCACCACGGCAGTCACAGGAGCTCAGGAGGGGAAAAAAAACACCTGTTCAGCTCTAGCTCGCGACTACTGGGGCAAAGGTCCAAGCAATCACCCTCTAAGTGGCTGATGTTGCAGAGGTTTGGAGCAGCCGATGACGTGTGTGTATATGTAATTGTGTGTGTGTGTGTGTGTGTGTGTGTGTGTGTGTGTCAGCATGTGTGTCATGCTCAGGCCACAGAGGAAAAGAAAGAGAAACTGTGTGTGATCCTTAGACTTAGCTGATCTACACTCCTGCCATACAAACAACTGACGACATGTCATTGGTGGACACAACAACGCCCTCCTACTCCTCATACACACACACACACACACACACACACTGTCTCACACACGCGCACACACACGCTCAACACATACAATCAGAGCTTTCTTCCCTGGCATGGGGGGACAGCTAACAGAAATGTTGGGCTAGGGCGGTTTGGGCCAGAGTGCAGGTCAGTCCAGCTCAGCTCTGAGGCATCCCAGGGGCAGCTGCCCAGCTCTCTCTCTCTCTCTCTCTCCCTCGGTCATCTCTCTCTCTCTCTCTCTCTCTCTCTGACTGGACGCATCCTCGTCTCCTGTGGGCTTTCCAGTAGTCTACAGCGCCGACTCCAGCGATGAGTCCAGGAGGTCGTCATGGTGACTGGCGCTGTCGCTGTCACAGCTCTGTGCGCTTGAGTAGTTGGCGGCCTCCTGCAGTCTCATGAGCATGTTCATCTGAAATGTTGATACACACACACACACACACACACACACACACACACACACACACACACACACACACACACACACACACAGTTAATACACACTCAGCTCAAACTGTTCTCCTGGAGGAGTGGAATCTGACAGGATAACAACATATTCCAGAAATAAAACTCAATGGAGCCAATAAAGCTCAATGGACCATATGTGCAAAAGAGAGAAAAGTACATTTAACATAATATACATCTCAACTCGGCTATAATAGCCAAAAGTACACTTTTAGAAAAATGTATAGACTTAAGGGTGGACAAGACCACAATTATATCAGTTGAAGCCTCATCACTTTGTATTTATCACTTGCCCATTCAATTTAGCTTGCTGCAAACAGGATTCGTCTGTAGCTGATTTCCCTATTGTAATTCCCCATCTAATCACGTCACATTCCCCTTACAAATCAGTCGGGTGACAGAAAGCTTTTCAGAAATGGCCTCTGTGCTGTTGGTGGTTTGCATGGCTGTCTACTGCGGCTCAGCCTCCCTGTGGTTGGGATACAGAGAGAGCAGAGAGAAGCCCACGGACTACAAAGTCCATTCCTTTTCACCTCCTGCTACCGCAGAGGAATTGGAGTCGGCCAAATAATGAGGATAGGTCCAGGATAGCGTTTGTTTGTTGTTTGTTGATGTTTTTCAACCCTCTATTCCTTGGCTCTTTGTGTCAACAGTGGGAGACCTCCTGCTGACAGGCCATCAATTAAAGCCCATTAGAGATGGACAGATCGGCCCAGAGCCGGCACTTCTGGATGAAACAAGGAAAGAGGATCTTTGTTTTTAAAATCCGTGGATGAAATGAATTGCAAACCAGCAGGAGGACAGGATCAGAAATCTCACTTGGTGGTGGTGTTTACGCTTGTTTATAGTTGTTTACGCCTGAGGGTATTTGTTTATTTTCTTGTGAGGGAAAATATATTATGTGGCCTATTTGGTGTCCACACTGAGATGAAATACTCTGGCATTTGCGGATAGAAAAACACTAGGCCTCTGAAAGTGAAAAACAACAACTCCCTATCATTCTGTGCTAAGCATATAAATTTGAAAATTGATTCATGTCCTGTTTGTCTTGATATGATTACATTTCTCTATGGGCTTTGCATTGTTAAGCACCTTGTCTTGCAACACTGCACAAAAATGCGCTATTTAAATAAAGATTGATTCGATTTGACTTTGATCTGGGTTTGCATAATATCCACATCAAATAGCTCAGTGCAACGATGGCACACGGATACACGGATGCAACTTCTTGAATTTTGTCCTCAACAATTCCAAGAGATGCAATAAAAGTGCGGTGCATATCCGATTCCTCACCAGGGGGTCCCCCTCGGTGTCGCTCTGGGAGACCTGCTTGGAGGACGCGCCCTCCTTGGAGGAGGTGTAGCCATCGTAGCCCACGTCCTCTGGACGCAGCTGCAGCAGGGACTGGCAGTCGTGCTGCATGGACGCCGAGCTCCAGGGATACGTGTCGTTCACCCACTTGGTCGGGTCCTCCCACGCCGCCCGCTTCCCGTACAGCTGGGGTGAGACGGACGGAAGATAACGCTCTGGTCAGCCATTACACACCAGCAAGCTAGTTAAGCATTCAAGCTCATTCATGATCATTTCAATATAGGCATGCGTACATGCAGACAGGGCAGCTAAACTTAGTCTCAAAGACAACAGTGTGACACATTTGACTGGGAAAGCGCATTTGAACACTAATGGCTAAGCAGCACAATCATGTTGAAGAATTTAAAACGGATTTGACTACCTGATAAAACACATCAAAGGAAGAGTTGATACTAACTGGAGACATACTGCATATCTGACATAGCTTTATGTATTTTTGGGCATTACCATTACTCAATCAATCAATAAGCAATTAAACACATTACTGTCGCATGAGTAAGTACACTTACATTTGCCAAAGGCACTTTTAAGATACATGCAGTACTCTCTCCATCATTACACAGCATGTCTCTGTTTTGATAATCACTTTAATGACCCTGACTTGATTGCGCAATGCTGGGCTCCAGTCCTGTAAGGCAGGGATCACATTGACCAGCGGCAAGTGGCAGGTTTCCTATTGTTCTCTATCGTTTGGCTTTGAACAAGCTGAGCGTTGAACTTGGTTTAGCTTTCAAAGCACAACGCGAGCATATTCAATTGTTAGTTAAGGCAAACCGTTTGTGTTACCATAGGAACAAGATTGAACTTATTATGGTCTGAGCGTTGCATTACCGCTGCCTCTTGCCGCTGGCCAATGTGATCCCCGCCTAACTCCCAGGGACCTGCTAGATCACCTACCTGGAGTCCCTCCCTTACAGCCTCCAGCAGGTAGGGCACCAGGGAGTAGTTCCACAGGTCAGTGAACCACACCCGCGAGCCGTCCACATCCATGGGGCAGGACAGGAACAGACGTGGGCCTGATGAAAATAAATCACATCACATTACACACAGAGCGATTTGTTTAAGGGTGGTATTTGTAATAGTGTCAAAAATGGAATTGAAGAATGTAGGATTTAGACTTTAGGTTCCCGTGAAAGAGTGTTTTTAATGCATCTGAAAGCAGAGATTGACTGATGTCAATCAGCCGTGGCCTACTGGTTAGCGCTTCGGACTTGTAACTGGAGGGTTGCCGGTTCGAGCCCCGACCAGTAGGCACGGCTGAAGTGCCCTTGAGCAAGGCACCTAACCCCTCACTGCTCCCCTAGCGCCGCTGTTGCAAGCAGCTCACTGCGCCAGGATTAGTGTGTGCTTCACCTCACTGTGTGTTCACTGTGTGCTGAGTATGTTTCACTAATTAACAGATTGGAATAAATGCAGAGACCAAATTTCCCTCACAGGATCAAAATAGGTATATATACAAATACTTATATAATGCTAGTCCGTTTTGAGTTTTTTGACAAACCAGATAAAATAACAGAAAATGCACTGAGCAGGATGATACATAATTTATAATATATATTATCCAACAGATGGATCGCAAGAACACCTTGGATATATATAACCTGAGTATGTGTGTTTGTGTGTGTGTGTGTGTGTGTGTGTGTGTGTGTGTGTGTGTGTGTGTGTGTGTGTGTGTGTGTGGGTTTATAATCTCACCGATGGTGACATCAGAGGAGCTGTGTGCTTCAAGGAAGCTGTTTAGGTGATGCCAGGTCTTGGGAATCCAGTCGATGATCTTGATGAGGTCATTGCTGCGCATGTTCTTGCCGATCTCAGTCTCGATGAGCTTCCTCCTCAGGAAGCGGCCCAGAAAGCCTTTCACCGGCTCAGTGTGGTTGGCACACAGCACCCACCTGCACACCATGGGCACACCGTTCATGTGGGCATGCCAATTTGAGTACAAACTAGACAGATGTATTTGTAGGTAGCTTTACTGGTGCAGGTAGCTACACTCATTATATATTCCTTTCAAAACCATCCTAGGTCTTTGGGTTATTTTCTGTTGACCCAGTGGGCAAGTTGGACACCTGCTCTGAATGACAAATTAGCTATACTTTTATTTGCTATTGTGAGATATTTCAACAAACTGTTAAAATTAAGCAAATGCATTCAGTTTCTTAGTAACTCCTGTAATATACTTGTCCGAGGGTATTTTCTTTTTCTCCCAAATCAAGTTGTGTGTACTACCATCAACGAGTTCCCCCTTGTGGTAGAACACTGTCATTGCAAATACTACATGTGCACTACAGTCTCTATTTCAGCTTTTTAAATTATGTTTATCTACAGCTGGTTTTAGTTATGTTACTGAGACAACCCATATTACTATCACAAACTATTAAATTAAATCCTGTACCTAAAGTTGTGATGAAGTTCCAGATTGGGAGACGAAGACACACCCTGATTCATGGTTCCAATAACATAGGGGCTGTAAGAAACACATAAAAAGAGAGAGGGAGGGAGGGAGGAGGAGAGAGAGAGAGAGAGAGAGGGGAGAGGGAGAGAGAAAGGGATGGAGTGAGAGAGGGAGGGAAGAGACAGAGAGAGAGAAAGAGAATTAGACATGTCACATGTAACATTGTCAACAAAATTAAACAGTACATTACCCCCTGAGTGCAATCACACCCACTAACACACTAAATGGTTTCTCTTTGCTATACTTAACATACAAAATGCATTAACTTATCACTTGTTTATGGTTCCGTTTAATGAAGTTTTTAACACATATCATCAAACACAACATCACAGCCATCATCATCATTATAATCATTATATGCACCAGCAGAGTGCACAGCTCATGCCAGCATCCCCAGCGGAGCATGTAAGGAGGGCCTCTCTCACCATGTGTGGTACTTGCAGTTGAGGAAGCCGTTGAAGATGTCGCTGAGGGAGCCGATGTGGTGCAGGTTGTCCAGGATGACCACGGTGGGCAGTTCCATGTCTGTCTCCTCCAAGTTGCACTGCTCCGCCAGCGTGCACAGGTACTGCCTCAAGTCCTGGGAACATGAACATGCACACGCACGCACACACACCCACGCACGCATGCGCGCACACACAGACACACACACACACAGACACACACATACACATACACACACACACTTATAAACAATCTGTTCTAGTTCACAACAAGACATGAAACCATTGTGCAATTGAGAATTCTGACTGCGGTATCCAATGTTGTGACATACTGTAGCAGTCATAGATCAAAGCGCTACATAGACAAAGAAAAGAAACCCTAGCCAAACTGTAATGATTAAATAATACACTTACAAACCCAATTAACACACAGCACTGAACCCTTAACAAACACCATATAAAAAAACCTTTCATCTCAACTTTCTCCGTACCTTGCTGGACTTCTGGTCCACGTTGAAACTGGCCACGGTGGTCTCGGACACCTCCATGCCTGACTGTGTGACGATGAACTCAGCCAGCTTGCTGGCCAGGAAGGACTTGCCGGTGCCGCTGGGGCCGGACAGGATGATGCGCCGGTGCTCCATCAGCAGGTTCAGGTAGCGCTGGATGATAGGCTTGGGGATGAGCGTGTCAAACACCAGCCCGTCGATGCTGTTCTCCTTCATGCCTGCAGGGGGCAGACAATGAAAGAGGAGAGGAGAGGAAAAGAGACACTTTTCATGAAATGAGAAGAAGAGGCAGCTTCAAGAGGAGATGGGAGCAGGACGGACTGCCTGGGAGATTTTATGATCTCAGTGAAAATATTTTTTGTTTCACATCTACAGTCTCAAAAGATTACATAAATGATATCATCACAACAAAGATAAAAAGCAAAGCAACAAAAACAACAAAAGCTCACGTAAACTGAGCCACAAACAAAATAAAAACCCAAACGTGGTTGTCGGTCAGCAAGGGATGACTAGCGCTCCCCGACGGGGCCGCCTCACCTTTGAGGTTGACGGTGATGACGTTGTTGTCGCCCACCAGGTACCCACAGGGGAGCAGCTCGGGCACCTCTGAGGCCTGGCCTCGCACCACGTCGCCCATCCGGTAGCACATGATGCTCTCTGAGGTCAGTCCCAGGCTGGTCGCGGGGTCCACGCGGAACACATACTCCTGGGAACGCAAGCAGGAGACAGCCACCTTGTCAAAACTGACACTGCATTCATTCCTTAAGTAATATCAGTGAATTGTTTATCATCAATGCTCTGTGAGCTTCAGCATGTTAAAGATATTCAATTTAATTTACATGGTGCTCAAGGGCCCAGACTGAAACATACATACTGTATTGTCGATAAAGACATTTGTAAATACTACAAGTTATGCTTTTCTAGACAGTTTATGCTTTACTCCCACAATTGTTTGGCTGCCATTCTATTCAGTATTTAACATTCTTACTGTGAAGAGTGACTGACCTTGAACAGGCGTCGTATCACACCATCGAGCACATCCCATTTAGTCTTCCCGCTCACGCCGATGGAACCAATGAGGTACTCCTGACTCTGAGAGCCCTACCAATGTAAAGCATAGAAAATAGTTACGTATAGTTCATCCTGCAGGACATAATGACCATTGGCACTGAAACTTGAATATCAAATCGGTATTTCAAGATCACCTTCGTCTTGTTGGAGCCACTGTGGATCGTCACCACTATTCTGACACTTCGGCCCTCTTTGCGAAGGTTCCCTTCATAGCCGTCATCCAACAGAATATCTGCAGAAAAAAACAACAACCCCACACACACACACAATTTTTTGGCTCACAAAGGGGAAACTTCAAAGGCAGCCTGATGGCTAATGAGTCATACAGTCCCTGAGTACCTCAAGTCCTCAACTCTCCATTATACACGTCTTCAGAACTAATGTACAAGGGCAAACGGTTCCGTGAGCAAAATGGCATGACTCAATTTGATATGAGCGGCGTGCAAGTTAAGACTTATTGTTTATCTGTCGGCGCAAGGCAGTGCTTTGAGGCTCCAAAACGCACTTTGAATTGTTCACATAACTCAGGAAAGCTTGCCGCTTTGATGCTGCTTTTTACACTGAGCTGACTGCAAAAGAGTGAAGGATGAAGGAGAGAGAAGAGAGGGATAAAGTAAGAAGAAAAGAAGCAGAAAAAAAAAAGATCAAGGGTGAGTTTGGGGGGAGGGGTTTGAAAAGTGGGGGAACCAGAGACTCGGAGAGAGAAGAGAAAGAATGAAATGAACAAGTGTGAGAGGACAAGTGAGTAAGGTGCTTTGTATTCGGGGTGGCTTGTTGGCGCGTGGCCTCTGCGGCGGGGCGATAACGTCCCTCTGCCACTCGTCTTCCCACGCACTGCTGCGTGCCGCTCATCCCTCCATCAATTAAGCCCCAGCTCTGGTGCCCGCCGAGAGAGAGGAGGGAGAGAGAGGAGGGAGAGAGAGAGAGAGAGAGAGAGAGAGAGAGGGAGAGAAAGGAGAGAGAGAGAGAAATGGCCCCGCTCCCTCCTCTTTAATTAACGGGCAGGGAGAGGCAGAGCGAGGGGGCCGTTAAGAGAGCCACGTGCGGTTGAGAGGCTTTTTTTTCGGCAATGGCCGTTGTGTTGCACGGCCGGCTGCCCACAAAAATCCCCATTTCACTCTTCACTGCCTCCATTCTGCCCCAGCTGTGCACCGCGGTCAAACGGCCTTTTAAGCGACAGAAACTTTGGAATAATTGGAATAGTAATCAATACTAATGTTGGAGGAGGAAAGTGGACAAGCTCTGGAGAGAGTGGACCGTAACCTTTGGTACTTTCCGATTGTCCGGAAGAGGATTGTATGAGAATGCCTGAACTTTTGTCGACAAGCATGTTACATAATGAGCACCTGGCAATAATGGCGAACGGTGACATATTCTTTTACCCACTTTTAATGACAGAACCATGAGAACCATTACTTAATATAGGCCTGAAAGTATGATGCAACCACAGGGTAATGAATGCTGCAGTTTTCTTGAGGCAGTTTGGGCCAATTAAGTTAATTCTTGAATCAATTAAAATTTGTAGTGTAATTAAAGAGACTTTAACTCCCTCAGAGGTCCCCTTTCCTTCACCAAGGACCTCTTGTCTAGAGCCTGTGATCACTCTCTGAGGAGCCAGTCATGATATCTTTGTGAGATCCTGCCGACGACGGCAGACTTGTGGCCCTACCACTCACCAGACATGATGGTGTCTGTGATGTTGAGGTTGTTGAGGGAGAGGCCCAGGGACTGGCGCGAGGATGAGGATGAGGTGCTGGATGTCTCGGAGGGGGGCCGGGCCGTCTTGGCTGGGGTAGCCTGCGGGGTGGAGTTCCCGCTGGACTTCAGGCGGTCGTTCTCTGCCTTGAGAAGCTCAATTTCGTTCTGGGAGATGGGAGGGGAGAGGGTGGGGGGAGGGGAGGGGAGAGAAGAACATTGTCGGTGATGCATGTCTCTAAGCTTAACAAGTGTGGACAGATCATGTGAATCTACAGGGGACAAGACTCAGCTGATGGCAAAGAAAGTGCAGAGAGAAAAGTTTGTGTTAAAGTGAACAAAAAAACAGTGTACAACATGCCCTTGAGCTTGCGGAATAACCATGGTCATTACAGCTGGCACAGTATTCTTTCAGATGCTCTTGATGTGGCAGTGGCTGTCCAAAAGATATTTGTTGACTGTCATGTAACTAGCTTGCCTTTTGTGTACAGTAGAATTGAACACAGCTATGCTGTTACAAGTTTTGGGTTTGCACTTTGATCTACATTTGGTATGGCAAATGAAACATTCATAACAAAAGCTGATTTGTTGCAATCTGACAAACACATGCATCTCCCTCTGCCTGCCTGATCTTCACATGCAAACCTCAGTGGCTGTAATCAGATTACAGGAAAAAAGAGTTAAAGAAACTCAAACAGAAAAAAAAACCCTCATTCCACGGGGAGGTAAGCAGATTTGGGCTGAGAAAGAAAGTTCATTTTCACTCTGCCAAAAGTTCTTTCTTTCGCTTGTGCATTGTTGTCTGAAGGAGCAGTATTACTCCTGCACGGAGTGTCGGCTTGCTTTTAATCTTCATCGGTAATCTCTGCACACGGAGAAGATGAAAAAGCGGCCATATTCATAGTCAAGTCATATTACACAAGAGAGATCTGAGAGTTGGGGATCAGTCCATTCACAAGTTGTTGTTCTATCAGACTACTTAGTGCTTGTCACAGGCGGTCAATGCTTAGCTGACTTAAATGAGATTTTGTCGCTGTGACAACAAAGCGAATGCTGCATTCAGACAACTTCTCGTTCACCTTTTCACCCTCCATCTCTTTCTCACTTTCTCACTGTATTCTTTCACTTCATCTGTGTTCCTCTTTATTTTCATTTCTTTCCCTTTCCCATGTCTTCCTTTCTGTGGCTCCCCTCCTCTCTCTCTCTCTCTCTCTCTCTCTCTCTCTCTCTCACTCTTTTGCTCTCAATTTTTCCATGTTCTGTTACTGCTGGTTTGACAGTTCAGCTGACAACCTTTCGTGTGAGAGGAGGCATCTCAGGACAAGCTCTCTGCCCACGGGGCAGTCAGAGGTGTTTGTCTCGCCTGTGTGGCTCCACTGGGAGTTTGAGATCACCGCTAGCAACAACCACCTGACCCTTCGGTCACCTTGACAGCACACTGCAAATCTGCTCCACCCCCACCCCCCCACCCCCCCCCACTGCATATTGCATTAGTTCCATAGGCTGACAGCGTCACGGTTGGCTGCCCAGAGGGTGGCCCACCTAAGCTGCAGTCCCAGATTGGACATGGTGGCCCCACACACCAGTCAGTCACACCAGCCCTCTGGGGGGAGTCTAGCAACACTGGCAGGCTTTGGCCTTTTAATGGTCTGCTCGCTGGAGATTGGACTCCAGCTCCACTGCTATCTCAACACTCTCTGATCACAGACAGCACTCTCATTAACTCCCACTTAAAGCTCCCATTGCAAAATCACTGATTGATTAACAGAATAATACATGGCATTTATAATAGATGTATTTCCTTGCTCAGTCATTTTCAAAGAGGTTTGAGAGATAGAAACAACCCCATACCCTATAGGAAATCTTGAAACTAATGCATAGCTTTCATGCCATATGTTAGAAGTCAGTTTTATTTTATTTTCTGTGGTGTTTTGATTCTCCAGTGTTTTGATGAAACTTATTAAACTCAGGAATAGCGTGTGACTATGGGAACAACAGTATGTTATTAGACTTCTATCTGCTTTATGAGTCTTGGGACCTAGATGAGACAGGACATCTGATTAAAGCCCAGATACCATTCCCTGCAGTCTGCGGAGTCCTTCTTTATTAAACCCACAAACTGTATTCACATCATCTCTGAAGGGTCACGTCAGCTTTATTGAGTTGTCTGGTTTCATTTTCATAGTATGAAATGATGTGTATGAGTCTGCATGAATATGATTTCTCATGTGTGCATACAGTACACAGCATATATAACGGATATGTGAATCTGGTCATACACTGTGGTTCTCTCTCTCTCTCTCTGTATATATGTGTATGTATTTGTGTGTGCGTGCATGCACCTGCATGTCTGCACGTGTGTGTATGTGCGTGCACCTTACATACAAGTGTTTGTGTGCCTGCATATGTGATGTGTGTACGGTATGTTCATACGAGTGTGTGTGTGTGCCTGCATGTGTGTGTGTCTGCAGGTGTGTGTGTGTGTGTGTGTGTGTGTGTGTGTGTGTGTGTGTGTGTGTGTGTGTGTGTGTCTGTGTGTGTGTGTGTGTACATGTATGCTCATACAAGAGTGTGTGTGTGTGTGTGCCTGCACGTGTGTGTGTGTGTGTGTGTGTGTGTGTGTGTACAGGCATGTACATGCATTGTGTGTGTGTGTGTGTGTGTGTGTGTGTGTGTGTGTGTACATGTATGCTCATACAAGAGTGTGTGTGTGTGTGCCTGCATGTGTGTGTGTGTGTGTATGTGTGTGTGTGTGTGTGTGTGTCCAGGCATGTACATGCGTTGTGTGTGTGTGTGTTTGTGTGTGTGCCTGCTCACCTGCATGCGGTTCATGGCCTCCCGGATCTGGTCCAGGTGGTGTGCGGAGCTGAGGGCCTCCAGGCGGATGTCGGTCAGCTTGAGCTCCTTCTCCCTCAGCTCGTTCTTCAGCTGCAGGATGATCTCGGCCTCCGCCTCTGTGCACTCGCACAGCCTGCCCAGGGCACACGCCACAGAGAGAGGGGGAGAAGGGGGGGAGGCGGAGAGGTCACGCGGGGGAGGTCACACAGGTGCGGAGAGTTACCCACAATGCAACGGGAGAGACACCGCTTGTGCACACACACCGGAGAGAAGACGTTGGAGGAATTAGGGCATCGTTTGCAGAGATCATGTAATATGAAACACAAGGCATACACATGGCAGGGGAGTAAAGATACTTAAAGGAGAGGGCACAGCATTTTTCATTTCCTAACTAACGAGCCAGAGACACAGACACACACACACACACAAAACTGCAAACCAATAAAATCCACTGTGACTTGCGTAAAATCGCCCACAATGTCTTAATTTCCAGGCAATAGCACAACCCCACGCTCTAGCCTGGAGACGCCCGAGAATTGACTTTCAGACCCTGCGCACACGGCATCATCTCCTCTACACAGGCAGCTGTGGGGCACTGCTGCGAGACCCTGTCAGGGCCTCTTTTTCTTCTGAGACACGTTGAGACGAGCCCAAAGCTCTTGCTGACCCACACACCACGGATGTTAAAACCCACCACGCCTGTCACTGCCGGCTAACAGAAAGGATGTCTCTTTTTTTCCCCCGCAGCTGAAGGGGAGAGAGAGAGCACTCCTTGTCCGTGTTAGGAGGGGTAAAACCCACACGTTCCACAGATGAGCTAAGCGGGAATGCTTTAAGCTAAGGCTATGACCGCTCTCTGAAAGGAGACTTGAGTTAATTAAGCCACACAATAATGTCCACTTAGTCATTTAGGAGATGTTTTCATCCACACTGGCTTTAAAGTGGCGTTGAGACAGGGATTATCTGTGTTTTTTTCTAAGAAAAATGTTCTTCAAATTGAACTTGCAACCCTAGCATCACTAACCGAGGCTAACTTTGGCTTGTTGTTGATCCAGTGCACCAAAAAGGAATACATTGAGTTTGCTTTTTTGTGTCAGCTGTTACAAGCTGTTCCCTGCTGTTTTTAATGACATTTGAGCTTGTCTGATGTTGTATTTTTGTTTGTGTTTTGATGGTATTAGGAGATGCAGATGAAAACACGCCAACCGCAAGCGCAAACTCTCTCCCAGCATGCTACCCCATGGTTACCGAGACCGATGCTTGTAGACCACATGGCCGTTTTGCCTTTTCTTTGGAATCCAAAGTGGGGAGGACTTGCTATCACAAAAACACTTGCTACAGATAGACAGACACACAGACATGGGATAAGGATGAAATGATCAAAGGCATGTTATAGAAGAAGGAAAACAAATAAAAAAGCAACAAGAGACAAATTCAGTTAAAAGAAGCAGAAAGGAAGGCTTGTCTAATTAAGAAAGGTCTTCACTAAAAAAAGAAAACAATGTTCTCCGAAGTGCTTTGTACATCACATGTGTATTTCCAACATGAATATTTCAGTGTGTTCATGAAAGGTTTAAACGGAATAGCACTTAAGTATTAGCATAGGTACTGCATGTGGTTGGTGCGTGCATGTATGTCTATGTGTATACAGTATGCAGACATGTGTATGTTAACATATAAGCATTAAGAATGTATTAATTGCATAAAGAATTCACCTTTGTCTTGCAGTGGGAGTGTGTGTGTGTGTGTGTGTGTGTGTGTGTGTGTGTGTGTGTGTGTGTGTGTGTGTGTGTGTGTGTGTGTGTGTGTGTGAGTGTTTGTGTATTCTATGGATGACTGTGTGTGTGTGTGTGTTTGTGCATTCTATGGATGACTGTGTGTGTGTGTGTGTGTGTGTGTGGTGATCAGGCACTCACTCTGTGGTGGACGGGGATGCCCGGAGCGCCTGTATGCTGCCCTGTCTGTTGGCATGCTGAAGCTTGGGAGAAGATGGCAGGGAGGAGTCCGTCATCTCCTCGATGTCGTCTTGCGACTGCATCTTGCTGGTCTTCTTCTTGCTGAATGCCTGCTTGAAGGAGCTCCGCAACTGCAGGCACATTAAAAAAAACAACACAATCCACACATCAAACTCACCCTTTTCTGAAAGCCTATCCCCCTTTCTTTTAACTGACATTTCTCCTCTGGGTAACTGTCTACCAGGGGCAGGTCCAAACATCGACCTCAGGTCAGTACGAGGAGAAAGAATCAATTGAGAGAGAAAAGGAGGGTAAGGGTGAAGTAGCTGATCCAAACAGGGGCCATTCCGTGTAGGAAAGAAAGGAGCTTGAAGGAGTTCACAGATTGATTATTGTCGGTCCTTTGCCAAGGACTGTGTTTTTTAAGTGTAAACATAGCAGATGATAAATAAGGAAGCTGTGAGAGTTTGGGCCTCCAGTAAGGTTGTATGTGTTTTTGTTTTTGTTTTGACCTGTGCTTCTGTCTGTCTGTCTGTCTGTTTGTTTGTTTGTTTGTTTGTTTGTTTTTCTTCTCAGGGAAATCACAGTGGACATGAGCTGCCAATCACAGGAAGAGACAGGAAGAGAAGAGAAAGAGAAAAAGACTGTTGCCATGCAGATGCCTCTGGGGGGGAAAACGATGCTTGAGAGAAGAGGAGAAAGAGAGGGAGGAAGAAGAAAAGGGAAGGAGGGGTGATCTGTAGAGGTGGAATGAGAGGAGAAGAAGGTTGAAAAGGGAAAGAGGAGAGGGGGGCATCCAGAGAGAGGAGCGCTGGTGGCGTGTATTGGAAACACTGACCTGGGCAGGGATGGAATCAGCCACCTGAAGACAAAACACATCTGACCGTTACGAACAAGCCTCGTCCAGGTAGCACAGCACGCTTCAACACTCATTAAGGCACGGTGACCGCATGCCTGATTCACCCGCCGAACACATCCCTACCAGCCCACCTGCCACTCTTCCACACCTTCTCTTCATTTTACACACCGAGTCAAACACAGTCATTAAAATGCCAGTATATACAGTCAGCACACAAGGATGACTGGATATTAAGATTCCAATTTTACAAACTGAACATGTGTTTTGTGTGCTCTCTCAGGCTTTTTACACAGACCAGAAATCTGTGCCCCCTACAGAGTCTGCCTTGTTGGTCCAGTTCTGTGGATGTGTGTGTGTGTGTGTGCGTGTGTGTGTGTGTGTGTGTGTGTGTGTGTGTTTGTTTTTGTATGTTTGTGCGTTTGTGTGTGTGTGTGTGTGTGTGTGTGTGTGTGTGTGTGTGTGTGTGTTTGTTTTTGTATGTTTGTGCGTTTGTGTGTGTGAATGTGTGCACGGGTGTGTGTGAGTGAGTGTGTGTGTGTGTGTGTGTGTGTGCACTGGTGTGTGTGAGTGAGTGTGTGTGTGTGTGTGTGTGTGTGTGAGAGAGTGTGTGTGTGTGTGTGTGTGTGTGTGTGTGTGTGTGTGTGTGTGTGTGTTTGGGTGTTACTGTGTGTAGTTTTGTGCGTACGTGTTAGCACACAGCTTCTCATTCGCGGTGAACTGGCTGTGCTCACGGCGGGGGGTCTGTGCACTCGGCTAACCTTTGAGCGGCAGGTCTGAGGTGCCTCGCGCAGCGGGAGAGAGCAGGCAGGCATTACACAGCTGAATAATTTAGTGCTGCATAAATAAAGATCTCATTTGTATTAATGGGGGCAGGTTAAACTTTGCTCTCATTAAACTCTAGATTTAGAGAGGGTAGGAAGCTGGGTTGTTAACACGTCTCTCCATCCATAGGTATAAGATAGGAGCCATACTCTACTTTAATACTCTTCTATTACATAAGGATGGCTGAACAGTTGTGAAAACCTGAGGTAAAAAGTTCATACTGGTGTATTTTTCATCCTATCTAATGTTCTTATTTTCCATTTACATGGTCATGACACACATTAAAAAAGCATTTCATAGTTATCAGACATGATCACACATGCACAGCTTTCATCATCTTTCAGCAACACCAAACACCATTTCTATCAATGCAAGGAGTGGGGGAATGAAATGACTTGAGATGCCAGGGAAGAAATAAAAGAACACTTGAACAAGGGGCACTCTTCAAAAATAAATAAAAATAAATAAAAACTACTTCTACTGTCTCTACAGGGAGCAAGACACATACAAAACAGGAGAAGACTCTTGGACTCCTGAAGGGAAGGTGGTGGTGGGGGGGGGGGGCAGGTATTCAATTAGAGACAACATGGCAGGGGGCAAAGGGGTGCTAGATGGGGAGCAGGGGGGGGGGGGGGCAATACTGGATCATTCCTTCCCTCCTGCCCCATGAGTCCATCTTCTACCACCTGCACAACAGCATGCTGGAAGCTATAGGAAGGCTGGTCATATTCACCTTTGGTCGACTACCATTGCCTTGCTGGAGTCAAAAGTGAGGGGGTGGTCAGAGAAGAGGTGGAACCACAAAGCAAGAGGTTATGAGAGGCTGAGTGACTGTCTGAAGACAGCTGCTGGGTATGACTGAGAGAGCATTTAATACAGTGCAGCTCTAAGATGCCTGGCCTGCAAGAACACGAACCTTGAAAGACAGACTGGTGGCGCTAAAAATATGACCAAACAGTGATACTAGATGTTTACTCTGAGGATTACTGTGAGAGAAATCATGAACGACATAATCCCCTCCTAGTTCTTCATGCTTAAAAACAAAAACTCAACTTGAATGGCACCCTCTTTGCTGTTTTGCTGTCACGTATCAACCACCATGTCATGCTGTGCAGCCATTAATGTCTTCGCCCACAAGGAAGGCAAAGGGGGAGTTTTGACTTCCAAACTCTTTTTCACTGAGACATCTTTAAGATCCAGCAATAATTTGAGAGACTTCATCCAACAAACCTTCAGGTTCTGTCGGCCTATAATAAGCCATGTAACATTTCACATCAGCACATAGGGCTCAGAGACTACTAGCATGGGTGTCAGTTTAGAGGTGAAAGGAAGTTGAAGCTTGCTGGTCATCTCTTTCTCTCTCTCACCCATCCTCCCTGCTGACCCCTGACCCTGCCGACCCCTGACCCCGGCACTAACCCAGCTCTTCTTCTTCTTCTTCTTGTCCTCTGCATCCTTGGAACTGCCCATGCTGGAGTGGCTGGCCGCGCTGTTGATGCTGGACATGCTGTCGGACGAGTGCTGCCGCCTGATTCGCTGGTCAGTCCCTGAGGAAAAGACGATGGCTATTTACACATGAATACCCCCCCCGCCCCCCCCACAATATAAAACATAAACATAAAAACCCATATAGACACAGCCTACTTTAGCTACAGTGTAATCAACCATCACTGCTAGAAAAACATCCCAGGTGATCTAATAAGTTCACTATACATGATCTGATAGAACTACAATAGCATGTTTCATTCATAAGATTGACAGTATCGACATAAGAGTGACATGACACTGTCATGAACACATGACACTGTCATGACACATGAAACCTAACCCTAACCCTAATCCTAATCTCTAACCCTAATCCTATAACCCCAACCCTAACCCTAAACCTAACCCCAATCCTAACCCTAACTTGTTATGACAAAAACTGAATGTCACTTAATAAGTTATGTCATAAACGTTTATGACTTGTTTATGACACGTTCATG
The DNA here is from genome assembly GCF_046254945.1 of Alosa pseudoharengus. Taxonomy (NCBI): domain Eukaryota; kingdom Metazoa; phylum Chordata; class Actinopteri; order Clupeiformes; family Clupeidae; genus Alosa; species Alosa pseudoharengus. The sequence goes on from NW_027468664.1 coordinate 18,846,717, forward strand.
ACAGTGTTATGTCACTCTTATGTCGACACTGTCAAGTAAAGTGTAACCTAAGGTTCATTGGAGTAAGATTCATTTATAAGGTCCCGAAGCCTCAGTAGTGAAGACAGGGTATGCTGGTACCTCTGCTGATGTGGTCGGGGCCATTGAGGGCCACCTGGATGGCCGTCTGGGCGTCTGTGTTCTGGGCTTTAAGGGCCTCAATGGTCTCCCTCAGCTCAGCCAGCTCCGACTCCTGAGAAGTTCACATTCACAACACAGTTTACATCACAGTGGTACACAGGGCAACACACACACACACACACACACACACACACACACATACATACACCCCTCTACCCATACATAAATCATCCTCATCATCTCCTGCATAATGATACCTTCATTACATTTCCATACATCGAAGCAATTCCCCGAGAGAAAAGACTTAACAGTTGGAGAAGACTGATAGGTATCGACTTCATCAATCTTTTAGCATAGTGTGTGTGTGTCTCTGTGTGTATGTGTGTGTGTGTATGTGTAACCAGCAGGCATGACTAAGTTGGTATTCCTGAGCAGTACACACATAGTGACAGCTGTCAACTTTCCCCATCAGTTATTCCTCTCTCCATATCTCACATGGAGATAAGCCCGGTAGCAGATTGCGGAGGCATATGGTTTGGCAATATGCTTTTGGAGTTTTTCATGCTCCTCACCACCTACTTAGTATAACCTACATCACACTGGCTTCCACTGAAGGCCCGCACTCGTTAGATGAAAGAACAGCCTTTGCAATTCATCCCAAAGTACCCTGGGCTGGTGATAGGGTTTCGGGGTTTTAATTAAAAGTCTGTGTCTATTTAACAAAGACATCCCTGGATAGAGACGGAATTTAATTCAGGGAGGATTAAGGGTGTGTGTGTGTGTGTGTGTCAGGGCTGATCGAGTTCGGGGCTGCTGAGTGTTGTGTGTGCAAGGGGGGTGGGGGGAGGCACCTCAGGTTGCATTTGGAGGCATCTGTGATGCACACACAGACACACACACAAACACAAACACACACACACACACACACACACACAGACACACACACATTTGTAGCATGCATCCTTCCTTTTAGTGTGTGCCACTAACACACACATACACACACACACACACACATACACGTGTGTGTGTATGTGCACTGCTCATTTGATCCCCCGTTTTCACTGAGCCATTATTTGAGGAGTGTGGGTTAATCGCTTTAGTCTACGGTATAAATTAACTGCAAGAATAACAAACAGAAGTGTCTGACACCTTTTTGTGTTTCAGTTTTAACCAGTGAGGCATGACAGCGTATTTTTCTTTCATCTGATACAGAACATCAGCGTGACTAAAAATAATCTGTCAGAGACAGTGTTTTTTCTCAACGTAAATGTGGCAGCATAACTACTGTGGTTAGAAGATTCCCTGATACAAAAAAAACCCCTTTGTTATACTTGTAAAAAAAAGATAAAAAGTTGTCGGAGATTAAAAACGTACAAACACCTGTTTCTAAAAAGGACTTCCTGTTCCGAATCAAAGTCGACTGGATAAAAACCTTTACACTTTTTTTACAATTTATTTCTGAGCAGATGGGGGGTGTTGAGGTGGACAGAGAGAACCAGATGTTTGTCTTTTCTCGGAGCACGAGCCTGCTATGGCCCTACGTGACTGGGCCACGGGGCCGGGCCGAGTGAAGGGGGGAGAGGGGGAGGGTAGACTCTTGGGTACGGTACCTTCTGTTCCGCCGTCATGGTCAGGCTCTGCAGCCGACAGGTCATGTTCGCCAGACTCTTCTCGAAGGCAGCCACCAGGTGAGCCTGTCAAGAGGGTACGGACAGACACAAACAAACAAACAAACAGACAAAACAAAACAAAACAAAACAAAACAAAAAAAGGGGAGAAGAAAAGAGAAGAGAAAAAACACAGGACTGTTAGCATAGCACAGGTGCTTGACATGACACTGCAAAACTGTGAAGGCACTGAGGCGGAACTGAGCGGTCACCCTTAGGGTGACGAGCAGAACTTTGTGTTTTTTTGGCTCGCCTCTTTTTCTTCCTTCACACCCTGACAAGTGACATGGCCCATGAAGATAAAAAAACACAAAACATTTCCCACCATGTTTTTCTTTCTTATTTTATCGCCCTCTGATATGATGAAGGAAGAAAGCTGAGATAAGATTGTAAACCTGTGGAAATTATCTTTCTTTCCACAGAACTCATTTCCTTCAGTATAAAGCCCTGACAGACAGCACGGTGTGCTGACATACCGCTCTACATCGCTAATCACTTCCCTGTTAGCCTGGTATGACGCCATTGAAGTGGGTTGGGGTGCTAATGCAATACCCGTCAGTTCAAAGAAGACCTTGTGTTTGAGCCTTGTTCTAACATGAGCCTACAGGGCTTGTTTTCACTGCGCTGGGGCTTACTACTGAAACGGGGGCGTAAGAAGAAGCACAGAGTATGCTGTAGTATCCATTTATCAAACTCAAGGTCGAGGAAATGGATTTTTGACACACACACACACACAAACTAATGCAGAACTTTCCATTTTAGATTTGCATAAATATTGCCATATTTTGATAGATGATGCATCACTCCCCTACTTCTACTCTATTAGCTTATATTAGCATTACATTCAGACCAATGAATTAAAGGGCCGACAAATCAAGAAAAAACTGCACAAGCATCCCAACAACTCATAGCCCTGCTACTACCCACCCCAGATGAGTGCACTGGATCCAGGCAGCCTATTTACTGACCTGCCCCTCTCAGTGAGACTGCTGGAGAGGGACTCAGGAACATAATCATGTCAAACAATGCAAAAGCTCCATAAATACTCATTGTACACACCTGCATTGTCTTAGCCTGCCAGAGATAAGATGCAATCACCCTTCCAAGTCTTTCACACACAGATTCAGTGGTAATTAACAGAAGCCCTTCTTGGAGCACTTTCAAGATAACAGCCAATGTTAGGTAACCTACAAGATAACAGCCAATGTTAGCTAAGCTAAGCCATAACCTGTGGTTGTGATGCTATGAATAGCCATGGACCTGTAGGGAAAAGCTATGCAAAAAAAAAAAAGAATCCCCTCCTGCTCTTCATCCTCCATATCCTCATCATCGTCCTCCTCGTCCTGCAGGGAGTAACCTTTGTAAATGTCACATGTCCAGATCCATCCCAAAACCTTGGCGTGACGTCCAACCTGCTTGCCCCTGCCGCCTACGTGCCCACCTGTCCACTTGGCAGCCGCGTCTCCGCACATGCCCAGCGGTCCTTGACCCGTGCCTGCGTCTGAGACTGCGTCTGTGCTCGCTTGGTCCTGAGGTCACGGCTGCCTTTAATGACGCGACCCCTGACCCCTGACCATTGGGTGCCGCCCGGGTAGCGGTTCAGCGGGGGCCAGATCAGAGAGCTGGCCAGTGTGCTGCATCTTCTCTCGGCCATGCTTACTGAAACACACACACACACGCGCGTGTGTGCTAGAGCTACGCCAGCTAGAGCCCCAAGCCTGCACTGGTCACTCGCCTGCTACTGGGCACATGGGAGGGCATTTGGGAGAGGGATCAAAAGGGGAGGAAGTGGGTGGGCGACAAAAAAAAAAAAAAAAAAATCCATCGCACATGGAAAAGGAAAAAAAAAAACACTGGAGCCACAGACTGAAGGAGGGATAGAAACATGAGGGAGGGAGGGGATGAGGGGATGAAAGGTGGCAAAGGCACCCGCAGAATGTCGAGGAGAGGTGGAGAGGGAGAGGTGACGAACTCTTAAACCCCCTCCTTTAATACAAGATGGAGGGAGGAATGTAATCCAGTCTCGAGGGGGGGCGGGGGGCATACAAGAAAGGCCACACAGCTTCAAGTGACTCTGACCAAACTGCTTTCTCCACTAATCCTTCACAGGGGCAGTCACCCCCTTTTTCTCCCCCTTACTCTGACTGGGTTACAGAGAGAAAGAAAAGAGAGAGAGAGAGAGAGAGAGAGAGAGAGAGAGAGAGAGACAGACAGACAGACAGAGAGAGAGCATCATTGTGGACAGCATTACCAATCAAGTTCTACTACTGCCCCCAGGCCAAAACAACATGTAGCCTTAATGCTAACTCTGCAGGCTTATCTGAAATGTGCACAGGTCAACGCACAGTAAACAAAGTAAGAACTGTCAAGAAGAATTCTCTCTGTGCAGTGTTCCATTAATGAACTTCCGAATTGAACAAACACACACACACACACACACACACACACACATAAACACACTCACTGGCACTAAGATGGACTTCTCATTAGCCTAATCCGACTGGCTACGTGTGAAGTTAAATGCCTGACACTGACCTTTTTAGCAATTAACAAACAGTTTTTGATCCATTGCTACATCGGTTGTTCAAAAAGGAGGCATCTGTCTGTGCTGGCCCACTGAGCTGTACTCAAGCTAATGCTTGTCCGCCTTGTTATCTCGAAGGTCATATGACATAGAATAATGGGGGCATGAGCTTAAGCCATTTCGATTCTCCGTTAGGTATTTTCAAACCAACATGTCCTGACAAGACCTTTAGTCTTAAGGTTTATTGAATGAATTCCTCTATTTAATGCGACTGAAGAAGCTTATCTTACCAATTCAAGGTGAGGCATTCAACTGAAATATGTGCTTCATAGAAAGAGTCATGCACTAGAAAGTACCAGACAGCCTCATACACAATTCACGAAGAAAGTTCTCTTTTTTTGGTAAACCCCCCTAAGAAATGTCTCAAAAGTGCCTGTCATAACTGCACTGCTTTTCTCCTTTGAAAAGTTTCTCCACGGCGAGAGCAGCATCGGCATCACAGTTCACCCTCCCGACTCCACCACTCCCCACACTCCCCCTCCCTTCTTCTCTCCTCTACTCTCCACTGTCACTCCATCATCATGAGGTGGAAAGGCGTGCTCCTCGTGTCTCATGCTTGATCACACACTTCACACACACCCCTATCAAACTGAAAGACAAGAGAGCCCCCCCCCCCCCAAAAAAAAAGGAAAAGAATAAAAAGGAGTGAGAGAAAATACAAAACCACGTCTGGGCCGGTTGTCTGGGCACCCCACCCTCTATCCCCCACCCCTTCCACTCCCCATCCCATCCCACCGACCCTCCCTAAACCCCTGGCTTGGTTCTTCCAGGCTCTCGCTACGCTAACTCTTGCCTATCCGCCACGGGCTCCTCCCGAGCACATGAATGAGGCTGCTTCAGAGAAACCGCCACCTGCTGGGTGAGCCATTCTCTCCGAGGACGCCTTCTGATAAACAAGCTCCCGTTTCAGATGCTCCCGCCTTCATAAAAATGGGCGAGTAAGACTTCAAAAATGTCTGGGGTTTTTTTTTATCTCCGCGTGGACACACATAGGGGAGAGGCTTAGAGGAGCAGTCGGATTGAATTGGAATTATAGAATGTCTTGCAGAGTTAAAAGACGCTGATTACAAAAAAGAACATCACGCCTGGCAACCTTGGGTTTGTTTATTCATTTATGTCAGGAACTGTATTCGGAGATACCAGCCAAAAACACACTGTTTGTCAAAAATGGTCTGCGACAGAGGGGTCAGATCAATCAATACATCATTCAATAGCTGCAGTTTTTGTAAATTGATAAGATAGATCACTTACATTGGCCGAAAGCTGGGAAGTCAGAGCTGCAACCTTTTCTTGGGAGGCATCCAGTTCCCGACGCAGTTTCCGAATTTGCTGTTCAGAGAAACACACAAACGAATTGTGATTATGAGCCTGTTTCACCCAAACTAAACACTAAAAGCCAACCAATACCCTACTTAACAACTACTATTACCCCGCTTGTAAAAACAAACATGGCCCTTTACAGCAAGTGAAAAACACTTGGGGGCCTTTATAACAAAAAAAAATCAACAAAATATTGGTGTCTACTGCAAAAAGGGGCAGCATGGAAGTAAATAAAGATAAATTACCGTGGTATTTTGGACAGTTTGACCCTTGATTGAAAAGAGAAGAGAACAATTAACTCTAGGCTTCCTGCCCCGTAAGGCGGATATGATGGACATACGGTTGTTATGGTTAAGCACAGATGCATGACAGCCTATCACTCATTTGCATTTGCGTTAGCAGCATCTACCAGGCTGTTAGTATGACTATGCAATCCAAAGCATGCCCTTTGGACAAAAGCATCTGCTAAATGACCTTGACTATAACCATGTGTAAGGTAAAGCAAAAGAGGTGTACACAGTATACTGGTTTGGCAAAGCATGACGTGAAAGAAAGAGGCATCACATAAGAAAGAAAGTGACAGAAATATCATTATAGAAGTCCAGACCAAAACCAGATAGTTTTTAAATGATGACTGTTATGTGAGTATAATGTGGTAGTTTCCCAGATGCCATGTTTAGCGATAACCATGGTACATTATTATTTGACCATGTTCATTTGAAGATGCCTTTAAAGGGTATGAGTGGTGAGGGACAGTGAATGCGAGACTTGAAAGGGCCAACTATCAAAAAAAAAGTTCAAAAGAAGCTATTTGGGGTATTTTTTATTTAAGATGAAAAGAAATATATGGCTATTGGGGCGCATGATGTAATACTATAAACTTCAAAGAAAACAAGCTGATTTTGGACATGGAGTGGAGACATCACTGCTTGAGCGGCTTGATCGGTTCTCTATCGTGGAGCATAAAGAATCACGACAGCGCATTCGAGGCTCTCATAAACAAGGGAGGCATCTCACCTCTGAATGGGCCTTCTCCTCCGTCTGTGGAAGGAAAGGAAAACACAGAGGCCATTAAACAGACAGCAAAACGACCGTGGATATGGAGATCATTACATTCTCATGGGCGTTTTATGCACCCCACATATCTCAGTTTATGGCCATCTGGACCGAGTCTAGCAGTCAAATAAGGAATATGCACTCACTGAACATCATGCCTATTCATTCTCTGCACTTTCATCATTTATGTACAACACCTCATCAGCTCTGATTTCTGTGACTGACAGAAGAAATCCTGGGGTTGATAAAACAGACAGAAGTACCCCACAAGGCCATAGATGTCGACAGTGAACTAACATTAGACAATGCAAAGCACTAGATTTGATTGACAATTGTGCATATATTCTTGAACATGTTACATAATGTATGTATGGTAGGCACTGAAGGGTACAAAAAGTTGATTTGATGGAGGATGATGTGGTTACCTGAGGCACATTAGGAGATAAAAATGGTACTAAAACTGAGGATAGCTACTAGAGATACATCACGAGTGGAAGCATATCTGCAGATCTTTCTATGGATATATCTGTGTATATCATCATGGTGTCAATGTCTTACATTTTTAAATTATGACACATTTATTCTGTGTCTTCAATATACGTGTATACACGTATTAGTATAATTGGAATTCAAATCTACCATGAGATTTTATGTATGAAAAGTAAATCAAATAATCAATACATTGTACAGTTTCATAGTGTGACAATTATATTACCCACCAACCAAACAGGTGGCCAGATGATTAACATTTCATCACAATCGATCAAATAGTGTTTACTAGCGTTCCATGTTCTGCCTCTATATTGGATTCAGTGTGTAAAGGGGCAATACAAACACTGATGTGTGCGTGGAGCTCATGGTAGACCGCACAGGCTTTACCTTGTCCAGAAAAGATAGCACCTGGAAGCAAGAAAATGGGTGTTCAAGTAGTGGCAAAGTCACATACAGCATTGCCACATTGGAGTGCCACTCCATTCTATTTTAAACTATAACATGGTTAAAACAATGCAATATTTTTTTTGTAAGCCAATCATTTTCATTGTCCATCATCTATGGCCTTTTGTCAAAAATCATATCAACTGAGTTGCACTATGGGATAGCTATGGAGTTTTATTAACCATACCCTGTGTTGCAGTGGCAGAATATGAGACACTGATCTCAACCCTCTGAACAGGATAGCAAAATAGTAAACATAAATACTGTTAAAAAATAATTGTTTTCAACAGTTTAAATTAAATGGTATTAATTAAAAGAAGTTGTGCAGTTTTGGTTGATAATGCCAAAGATGAGATGAAATGATAAAAGGGCCAACAGAAAAGGACAAGAGAAATAATATCCAGAATTTTTGTCAAACTTAATACATCGCACAAAGAAGTTTGAAAGCAACACCAAAGAACTTTTCCTCTGTCGCACGCACTCTTTGTTTATCCAGCACCAGCTTTGCAAATAACAATGTCCTCCACACACAAGGTAGAATATGTTTCATGATTTTATGAAAGTACAATGTATTGCGACATCAGATGCAAGTCAAATTTGTAGTTTCTCGTGTCTCATATAGCCGATAGAGGGCCGCGAAGCGAAGGCAGAGAGTGTCGTTCACCCTGTTACGAGTTGATGAACCACTGAAACAATTTTGGAAACATTATTTTAAGGTACAAAAAACTCTTTGGTGTTGCTTTAAATCAGTAAAACATCAAATCAGACAATAGAAAATCTAACTGTGAAAGCAATTAGGACTGACATTTGTGCTAGCAACAGCAATGACTTACACAGTCCTCTATAACAGGGAGAAAAACAATGCCAAAGCTTATATTGGATCTGAATTGAAAATCTAATCCTCATAGACCTGTCTGAGAACTTCAAGCAGAAGCAAAATCCTGAAATTGATTGCATCCCCTTTTCCCCATCCGACACCACAAACCCATAAACCTGACTTGACAACTCATTCAGCCGGATGCCTAGAGTCTTTTCTTTACCACTAAAGGGCCAACAGACCCCCCCCCCCCCCTCACCAATCTCAAGCCTCTGTATGTACTTCCCACCGAGCAGGCAGACGGAGCTGAGAGTGGAAATTGAAATCTCAGATTGGCCTCTCTACATGAGAATAGGAGGCCAAGAAAAGCTGCTGTCAGACTGCAGCCCTTTTGCAAATCTCTCTCAGCTACGCAGGATTTATCTCTTAATCACAAGCCTCGAACAATGACACCTGTCAGTCAAAAAGTTTTTATGCCTGTTAATGTTGCCAGTCACAGCGGAGTGCATATCTGACGTGGGTTTTGCCCTATTGCTGTGTGCAGACACAGATTGGGAAGGAAGAGCAAGGAGGAGTGCTGCTTACCGCTGAGTAGAGCGAAGAGGTGCTAGACACCAGGGACAGTGAAGAGCCATGGACTACGGAGAGAGAGAAGGGACAACAGGAACACAACATGTCAAAATCAATCTTTAAACCATGCATTTGTGTTTCTGAACTAGCCCATACAGGGGTTAAGATATGCAGGGTCTCCTGTGAACCACACATCATAGATTTCCCCAAGCAGGGAAAATCACTGGTAAACTAGCAGCTATAAAGCTGTTTGATATACTCACAGTCCACACTTGTCATCACCTTTAAAGTTGAATACTACTCAATATACAGTAGAAACAGTCAGAATCAGGGCATGTGCTGTGTTGTGCATTTGGATCACTACAATCCTACAAAGCTTTTTTAAACCTTGCACTTGATTCATTGTGATTGTTGGTACAAATCCATACTTGGTACAGATATAAGAGAAGTTTTCGCTGTCTTTTCAGTGCTGCCTGCATCTTCTTGTGTGTGAAGAGCAGAATCACCTTCGTCGGTGCTGTCACGGAAGGATCCGGAGCGACTGATGCCCCTGGGTCTGTCCTCCAGAGACGTAGCGCTGCCCCCCAGCGTGTGGCCTTCTCCGTACAGGTCAAACGAGTCCTGCGTGGGGATGCTATTGGACCGGCTCATACTAGGTCCAGGGAGGTTGTACTGGGACATACTGGTAGGGCTCACTGAAATAAACACACACAAAGACAGGGAGATGGGGAGGGGGGGGGGGGGGGTCATAAGTATCTGATGGGAGACATGCTTACAGTACTTTCAAATAAATGTAATGGTAGAAGTAAGTTGTGCTATACATCTTTTATTATGGTGGTGTCTTGAATAAAATAATAATAATAATACATTTTATTTACAAGCGCCTTTCAAGTCACCCAAGGACACTGACTGTACAATTAAAAAGTTTAAGGGAGTTATACATTACATAGACAGAAGCATATACACAGAGGACACTGCATAATTTAACTTAAAATTCAACTAAGGGTTTGTAATAGCCTCTGCCTATTTCTGTGTTGATTTATGATATGCATACACTCACGCAGGTTTGAATAGTGGTATTTGCCAGCATTGTTGCAGGAGGCATCCGGTGGAGAAAGAGGTGATTGGCTGCCTGTGTCCTGCAGCCCTCCAGTAGAGTGGGAGCGTAGCCACTCCTTCCCCTCCTCATTGGACGTCTGCCTGGAGGAGGGCGGATACCTGCGCCAAAGGACGAAATTGGAGGGATCAATTAAACAGGAAGACGTTACACAAAGCCATCACAAATGTTGATCATGCTCTTTGTGGCATCGGCATCGTTAAAATGCTACTGTAGTAGTCGTTCATGTCAATACAATGTGCTTTGAAAACATAGTTGAGAACCGCACTCTCGAGCGTTAGCTCTTGATACGTTTTTATTGGATTACTAAATACAATGTGCTGTGTTGTTGAAGTATGTCTACACTAAAGGGATGTACAACGAAAGACTGCATTCAAGAAGTTCAATACGTTTGACAACTTGGATTTCCTCCAGCAACCACTCCAGCAATGTCTTTGCTACTATGAAAAGGGAACTTGCTATTCCCCTAGACTAGGGTTCAGAGGAAGGTCGGGTGGGCAGTAGGCACAGTCTCCCTTTCCCAAAAGGGCAACAGAGAGACAGGGGCTTCTGGGGTTTAGTGAAAGTTCTGTCACTTAGGTCTAGCTATCCTATCCAGTCTGAACACATCACTGGCAACATGCGAGACCATGGCAAGGAGACACACTGTCTGCTCAAACACAGACACAGACAGAGTTTTCGTTTGGCTGGCTAATGGCTCCAGCAGGGGGGCCAGTCTTATCAAGGGACGTTCAAAAAACCCACTCCGTTTAATCCCCTAAAGACGATAATTGAGTTCATGCTCATTTCCTTTTCATTTTTTCCCCTTCCATGCAGAGTTCTGAGGCAGGAGGAAGATTGAGGGGAACATCACGACCTGTCAGAGGAGACCTCAGTTCACTTTGATTCTGTTTTCAAACAGCTGGTCCTACCAAAACTCTACTGTACTTCTGTCTCCACACAACATAATGACTGACAGATGCTTTGCTCTTGCATGTGGCACTGCTTTGTTGATTCTTTTCATCAAATGTCTTTTTTCCCCCACATAAACCCCCCTGACATGATTGTTGGACACTGATTGCTCTTTGTAAGGGTTGGTGCTCAGGATAGCCAACACTATTATTGGTGACTATTGAGCCCTGAATTCTGGATAAAAAGGGACGCTGGCAGAAGAGGTACTCAAAGTAACTTCCTCCTACATGCCCTTTGAAAAGACAAATGGATGATTTGAATGTCTGACAGCTCCCTATACACACTTGTGTAAGGGTGCAATTTTGCGCAAATTAGCAAACAGCTTGGGCATCACAAAAAGTGGGCAAAGCTCATGTCACTTAAAGCACGCTTTTAGTTTCTTACTTTCATCTTTACTTGCTTACCTTACGATGTATGCGATAGGCAAGTACAAGTTCTATAATATCTTAAATAACCTCAGAGTTCCTTTTCTAAATTCATCCCCCATGCTGTCACCGCGTTCTAGCTGACAAGCTGACACTCTCACTTAACTTTGAGTCCAACTGCGACCTGGGCAGGCCTAGTTGTCACTGTGAGTAGGCCTTTGTATTTCTTCAATGTCAGAAACTGGCCCGTGGCAAAATACGACAATGCACAGCTCTAGATACACATTCAAAGATGAATAAGGCTTTTCATAGCACAGTAACAAGAACTGGCTAAAGGCACTCTGAAAGAACTTCCGCTGACAGTTTATTTTATATCAACTGGGAGAAGACAGTATGTTTTTGCATTCTGCATTCCTTTCTTCTACCTAGAAAGTTTCTCTCTCCAGTTTGAGGTATAGTGACCTTTAGAAGGACCTCTATAATGGACAGAGACTAGTCGGACAGCAGAGATGACAACACATTATTCATCCCAATGAGACTGTGACCTCTCCTCTCCTTCCTCTAGATTCAATTATGAACTCCTGCGTGACCTTTTGGGGTGACATGGTCTGGACACAGAGCTGGCCATTAGAAAGAGATAGATGGAGCCAGAGAGAGAGAGAGAGTGAGAGAGTGAAGGTTTGGGTGGAGGATAAAATGGACACTATTTTAAGACATGTCTATGTGTGTGTGTGTGTGTGTGTGAGTGTGTGTGTGTGTGTGTGAGAGAGAGAGAGAGAGTGTATGTGTGTGGGGGGAAATGACACAAAGATTACAAATGAGAGAATGAGCATCTCTGGCCTGAATGACTGTGGCGGAGCTATTCTTGACACTCTCACTAGTTACTGTGGAAGACAGAGGGTCTTTTTATCGGTCCTGGGTTTCATCAGAGCCGCGGAGCTACTGGAGTAGAATTTCTCATTATCGGCATAATGGAAGCTGCCGTTGGGCTTGTTATCTATGCGCGCTGTTCGTCATAGAGGGGATTTGGCCTCTGACAGCACGCGGGCAAACAGAAAACACACTCCAGGGTTCCTACACATTTTCCATTTCAAAATTCCATAATTTTTCCATACTCAAATTTAAAAAACTTCTCGGTAGATTTTTCTGACCATATTCTCGACATCGCGGCCACTTCTGGTTTGGGATAACTCGGTGAAAACAAAGGTATGGACAACCGAAGTGAATTAAAAAATGACACTTAATATTCGTCCATTTAGCTGGGTCATTTTTAGTTGTATCATAGTTGTATGTTGATGATGGGGACTGACAGTTACACTACAAAACAGTAGGAATGGTTCATTATGACCTGAGTGAATTGATTAGTACTGCAAATGCAATAGTCTGGAAACAATTTCTCCATACCCTTGTTTCTTTTTTCCATACTTATTCTGAAAAGACAGGTAGAAGATTCTGTGACTGTGCGGCTCTGTGAATGTCAGCTATGCTACGTTTGCCTCATGAATATTTCCAATTTTTCTCCTGTCAAACATATGATTTGAGTTTCAAAAGACTACTTTAAAGTTGACTAGCTTTAAAATAAATATCCAGGAATTGGCTAATATGATTTCAGGTTCCTAACTACATGAGGGGTCATGAGGTTGTGATCATGAGGAGTCTGTGAGAGTATGGCACTCTCATTATAGGAGAGGCCATGGATGTAAAAAGTAATGAAATCTTTGTTGAGAAGATATTGCAATGGTGTATTAGTACCTTAATCCCTTTTTGGGAAGAGTGTTTCTGTCAAGGGGCATGCTGTTAAAACAGAAAACAATACATACAGTTATACTACATTCAAAACATTTATTGCATTAGATATTTAATGTTAAACTCCTAGTACTTGGTTAACCTCTTTGTGTTTGGTTAGCTTATTGTTGAGTCATTAATCAACTATGTTAAATGTCATAAAAATACCTATAAAAACATTAAAACCAAAAAAACTTTTAAGTTAGACATAGCTAATTGAACTATTAAAACAAGACAAAAACATATGGTGTTAACAACAGCCTGAACAACTATTAAGGTCCTTAATAATCCCATACATCTTGGGAGAAAATAAAACACGAAAACAAATATTTCTATAAGACATTGGTAGATAATTGGTTAGCTCACTTAGTTATAGAGCATACATTTAGTGCTATTAAATCCCTGACGCCACAGCCTAGCCTACACATCCTGTCTCTCCCCTGCCAGTGGGCAGACTCACCCTTCGGACAGAGTGGACTTGACGCTGCCCGTTCGCGTGACCTTGGGCCCGTGGTGGTGGCCCAGTGGCAGGTCGATGGACTCGGAGCTGGTGTGCAGGCTGGTCATGCTCTGGCAGCTCAGCGTGTCCTTGCTGCCCGCCGACGAGCTGCTGAGGGTGGCGGTGGGCCACGGCCGCGCGTTGGACGGCAGCGACAGCCCCGACGCCGGGCTAGACGCCGGAGAGTCCGTGCCCAGCTCGGGCACCTTGCCATACAGCGGGCTGCTGCCGCCGCTCTGCCCGCCTGCGCTGCCCAGGCTGCCCGTGCCCGAGGAGGGCGAGTCCAGGCTGGTCTGTCGTGCAAGCGTGCCGTGCGGGCTGCTCAGAGCCGACAGGCACTTGCCCGAGTCAGGGGTGCCAGGTGAGCTAGGCTTACTGCTGGCTTTGGCACCAAACAATCTGGTCATGGACAAAAAAGGGGAAGAGGCCAGTTCATATACAGTACCTGAAGCAAGCTGCTGAAAAGAAATATGCTTTTTAACTTAAGCAACATGATAAATTAACCATGCCATTTTTCCTCCAAAATACAATTATACTGTATAAATTATCCATGAATGCATTTATAAATGTATTTATTCATATTAGTGGAATGGAAGACAGGAGTGTGGTAACTGTGCACAGAGCTATTAATATCTAAGATTACATTCACACATAGCAAATGTTTAATACATGCATTGCATCCGGTACTTAGAGAGCAGTCAGCACATCCCTTAAAACGTCTAAGTTAAGTTCATCTCCACTCAAATGAGATAATTGAATGATATCTCTATGCAGTGGCCATACCCCCCCATCTCCTCCCCACTACTCAACAGCATGGTCTGACTGATGCAAATTTAAACACACACACACACACACACACACACACACACACAAGAACACACAGATTTGTGCATGAAATGGCGTTGGCCCCCCGTCAGCCACAATCAGCGCATTGTGGTTCACAGCACCTCCTGATCTGAATGGTAAATGCCTGTCTTGCGTGTGCTGCTGCAGCAGTGTGCACAACTCATCTGAGAGCCACTGCCTGCCACTACACCTGATGGTCACTAGATGGCGATCTCATCTTTGACTGTGGTGGAGAGAGAAAGAGAGAGCCACCCGTGATAGATCGTCCCTGCACTAAAGCATGATTAAGTGGGTATCTTATGGTCACTTTATACATCCTTTTATCTGGGACTTGCTGATGAGATGGTGGGAGTTTGTGCGGCGAGTTATGGAGATTTGTGGGGGGAGATGAAGACCTGAAAAGGGGCTGTGATGGATGAGAGAAACTTTCAGATCTATGTGGCTCGCCCGCTGCATCAAGGGAGACAATAGTCTGTGGCAAACAGGCATATTTCATCCCCCCCCAACCCACCACCCCCCATCCCACTGCCAGCAGCTTCAAGAGGCTCAAACTCCCTCACAGATAAGGTTCCCTCTATCTTTATGACACTGTAATGAAACAGAGTGAGTAATGACACACACACACACACACACGCGCGCGCACACACACACACACACACACACACACACATACAGACATTGCGAAGCGGCTGGAGGGGAATGTAAAAGAGAGGATCATGGGAGCCTTACCGGCGGAAGGTGGGAGAGGCGATGTCGGGGTACTTGGAGCCGGGCTGGCGGAGTCCCGACTGGCCGCCGGAGGTGGGGCTGGACTTGGGCGAGGTGCAGAGAGCGCCGCCCTCCTGGTCGGAGACGGCCACCTTCTCCTTGTCTGTCTGGTTGACAGTGACCGGGCTGCAGCGGCCTGAGCCCACTTTGCTGGCGCCGTCGCGCCGCTTGGCCCCGGGGACGGTGCCGTTGCCGGTGGCCCCCGCGGCGGCCGACTTGCCGCTGACGTTGGAGTCGATGCTGCTGGAGCTGGAGCGATGTCCACTCCCGCGCGCGGCCACTACCCCGCCGCCGGCGGCCCCGCTGGACGACTTGGCCGGCCGGGGAAGCGAGCGGTACTGCAGGGGCACCTTGGAGCTGCTGCAGCCCAGCAGCACACCGTCGTCCTGATGCTGCGAGCCGTCCAGGCTCGTCTTGCGTCCGCCTCCGCCGCCGCCGATGCCCGCTCCCTTGCCTATGGCCGACGATTTGGGCACCTTGCCCAGCGTGGACGAGCCACTGGTCAGGGTGGCCCCGCTGGCTGTGATGAGGGTGCCCGAGGCGCCGGGTATCTTCTTGTACCCGAAGGAGCCCGTGGTGGGCGGGCGTCCGATGCCCGAGGGTGGCTTCTTGCCTCCCTCGTCGCCGCTGCTCTTGCCCGCGTCAGATGGCGAGCGCTCGATGCTCGCGCTCTTGGACGAAGCCTTGCCCTTCTCCGAAGCCTTGGCGTCGTCGGTTTTGCCTGTCGATAGAACAACATCGCCTCCCTTTACTAAACACAAAACTGGCAACAAAACACTTACAGTAGCACAGAAGCTCAGTAGCAGCACTGCGCGCAGGGACCTCACCTCCCCTCCAACCGCGGCTCTGAATTATTCAGGCTTTATCGAGCAGAGGTGAGGTGTGCTTCGCCGCGCTTCGCCGCTTATTTGCAAATAATTTGACTCATCTATTCATCATCTCCAGCAGGGCCAGCTGCAGCAGCAGGGCCAAATCAGCCGACGCTTACTGCTCTGCCACCAGCTCAGCTGAATCAGGAGGCACAGCGAATTCTAGCCAAATACACACACACACACACACACACACACACACACACACACACACACACACACACACACACACACTTCCACTTTCGCTGAGTGCACCGAAAAACTATTCCGAAACCTGATATACTCAATGAACCCTGAGCAGTATAGCCTACACACACATCTACACACACACATCTACACAGAAGTTTAAGGTTCTGTTGGACCCTGAGCAGTGACACATACAGCTACCCAGAAGTTTAAGGCCTTGTTGTAGTCGAAGCTTCACAAACTGGATGCATTTGGATGCAAGCAGGATACTGTGAGGAGGTTCAGAACAGCACCAAATACTAAACAACAAAGAGGAGAAGAGCTCCAGTCGCCATAGGTGGACGGACACACACACACACACACACACACACACAAATACACACACACACACACACACACACACACACACACACACACAGCTCATTCAGGCGGCATAGCTGGACGGGTGAGGCGAGTGGATTTGTCCGTTAGCTGTCCAGAGCTCTGAGCACTAGTGTGTGCTGATGTGCTGATTAAAGCTGAAAGCCTGGTTGATATGGGTGTTAGTGGATCGGGTGAGCTGCAGAGATTTGTGCTTGGGATACAGAAGCTGTGTGGCTGTGTGTGTGTGGATGCGCGCGCGTCTGCATACACAGTTGTTCGTTTTTATGCCTATGGATGCAAGCGGTGCAACAATCAATCAATTAGTTGTTGACTATTAAATTAATAGTCAATTTTCTTAGTCTGTTATTCTGTTTTGTGTCATTTTTTTAAGCAAACAAAATTAGCTGATTTTACCTGCTCTGATCTCCTTAAACTAAATACACTTAAAACAAGGCATTTGAGGAAATAGTCTTGGGCATTTTTTCACAATAAGAAACGATAAAATAATCCCCTATGAAAACAATCATTAGCTGCAGCCCTACTAGATACACATATGTTTGTTTCTCTGCCTCAGTGTGTGTGTGTGTGTGTGTGTGGGTGGGTGTATGTGTGTGTGTGTGTGTGTGTGTGTGTGTGTGTGTGTGTGTGTGTGTGTGTGTGCTGACGTGCAGAGAAATGCCATTCACCATACCAGGAGTTTTGAGGTTGCCTGACGTGCCTTTGGTGCGGGGTGGCGTGATGCCCACTTGGGCGGTCATGCCCCGTCTCCAGGAGCCCGTCTGAGACACGGGCAGGGCCGTCTTCTGCCCGCCGTCCTCTGGCTGGCTGGGCACAGAGGAGGAGGAGGAAGAGGAAGCCCTCCACTTGGAGGAAGGGTCCATGCTGCTGCTGTCCAGCTCCTCGTCCACCTTCTTCAGGTCCTCGGCACCGGCCCAGCTGCTGGCGTCTCGCTCCACATGCTTGCCGTGGGACTGCAAGAGTGGACCCCCCCACACACACACACACACATTCGCACACACACACACAAACACACACACACACAAGCCCACCCACAGATGCACATAGAGGCACAAGGTTATTAGTGAAAGGGCAGCCGCCCACCTTATATCAAGATGCACACAAGGTCGAACCTACATGTGCACATGTAAGGTTCAACATCACAAATGCACAGACACACACGCATAAATAGACACACACACACACACACACACACACACACACACACTCACCAATAAACAAACACACACACACACACACACAGACACATACACACACACACGGCAGATGGTACAGCAGAGAGAGTTCTCCACAGTTCTCAAGCTGTTGTGTATCAGGGGGAAGACACGGCTATTTATACATCAGGCCTCTTCCTCTGTGGAGAACAAGTTCAGCACAAGTTCCAAAATACACACTGTGTGTGTGTGTGTGTGTGTGTGTGTGTGTGTGTGTGTGTGTTTGTGTGTGTATGCACAGTACCTGCGGTCCCTTGCTCTTGCGTGGAGAAGCTGTGATGCTCGAGTAGGCTGGGGTGTTCAGGTCATCCGTGCTGATGTTGTCTAGAGTGTCACTCAGCCCACTACTGACCGAACTACTGTCATCCCAACTGGAGAGAGAGAGAGAGAGAGAGAGAGAGAGAGAGAGAGAGAGAGAAAGATTATTTCTCTGTAAACAATAGAAAACAATGTTCATAATAAACACAGAAAAACTGTTAGCTTATTCCCGCAAATCCCTACACCCATTTTCATTCACAACTCTTTTATCTGCCTTGCTTACCTTTTCAGCAGAGGCCTATCCCATCATTTACCATTTCATGCTACTAATTAGCACAGTTAGAGTCTCAGGCTCTCCACTAAATTCTCATTAAGACGCCATTGATTCCTTGGCCTTTATTTGTACCCATCCCACACCCACATCCACACACACACACACACACACACACACACACACACACACACACACACACACACACACACACACACACAGACACACACACACACACATTCTTTTTCATTTCCATGGCTGTTAGACTGCGGTTTTCTGTGTGGATGACTTAATGTCACAGCATGACCTTGCAGTTTCCTGTGGATATTGGGAGAAGCCCAGAGCAGGCGGCATTCTGATCCAGTGCTCAGCGCTGCTGCTGTCACACACTGGTTAATTACTCCGGTGGCAAAGGTCTCTTTCTGCCTCCGATGGGCTTGGGTCCATTGTTAACTCATTTTCTCTTATCAGATCATACATGCATTATGGTATAATAATCTCTGTCCTCTCTCTCTCTCTCTACCAGTCTTCTGCTTGTGTGTCCACTCTTCCTCTCTTGTGTGCAGAGCAAACATCTTCCTTGTTGTCATGCCAACATATTTGTTTCCTATCCC
Source organism: Alosa pseudoharengus (assembly GCF_046254945.1). Classification (NCBI taxonomy): domain Eukaryota; kingdom Metazoa; phylum Chordata; class Actinopteri; order Clupeiformes; family Clupeidae; genus Alosa; species Alosa pseudoharengus. Next base: position 18,865,911 of record NW_027468664.1, read on the forward strand.
CTGGTCTCTCTCTCTCTCTGTGTGTATGGGCATGTTTGGTTTCTATCTGTGATTGTGTGTGTGTGTTTAGGAGAGACAGACAGAGAGAGAGAGAGACAGAGAGAGAGAGAGAAGAAGAAAGTGTTAGAGAGAAAGTGTGTGTGTAGAGGGTCGAGCCTTTTGTAGAGGAGCCTTTATCCCACAGAGACTCAATTTAAAACTGAGGGAGATAATCAGGTTCCCAGAGTTAATTAAAAATAAGGAGAAACTCCCATTCCATTTGCACACACACCCACACCCACCCCACACACACACACACCAGCTAACAACCAAACCCACAATTCAACAACATCTACTCGACTTCAGCACCACAATACCCTTCATTCCACATGAATCTTTTTATCAAGATCAAGACAAAAGCAAAGTCCATATTTGATGCTGGGTTCAAGCCTACTGTACAGCATGCCTTTTTTCCCTTTTCTACTCAATTAAATACAGGACTAGTGGGCGATGATCCATAATTCACATCAGATGAGAAGAAAGAAAACCAAAGACAGGCAGAAATGACGACTCTGGAAAGGTCTGCGGGATGTGTGGGGGTGTGTGATAGGAACACACGGGAGAGAGCAAAAGAAAGAGGATTGGAACAGACATAACGATGGAGAGGAAGAAGCAGGGTTGTGTGAGTGAAGGTATGTGTGTCTCTGTGTGTGTGTGTGTTTGTGTGTATGTATGTGTGCTTGTGTGTGTGTGTGCTTTGTGTTTGTGTGTGAAAGCGAGAGAGAGAAAAAGAGAGATAGAGAGATAGAGAGAGAGAGAGAGAGAGAGAGAGAGAGAAAGAGAGAACAATGTTAGGCCTTTACCATTTGGCCAAAGTAAGTATAGGTTTTACAGTGTACCGGTAAATAGCGTTTGCAATTGGAATAGTTTTGAGATAAGGAGGTACAGGCTATCACAATGTGTTTTCTTTCAGGATTAGTTTCACACATTGGAACTGCAGCACATATACTGTACATGTCACACTATCAATATCAAATAATATTAATATAAAATTGAATGTTTTCATTTATTACTGTGAGAGATGGGATGCAGTGAGCCTAATTCAGAATCTATAATTGGATTTGGGAAATTCATCAATCTGAAAGAACACGATTCGACTGGCCAACTAAATGCATTTTTTTTTTGTGAAATGGAAACCAGGGACTGGCAATATCTCTTATCAAGATGTCCTTTTCTCTCTACTTCTCCTGTCAGCTATTTCTCATTCAGGCTTCCATTTGTCATCCTTTCCATTATATGCACTTCATGATGTTGAAGGTGAAAGAGTGGATCGCCTATCAACTCACATCCAACTCCAGAGGATCTAAAACATTCTTTTATTTCTGACAACCTATTTTCAAAAGTACCTTACTTTTGAAAATAGGTTGTCATGGCGATGTTCAATGTTTTCCACCAACCATGACAATGTCAAAACACTTCAGTCATACCTTAACAAGCACAGCCCCTTGAATTCACAGGTCACAGATCAGTACAAAGGCAAAAACACAAGGCGCTCAATTGACTTGTTTGCTAGATGTCGGCACAGTGTGATGGTTTGATGTTTGCAGACTCAAAAGTAGAGTTAAATGATCCATTATAAACGGGAGAAGAGGAAGGTGTCGTCCAAACAGCGGACGCCTTGCGCAAAGCTGTGGAAAATCAATAGCCTTGAAGCTTTGCTCTCTGTGATATGTAATCACATCCCATCAGGTGGCATTTAGCACGTCTTGTCTTCGAGTTGCTTCGAGTTAGACTACAGTAGGAGGAACTCGGAGACGGTAAACACCTTTGGTTGTTTTGGTGTTAGGGTTCTGCGTGCCTCAACCCACTGGAAGCATTCCATCCTGTCAGATACACTTACTGTCATTCCAAGGGGCAAAGTGGAGGGGTTGCAGTGAGCCTGTACTAAAGTGTGTGTGTGTGTGTGTGTGTGTGTGTGCGCTCTCCATTTCCGCAGAGACATCCTCTCCTATCAGGTCACCTTGATATTTTCTACATTCTTTTTCTGCTTTTCTGCACTGCAACCTGCCAACCCAGTTACTAGGCACATGCTCTCTCTCTCTCTCTCTCTCTCTCTCTCTCTCTCTCTCTCTCTCTCACACACACACACAAACTCTCTCTCTCTCTTTCTCTCTCTCTGTCTGTCTCTCTCTCCCTCCCTATGTACTCCCTACCAGAGTCTCCAGAGAGTGATCTTCACAGGACACTAGACAAAGTGCAAGACACTCCTCAAGTGAGACTAACAACCTTGATGACTGTCCGGAACAAAGCAAGACCCAAAGGTTTAGGGTGAGGCTGATCCTTGGCCTGTGACAGACTTCCCCAAAATCCCTTCTTCAAAGTCCTGGCCATTAAAATGCTCACAGAGACATGTCAGAGGGCAATGAGGAGAGAGAAATAAAACCGCTATGACACAAATGACATCAATTTAACACTTTAAAACAGCAGCAAAGAGTGAGCAAACTAAAAACTGAAGAAAAGGCACTGAAGAAAATGCCCAAACCCTTTTTTTTGGGAAAATACAAACCCTTACAAACATCATCACTTTTGGCACTGATAAAATGACAAATTGCTTATTAGCATGCTAACTCATACTCATGGTGATATAGTGCCCGACGTTGTACTTTTTTATATACATATTTTCACCCCAGAAGCACAGAACTGCATAGTGCATAGCCTTGGCTAGTTGGAATGAAAAGTGTGCCTCTCTGTCCTTTCAATGCCATACAGCTGATTAAGACCTTTGATACTCTTATGCGATGCTCATCTAATTGCATAGGGCAGATTCACAGCTACAGCATTACATCAGACACTTATGAGACAGGCTGAGAAAGCTTTCAAGTACATGCCTATTTTACAGCATCAGTGAATTGAAGATAAACGGCATCAACTAAGATGTTTTTAAAAAAGAGAAGTTTGCTGATGAAAATTAATATAAATAAATTGAAGACTAAGGTAAGTAATACACAAATAAAAAATATGTACAATTATATTTAGATGTTACAAGTGATCGCAACCTTTTGTTCTGCAGAGGAAGGCTTCTGCCTAGATTTTTTATGTTTCATATTTAATTCATGTGCTTGACAGTGATCAGCTTAGCTCTATCCTGATCAATCACGGTGTGGAAAGCTATTAACTATCTGTGATCCAAATTGAAGACAAAGCCCAAAGACCAAGTCCAAATGACTTCTGAATGATGAGCTGGCGGCAAAAGTCAATGGGATATTGAACGGAAGGGCAGGACGTCATTGATGAGCCTGTTGGCATGGAAGCCGAGGATCATTCATAATCATACTAGCCTGAACACTAAGTCTTTTCATCAAAGCAGTCCTATCTGCTTATCGGTGAAAGTACTGGGCTAAGTCTTATCGGTGAAAGTACTGGGCTAAAAGACATTTGCAAATCACTGCTTTGGAGTCATTATTAATAATCATATACTTATATTCAATAGTATATCTATGATTGTAACTAAATTAGACTGAGACTGTGTTGGAGTGTGTTGTCTCCACTGTTCCCATCTTTGGGAGGAGATCTCTGAGTACGGTATTTAACTAAACTCTCCCAGGAACCTTTCAAACACAATAGGCCCAGTCCCCACCAACGCCACTCCCTGAAATATCAATTAGACTTTCACATCAGCACTAATAATGAGCTGAGATTCTGGAATCCCTATGGCCTTCAACTCATTTAGAGTAGCAGTGATTATAAAACTCTCTCCCATAAATAACTTGCCTAAGGTGATTTAATATACCACTGAAAATGCTGAACATTTGATTTTGATTTTACTTCCTGTAAAAGTAGCCCTTACTTCTTGCTGGTAGCATTGGGTGCTTGTGTTAATACACTCTCACCGATATAATCTACTCAGTTTTGATTGATACCTTTTGTGTTCGCCATAATTGGATGTTTAATACAATGTAACTACATTGTAATAGATGCAAAAACACCCTGAATATACACCATCAATATTCCTATATATCAATTGCAAAGTTTATTCCTTAAATTATGCCGCTAATTGTTCAATTCATGGTGCCTACTCCCTACTCCCAATTCCCCAACCTTTCTACTAACTTAAATCCTACAATATACGCAATGCCTAGATGTAAGTACAGTACCTACAGTATCTAGCTTAAGTATGCTAGTAAAGAGATAACAGCAGATTTCTTTACAACGTAAGATGTTTCATGGTGCATATTTGTTAGCTTTGTTGAAGCCAAAACCATTAGCTTTGGGCCCAAACTTGTTTCTGACTAATGGTGCTGAGGGGGATGAGGACCCCAGGAGAGCTGGCCTGTACGGAGTAAATATTTCATTACGGTATGTCCCTGGGCACCAGCCCCTGACTGAATCTGTTAAGATCGGCCTGGCAGTCAGCAAATCCCTTAAGACCTGGACGGGAGATGACGCCGGCTTTGCCCTCGCATCCTCTCCTGTCCTCACATCTCCAGCTTCTGAGCCCTGATGAAAGCACATTGCTAATGCTAGCAAAAACTAGGCAGGTAGGTACTCTTACCCCTGTGTTAGTGTCTGGGAATAACAAAACCACTACCATACCAAACATAGCATCATGAATTTGGACAGGGACAGACAAAAAAAAATACAGACTTTCCTTCAATTTGTGTGAGTGATGTTTATAATAAATGTCAAGTGAAGTGAAAAGCTGAATGTCAGTACATTAATGGGAATACTAGCATCGCAACGGGCACTTTTCAGCAGCATGTAAGGCACAGGCCACATTCATCCATGCAGAAATGCTTTCATGTAATATTTAATACAGCATAAAAATGGCATTGAGGGAAACATGGAGAGAGACAGAGGAAATGAAACAGAGAGAAAGAGAGAGAGAGAGAGAGAGAGAGAGAGAGAGAGAGAGAGAGAGAGAGAGAGAGAAAGAGAGCAGCAGTGTGGACAGCATTACAGCATTAGAGAGAGAGAGAGAGAGAGAGAAGTTGCTCAACAGTCAAATGAAAATCAATACTTCGGAATGAAGCGCACACTAACCACAGGCTTTGTGACAATGCTGTTGTTTAACCTCGGCTGCTTCCGGCGACAGACACCAAAAGAAGGAGCGTGAGCCTGTCTTCTCAGGGCCACTTGCGTAACGGCTCCAACTCCAAGTCGCCCACGCTGGCGCACATTCAGACCCTCAGCCTCCCCACTCAACACAATGCCAAGCAACCTTCAACGGTTGTCTCCTTTGCTCTCTCTCCTTCACCATCAATTTCCTTTCCCGACAAGAGTACACACTTGATAAGGTTATTTTGTGCGAGTTGACGAAAGAGCTGTCAGAATGTCTGATGTGTTTAATGTGCGACACCCACTGAGGGGAAGATTAACTGTTAAAAGCATATTAAAGTTAGATCTCATGCATCACTAAACTAAGAGCCGCCATGACGCTACAGAGTTTGAAACATGCAAACCTCCATTATGACAAGGGAAAAATGGCTTCAAAAGATTCCTTAAGCCATCTTTATTCAAAAACAATGACAACAAAGTACGAATTGAAGTGAATGACCACCGCTTGACCTCATTTGTCCACTGCATAATCCACGCTAATGATACAGAACCAAAAACGCTCCCGCAATTAAACATGTGAAAGAAAGCAGCAACTAACAAAGAAACCAGCTGCTTCTGTATGAGATCTGGTTGTGATCCGGCTAAGATCTGGGTCCACACACACACGAGACTAAGCTGTGATCTATCAAGGCTTCATTTACTGGCCTTCCCTTTTCTGTTCCTGGAAATGCCTTGTTCAACTGGATAAGCTGATAGACTGTTCAGAAACAAGGAAAAGAGCAAGAAAAGTAAAAAACAAAGAACCTGCACAGGCTTGAAATTGTAGTCCAGTCAGATCAAGTCGACCAGCTTGGTCACCACCTGGCACCGAAAGGAATACTAATCGATAAAGGAGTTGGTGGAGCACGCAGTGGACTCACCTCAGGTGGATAGATGCTATGTGCTGTCGGGGAGCGTCCGGCTGGGCTGACTGCCGAAGAACGTGCACACACGCGTGAGAGAGAGAGACAGAGAGAGAGAGAGAGATAGAGGGAAGGAGGGAGGGAGGGAGGGAGGAAGAGCTCGGAGTGCAGAGCTCAGCCTACCTGCTCAGCTGTGTGGCGACCCGGAGCTGTAGGGAGGCTCCACAGAGTTCTGCCTTACTGCTCTAGAGCCTCTTCTCTCTCTCTCTGCCCTCTTCATACACACACACACACACTCTCTCTCTCTCTTACACACACAGACACACACACTTTCTCTCTCTCTCTCACACACACACACACACTCTCTCTCTCTCTCTCTCTCTCTCTCTCACACACACACAGTCTCACACCTCCCACCCCCTGCCTCCTCCATCCATCCCATGGTGCCATCCATCTACCACCACTGCCCCCCCCCCCTTTCATCCCTCAATTCCATCCAATGAACAGCCCACAACAAGAGGTACACAACCAATCAGAGTGGAGACTGGTTCCTCTTTACCCAATCAAAGTTCAAGCCTGAGTGCGAAAGAGGAAGGTGAAGATCAATCAGTAAGTACCAGGACAGGAGACACAAAGCACTTATCCTCAGGATGAATGCTTCTAGTGTAAGCTATGGATGCAAAGCATCAGAGACAGCTATAGTTGCACTCATGAATTAGACATAATCCTGTGCATCCATTTTGGCTCATGTGATTCATAATTAATATGCCTAGTCGCACAGCTCTGCCAAGTGCTTGGATGCTTGATGCATGTGGCCAAGTGCTTTTGTAGACATCAATGGTAGTGTTTGATCACAAATTCCAACCTTGCGCTACCCTGAGATGCCTATTCAGCCTCTAGATATGACTTGGTTTTCCTGGTAGGATAATGTGGCAGGGGTTGGGCTTAGCCGTTGAAATACAGACGGCTGCCAAGCTGAGCTGACAGAGATAAGACAGGCAGTCCAGTGGAACTCAGCCGAACCTCAGCGGACCACTGGGCTATACGACATCACTGACGCTCCACAGACAGCTGGACATTCACCCGTGTGTGTGTGTGTGTGTGTGTGTGTGTGTGTGTGTGTGTGTGTGTGTGTGTACAGTAAGTGTGTGTGGACGGATAAGACAGACCTCGTCACAGTCCATGGCACACAGAGTCAGGAGATTACAGAACACATTTTCAGAGAGTGAAAAAAAAAGTGAGTCCCGCCACTTCCTTCTCTTTCTGAAAACAGAGAACAATTGTGGATGTAGAGGGCTCCAGAAGAGCCTGACGGCTTGCCTGGTATGGTGGAGGTTAGGCATCCTTTAGAGTCCACCCCCCCTCACCCCAGCTGCCCTCTGTGCCATCTGGACCATGCTCACCGGTGCCACCACTTCTGGCGCCCATGGGCAGTCTGGCAAAAGCCAAAACATCCACTGCCATTCAGCATACTGCCGCAACATTTGCAGAGTATTCTCTGATGACGACAGTTCAGCTGACAGCCAGATAAATTCCTGAGCAGAATAATGAAGACAATTGTACGGAGAACGTCCCAAAATGATCTATACGAGCTTGGTAATGCGAAGGGTGATTATCAGCACATCCGGGGGGTCGATGAAAAAGATTAAAAGCGTCGAATGGGAACTTTCTCCAAGAAAGAAGAATAGATGAGGGGGCTGATGGCAGAACACTACCAGAGTACAATAATTAGTCTTCATTTTCACCCACTGCATTCACCTATTTTGGTCCATTTTAGTATTGATTGATTGATTCCGGGAGCTGGAGTTTGGAGCTTGTTCTTTCAGTCTGAAAAATGTCTTTATCAACATGTTAGAACAACACGTTACCTGACTTTGTGACTGCCAGTGAAATATTCAGAGACTAGAGGGGCACCTTAGCAAATGCGCAAGTGAAACTACATTTGTTGAGGCACTGCTCCAAAACTTAATAGGGACTTCCAAAAAAAAAATTGGGCCATCTATCTTTGCATTAACCTGCTTACAAAAAGACAAGCAGATAGACAAACCGCACTGAAAACATAACCTTAATGACAGAGGTAATGATGATAAATATATTATGGAAGTTTGGCTAGGAAAAAAAAAAAACGTTTCTAAACCCTAAATCACATTAGCTGGGATGAGACTCTCATTAATTTCTATTTACAGGAGGCAGCAGTACCACAGAAGCACATAAATGACATTAAAGCAGGTAATTGTCTAATTCAAGATCTGGGAAAAAGATTTCATAACAGAACTCACAAACATAAAAAGAAAGGCAAAAATAATTCTCTCCACGTTAAATAAACACTTTGGGTGACAAAGAATGTGTTCTCATCAAAATGCATTGGGGAATAGACTTTAGGTGCAAAGAAAAAGTGTAGAACTACAATCTCAGAGGCAAGGCAAGGCAAAGCGAAGTAAATCAAATCAATCTCTGGCTCTCTTTCAGTCCTCGTGTCTTTTCATGTCTGTGCATTGATCGGCTACAGGCAGGTGAACATTAAGGGCAGCGGATGAAGCGATAGTCTGAACCGCGGATAGATGAGACCCGCCAGCATCGTTTGCAGCTGTGTCCACTGGCAAGAATCGTTCATCCCCCCCCCCCAGCTCCTTCCCTCCCTAGCAATTTGTCCGTTACTAAAGCATTCTGAATGGCCGACTGGACAACACGGGTGCACAGCTCTATCTCCGCCCCTCTTCCGCTCTCCAGTAATTATCATCTCTCTGCACGTGTGGCACTTCAGGCAGGAGGAACTGAAGTGCAATCTGCTGTGATTCAGGAAAACAACAAGTTCCTGGATCCTGTTTAGATATTCAAAGGCAACTTCCTTCTATTGCACTGCCACAGCACTTATCCTTTCAAGATGCTAATCAGCTAATTTACTTTTTTTTTAACCTGTAGGCTACATAGAATGCATACAGTATATACCAATGCATAGCATACATGTGGGATGTACATTAGGTTTGTATTCTAGGCTGGAGGTTGGAGGGGGTGGGGGGCTCGAGGAGAGGGTGGGTATGGGGAAGGATTTAGTGTCTGGATGCCTTCTGGCACACCTCTACCACTGGGAAACAGTTGGCACATCAAACAATGTGGGGCAGAGAGGCTGCTTAAGCATTCATAAGGCTAGCAGGGGGTTGATTAGGAGTCAGAGGAAAGGAAGAGAGAGGAGAGGACATCTACTGCAGGTGCACAGCTCAATGGAAGGCTTAGGGCCTCCACTGGAACTGTTGGACACACAAAGCCCTGACATTCTTCCTGGCATTCTTTTCATAGTGCTACAGTATCTACAGTGCATGGGGCTCCTGTATCTAACAGAACATAGCACTGTGCTGATTACAGGAGAGCCTCCAAGCTTCCTCAGTTTAGACCAAATGCCGAACAACTGTTAAACTACTACATTTAACATAACGATTAACACAGGCCTTATTTTGAGTTGACATATTCTAGTCCATATGATTAATTGCATGACTCATGATGACACCATGACACCAACGAGGAGCAGATATCGACTGCATGTGATGACCTCATCCCCTTACCCTTTGTGTGTTTAATGTCTAGAAGACAACCCAACTGGTGAATCATCCTGACTGGAAGACTCTGTTCTGTTGAAAACTATATTCTACCTCTTGCATTTTAAATAGCAAAAGCTGAAACGGCACATGAAATAAGGACCCTCTGCAACTGTGGAATCACCAGTGGCGCAATACAAATCAAAAATAAATTTCAATACAAAGTATACAAACAGTAGTGTCTGAGGAATCTTTAGAGCAATCTTCAAAGCTTTGATACAGCATGCCTGAAATAATATCTTTCGGCATCCTGTTCTTCTCAATTTACCTGACGGGAGATATAAATTCCTGCTACATGCATTTCAAATAAAAATGTCTGAATGGTTTATCAGGCTAGTTCCTGTCTCCTCCTATGCCATGCGAATGCTGCATGCCTGCTGCTGCTGCTATCTGCCACCAAGAGAGATGTCTGCTACTGCTTCATAGAGGACTTCCCCTCCCAGACCACCTGCTGTCTGGAGATACTCTGCTCCCCTTGCTCCCCTCTCCTCTCTCCTCTTTTCTCTTTCCTCTCCTTCCTCTCCTCTCTCCTCCTCTCTTTTCTCCTCTCTCCTCTGTTTCCCTCTCCTTACTGACTGTGGGGCCAGACAGCAGAAAGCTGTTCCCTCCGCAATGAGCAGCAGGCCTGTGTCCGCTCCTCTGAGGGATGGAGAGTGTGTGTGACTGCCCACTCATGTCTATGTGTATGTGTGTGTGTGTGTGTGTGTGTGTGTGTGAACACATGTAACACAGGGAGGCAGAGAGAGAAAGTGATAGACAGAGAAAGTGATAGAGAGAAACAGCGATAGAGAGAGAGAGAAGACTGAGGCTGTAAACATCATCTTTGATGGAACGATGGAGTGAAAAAACTACTTAACAGCCAAATGATAATGAATACTGAAATGACTGAAGCATAGCTACGGTAATTTAGTTTATAATTAGTGTCTCACTCTCTCTCTCTCTCTGAGTTTGTGTGCATATATGTCTGTCTGTCTATGCCTGTGTAAGTGAGACAGACGAGAGAGACACAAAAAATATTTATACCAACCAAATCCACATAGCAAATCTTGCCAAATCTTATATCACAGTACTAATAACAGACAATAAAGCATAATTCAATATCTACATGACTAATTAGGTCAAGCATTAACCCCACTGGATAAGCAAACATAAATATGTAGAGGGGAAATGCATTCCCCCTCATCCCTTTATCGACCCAGCTGAAGGGGTGGAAATATGTGTAGAAATTGTATTAAAATGTTATAACAGGCCCAGTCTCAGTAGCCCCTGCCTCTCTGGGATCACCGGTGCCTGCGGGCAGGGAAACTTCAGTGGAGTAATAACCGTCTTTGTGAATGACTTTGCAGAATAAGAGAGGCTCTAAATCCCCTCCATGCTTACCGCAGCAGAGCGGTCTTACTGAGCGCGCTCCGCCGTCAGCTGCCTCAAACGGACACTGTGAGTGGCAGCCCGAATCAGTTTTGCCTGTCCTCCTCGCTGGCTTGCCAGCTAAAAGCTGAGGGACTGACACAGACACACACACACACACACACACACACACACACACACACACACACACACACACACAGAGTGCAACAGAGCAAACGCAAACAATATAAGGCAGCACATACAGTATGCACACACACAGAGACCCCAAATCTTGGGGGTTTATATGCCAAGCCTCAGCATCCTATACACAGATTGCAAGTCGTTCCTCCCAGATTCTGTGCTGCCCCATCCACAAATCCACTGACCTGCATCCTCTAGAAAAAAGGGCAACCTTTAACACTTAGGGCCAGATGTACGCTTTTGCGCCCACTTCAGGCGTATTTGTTTCGCAACGTGCGTGTAAAATCATTGTGAGGTATGTACAAACAGGCCACAATGATGTAAAAGCGCAAACTGTCTGTCGCGGGAGCTGAAAATGGCTAATTGTGTTTTTCGTATCATGCATATGCATTCATGGGAGGATCCAGGGGAAAGTGGGAGTTTAGCATAAAAAGATGGGAGGGGAAGCGTAAAGAGCGCCTGATTATGTATTCCGCGGTATGTACAAAGACTGCTCCTGAAAGCGCACGTCTATTCTGCGCCTAAATACTTCCGCCTTGTAAAAGCAGGTGTTAATCCAAATTGCAGTTCAATGTGTCAATAAGAGAACCTTTCAAAGACAACAGAATCGCTATTTAGAGCACCAGTTTTGTAAGTATTTGTACTATCAAAAGCAACCTTAACTTTTGTTGGGCTTTCGAATGTCTTACTTTTACTTTCACGTCATCCACTTAAACTTTCCTACTTGCTAGATTTGACCAATCTTCCATAGCCTACGTTCACAAGTAGTTTGAGTAAAACTACTGATCTTCATTATCTCCCAGCTTGTTGACATCTTATCATGTATGGTATTATTTCATGATCGTTAAACGTTTGATTCTTTTTAATGTGGTCATCAGTTAACTTCATTCAACTGCGCTTGTATGTAGGCTCTGCGTTCAGTTGTGGATGTTCGTAAATTGCATTTATGGGCGGAGAAAGGCAGAGAAAGGCGCAGTTTACACTATTGTGATAAATACGACGGAAACTTGGGTCTGACAGCGTTTGTCCATGACGCTGATAACGCTACGTTCGCAAATGTATGTACATCTGGCCCTTAGAGTGTTATCTTCAGAATGACACATCTATCCTTTGAGTCCAGATGCACCAGCACCCTACTTCTAAATCAAATCTATTAAAACAAAAAGATCCTGCATTAGCAGACTACATCTGTGCCGCATTACTGCTCGTGTGTCAGGCTATGTCCTGTTTATACAGGCTCATGTGGATGTGGCCCCAGTTTCACTTGGGAGAAGTCCATTGCAAACACATTTGTGAAGAGAACATACTTCCAGTTCCTCGGTCAAAGTCTCCAGATTCAATGATGAGCAGACGGGCAAGGAACATCTCTCAGCATAGTCAAAAATGTAATCTGGACAGCAACACTGATTTAAATCTATGAAATATTCAACATACACATACGAGTTCTGATCTTCATCTGGATGCTGTAGTTCCACTGAACAAAAAGGCTGCATCTTCACGCCATAGTTCCTTGACAGGGAGACGATCAGAACAGCATGATCGGTTTGCAGTGATTAAGTGTGAAGACAGAGCATGGAGCCTTTATCTCCGGAGTCTCCAGGTCTCTCTGTGGGGGCTGCGGGGCTGATGACTAGAGGTGCCGGGACGCCAAAGCTGTAGGCCTTTACTTATTCATGCGGCTGCCGAGAAGCCTCTTTGCCCGCTTCGCCCGCTCGTGTCGGAACGCGCCGGCTCCTGCTTTCGCGACCTCGCTTGACAGCGCTGCCTTCCAGCGCCACCTCATCTATGTTGCATGATGGGAGTATTTATAGAGACGAAGAGGGTGGTGGTGTGTGTGTGAGAGACTTGTGTCTGTCTGTGTGTGTGTGTGTGTGTGTGTGTGTGAGAGAGAGAGAGAGAGTGTGTGTGTCTGTGTGAGTGTGTATGAAGGAGGGTGTTGAAGGGGGTGCTCGATACTGCCTCCTCCATTGTGTCATCAGTGTCGGAAATTTCCAGAAACCAAAGAAAGATAGCTCTGTCGGCTTGACACCCCATGCTCCTTCTCCCAGACTTTTAGTCATTTACAAAACCAGATCATTCCAATTAACATGATCTCTTTGGCACTTATCATGCAGTTTTTTTCAGCAGTGCCTTGGATGTGACTGAAATTGCAAACTCTAAATTTTACTGAGCCAGATTACTGAGCCTGATTTGATGGGAAAAAGCTATCTAACCTCTACATATTTGGCCTCAAACAAAAGAGGGCTGAGAGAAACTGTTGCATGTTGCTGGAGAGTACAGACTTCTTCGAGGGAGCCATTCATTAGTTTTGAATTATGCATCGGATCAACATCTCTGTCAGGCTGTCTGTCTGTCTCTGAACACTACACACCACAGACGAAGCGATCGAAACTGTTTCTGTTCATTATGTCCAAACGTATGGGGCAAACTGCCATGTTGTCGACTTTAAAATCCAATTCTCTGAAAGGGCAATGCTAAATTGAAACGGGCGTGCTCACAGCAGCAGTGTGAGAACCTGCTCACCTCTGCTGTCTCAGTATGTGTGTGTGTGTGTGTGTGTGTGTGTGTGTGTGTGTGTGTGTGTGTGTGTGTGTGTGTGTGTGTGTGTGTGTGTGTGTGTGAGAGAGAGAGTTTTGGGCGAATTAGAGTGGGAGTTTTGGGCAAATGCCGGGAGCTCAGCGGGCAGTCATCACACACAGATGGTTTGCTGACAGCAGTGGACAGAGAGTGTAAGGACTGCCCGAGCAGAAACACACACATAAACACTGGGGAAAATACACACAGGGACACACTAACACATACACACACACACACACACACACACTAACACACACACACACATACACATACACATACACACACACACACACATACATACTGTACACACACACACACACACACACACACACACACGCACACTTTGGCAAAGCAAACCTGTGTATATTCCAAGTAGGTCATTTGCAAGGTTATCTGCCATTGAAAGATGTTTTCCCTTCTCTCCGTGTACACTATTAGAAATGCTAAGTCTCTCATCTGCTTCCCTCACTCTTCCCAATACATCAACTTTATCTCTGGGAGACGGATTTTTGGCCCTTATTTTTTTTTGTATAATCCAATCAATTCTTGCATCGTCAATGTCAATCAATATCACCCGTCAAAGTCATCCTGTCAAACCCCACAGCTATGGTTCCCTCTGTGCTGTGCACGCCTTGCGGTGGCTATTGGAATTGTAAACTATGTTTGATGAAACTCTGTTTATGCATGTTCAGACTGACTTCTTGTGCTCTTCTTTTTAATCTCTCTCTCTCTCTCTCTCTCTCTCTCTCTCTCTCTCTCAGTACACAGCCTCCCAGAGTGAAGCACATATTTGATGGCTGTTTGTACTGGTTCTTCAGCTGGTGCAACTGCCACCGAAGCCGAGCAACACAAAATCCACAGAGAATTTAATCACAAAATAAATAAAATGAATCTCACTTTTTTTTTGTTTTGTTTTCAGCTTCCAACAGCAATTTGCTTAGCTATTGCTATATACAGTGCAGGGGGGAAAAAAACATCTATGATGCATTTCAAAGACAGGAATTGCCTTAAAGACAGCGATTACTTGAATGCTGTGTCGAGACAATGGGTGACAAATGACTCATCAATTTTATCTCTGTGTATTCATGTGGATTATGGCTGAAATTCAGTTCAGCAGAGCACAGCACATTTGCCCATACAGTTGCGTTGTGACGCGTCAGACGAACATGGGTTATTTTCACTGCTGATGAATTTAGCAGCAAAGCAAAAATCAGCAGCACGCCACGGGAGACGCATGGCAGACAACACTCCAGCCGTAATGAGTCCCCATGGAGATATTCCTCTTCAAAGCATCTCTCTCTCTTTCTCTCTCTCTCTCTCTCTCTGCACCCTCTTTCGGTCTCTGTTCTTTCTCCTGCTCTATCATTTCTCTCTCTCTCTCTATCGCGCTCTTTAACTGTCAGTATCTCTTCTTAGCTCTCTTACTCTCAGTTCTTTCTCTCTCAGCCAACTCTCTCTCTCTCTCCCTCTCTCTCTTTCTCTTCCCCTCTCTCTCTCTCTCTCTCTCTCTCTCGCTCATGCGTTGTGGAAATGGTAAAGACTACCATGTTTATCCTCTCAATTAGGACCGGTAATTGGTCAGGGAGTCGGAAGCTCACCAGAGACCCAAACGTAAACACGCAAAGGTTTAACGTTAAGCCGAAAAATAAGTGAAAACAAGCTGCGGGAGCTGTATTTCTCAGCCCGTCCGTCAGTGAGGGGGGAAAAATCCAGGACTCCTTCCTCCACACTCTGGTGTCCTGAGAGAGCAAACTCTGTTCAGTGATGTGACAGGAGGAGGAGAGGAGAGGGTGGTGGTGGCATGGGGTGGGTGAGGGGGGGGGGGGGGGGGGGGGGTGGTGGAGAGCTAAGCTAGGGAGGTCACAGCCAGGCTATGCTGCAGGCTGAATCTCTGTGGAGTTTTTCCAACTCCAGAAAGAAAGTTTATGATGGGCAGAAAAGTGTATGTCTGCCAGTGAGTGTGTGGGTTTGTGTGGGGAGGGAGAGAGAGACAGATAAATAGAGAGAGGTGGGGAGAGAGATAAAAGGAAAGAAAGAGAGTGAGGAGGGAGAGAGAGAGAGAGAGAGGAGGGAGAGAGAGAGATGAGATAATGAGAGAGTGAAGAGGAGTATTTACTCAGGCTGAAGTGGGGTTGGCGAAGAGAGGCTCTCTGACAGCGTGCAGAGGTGACTCTGCTGGAGCCTGTGCAATGGCATACTGCAGGTACTCAACACCGGTGATACTCCATGATACTTCGCTCCCCTCACATGGTGAAGCATCAAGTGTCAAGTATTAAATTGGAGTTGTACTTTACATCTCAGCCATAAGTCAAAAATATATCTCATGCGTCTTCATTCTTAGTTCAAGAGCACGCTGCCTCAGAGATAGCTAGGAAGAGATTCAGGACCAAACTAGGATATTAGACAAATACTCAGGACCAAACTAGGATATTAGAAAGAGACTCAAGACCAAACGAGGATATTACAGGATCAACATCAGGTTAGTCATGCTATTTCGATGTCTGACTGACTAGGAGGATAAGACTGAACAGATGCAACATATGTGACTGATTGATTGAAGGAGTACAACTGAGGTGAATGTCTGACTGACTGGCTTGGCATTAAAAATGAATCAGAGTCCCTCTCCTTTCACTCTCCTTCGGTCGATACACATTTCGCCTACGGAGGAAAACAGTGTTTTTCTGATCTAACATTTCTCTTTCATACCTGACAAGCACTCTCTTCTCAGGCAGTGGAAGAATGATGGCGCAAACAAAACATTATTTCACACCTTTATGTTATGTCACGGTTAATAAAAGTCAAACACACGCTGCGGTGTGTCGCGCGAATGAACGTTCCAGAAACCAAGCCAGGACACACACATACTCCATTGGTGTCCGATGCTCTTCACTGGAAAGTACACTAAACTGTGAATTTATGGATTCGCTAGCTTAAATAAAAACACTGGTAGAGGTAGCCAGAAAGGCAGTGAATTCAATTTTTTAGATGTTTCCCAAAACTGGAAACAGCCAGCAGTTTCCGGAAAGCGCTGGATATTCATTAGCATCTTGTCAAGAGGCGTCTCAGTAAAAGGGTCTGTATTTTTGGTGGAGCTACTTCTCTGCTCATCACTTCCAGCAAACGCCTTCCAGACTATTACTTATCATAAACTATATCCTGACAGAAGGCAGGCAGTGGCAACCTTTTTCATTCAGTCAGATTGATAGTGAATAGAACTGCAAGAAATCAGAAGTGCCAGGATAAAACATTCTGTCCATTGATTTTAGCAGAACATAATGGCACTAGAAGAATGTTTATGTAGCCTATCTGTTTTTCAATTTGACACTTTAAAGTATTTATTAGTGAGAAAAAGATCTAAAAAACTAATACAGTATGTCAAGGGAATCTATGCCAACTGTTTATGTAAACTACATCCTCACCAGTGATTCAACACTACAGGTTGTGTCCATAGCCACGCATGTCAGTTAAAATATATCTCTGCAGGTGAGAAAGGCTGACAGATTGTGAGGGTTGTAGGAGGGAGGGGGGAGGTAAGGGGAGAGCATCACAGGTGTGTGAGGGGTACGTACCTGTCGGTGTCTCCCTCCTTGAGACCCCGCTGGATGACCTCTCTGGAGGAGGGCAGGTCAGGAGCTCGGCCCACGTTCCGTGAGTACAGGTGCAGCCCGCCATCTGTTAGGTACCTGTGGAGGGACGGATGGATGGAGGGTCACTTAAGAGGTGTGTGTGTGTGTGTGTGTGCGCGCGTTTCATTTCTAATGATGAACAACTTCTTTACAAGGAAGAGAGAGTATGTGTGTGTGTGTGTGTGTGTGTGTGTGTGTATTAGTGTGTCTATGTGTGTGTGTGTGTGTGTGTGTATGTGTGTGTGTGTGTGTTACACCCCACCTTTACGTGGCCCTTTAGGGGTGAACAAAGACCCACCACTGACCCCACATCCTAATAAATATCAGGAACACCTTTTAAAATATACCCAACCAGTGGGATTTATTACATGAAGATAATCCATAACAAAACACTACATAGACATGACACAAAGTCCAAATCAAAAGACAAGACAAAATCCTAGGCTGAGAGGCAGCAAGACAGCCAGCAGTCCCCACACCAAAAGCCTCTCCTCAGGAACTGGATCCTGGAGCCTTTAACTCCCAATCAATGTAATTATCTGCAGCACACCTGAGCAGAGGTAGAGAAGGGAAAGAACAGGGACAAACAGCACTGGGAACACATGCAGCCGTAACAGTGTGTGTGTGTGTTAGTGTGTGTGTGTGTGTGTGTGTGTGTGTGTGTGTGTGTGTGTGTGTGTGTGTGTGTGTGTGTGTGTGTGTGTGTGTGTGTGTGTGTGTGTGTGTGCGTGTGTGTGAGTGAGTGTGAGTGTGACAGAGAGAGAGCCTGCATGTGCATTCTTCGTAGTTAATGAGTGACGGGATCCCATTAATTAGATCTAGCTAGAAGGACACGAGGAGCATCAGCTGTAAGCTAATTAGGATCATCATTTAGTTCATTCCGCTCTCATGCCAAAAGCACAGCTACATTAAACACTCCTACTTCCACAGGTCCAGCCCTCTCATCACTGTCACAGGGACATGCTGAACGGAGAGATGCCTGTGGGTTGTTTAACCTTCCACGACTGGAGAGAACATGAATGATGGAGATGGCATTTACTCAGTTCAGTGTCCTTCTGAAGTCACTCATGGTTACACACGAGAGAGAACACGAGAATTCTTGTGTAGACACACACAAACTCTGTGTACGCTGTGTAGACACACACAGTCATACAGCCCAGAGCACACACATACATACACACACATACACACACACACACACACACTCAAACAAATCCCCTCAACATATTCACATTCACACACACAGACCCACACGCGCGCATACTGGAGCGATGAATTGACCCTGAGCAATGCCTCGTCTCTCACAGATGTGTCAGCAGACAAAGGCTGGCATGATTAGGATACATTGTGAAATGTCTATGCTCTCTCTCTCCCTCCCTCCTTCCCTCTCTCTCTCTCTCTCTTTTCTCTCTACCTCTCTCCCTCAGCTAAATAGTCTGTGCGGCCATTCTACCTGAGAAGACTCTAATCAATCATAATAGCCGGCTGTGCCTGTTGTGTTCCGCGGTCCCTTAATCACCACTGTGAACAAACATGACTAATACGTTCCTCTGCAGCCTCTTATGTGCCTCCTACACAGCGGTGGAGTTAAATACATACCCCCCCCCCCCCCCCCCTCCCCGCCACTCGCTGCCTCAAGCGCCCCTATCCACACTGTCCTTTAGACTCACAGGCGCTTGCAGCTTTCAAAGGAAGTTACGAAAGTCTTGCGCTTCAAACGAGCTCAAAAAGAATTTGAGACTTTCTGAATTCTGACTTTGATGTGAGACATGCAGCAGTCTCCTGAATGCACTGTACTGTATATGCACTGTACTGTAAAGCTTGAGGGGGCTTACAAGCCTTTTTTTTTTTAACGACTAAAAATATCAGAGCTCAGGGCGTTCACGAGGTTTGAGTGTGCAGTGCTAGCTGTGACACAAGAAAGGCTGCGTTCGCGGAGGGGATCTGCTAAAATGAAACAGTGTGTGTTTTAAAGTGAGAGTGTATGCTTTGGCATATGTAAGAGCAGATGATTTTGGTGCCATTTATAAAACAATAAAATCAAAAACCTAGCGGCATGGCAGTGATGTTTTAGAATTGTGCCCATGCTGGAGCTGTTGGCGATGCGCTCCGCTTACCCGCTGGTGATGTCGTCCGAGCGCACGTTCTTCGCCAGCAGGTCTCCGTCGCTCATGTAACCGGCGACGTCCACCTCGGGCCCCACGCCGTCAGGAGCCGGGCCTTTCTCGCCGGCCTCCAGGCCTCTGGCGCCGCCCACGGCTGCCGCCCTCCGGAGCGGGGCGCTGTAGACGTAGCGCGAGGCGTCGCCGCCGTAGCGGCTCGCCGGGCCTCCTCCTCCTCCTCCACCTCCTCCTCCTCCTCCGCCCCCTCCACCACTGCTGCTGCCGCCACCACCTCCTCCTCCTCCGCCCGCGGCTCGTGCCGACGGGGTGTAGCTGCTGGCCATGGATGGGGCGTCGCCCGCCTGCAGCCGCGGGCTCGGCGACTGGCCCAGGCGCCAGGCCATGGGGGAGGAGCGGCTGGAGAGGGCGGGGAGGCCACGCCCGTTGACCTCCGTGGTCACCGTGGAGTCGAAAGTCGTTTCCAGGGTGCTAAGAAGACAACAAAACGAGAACGACATGAAGTTTCAGAAGAAGAGATTAGAGAAGTTTTGTTTGTTTGTTTGTTGTCTTTGGGGGAGGGCACCGTCAACACTTAGCCCACTGCCAGAGGAAGGGATTTAAGCCACGGAGAGATCAATACCTGTAGCAGGTGCTGACACACTGGCTCTCTACTTTGGCCTTACACAGCACATACACAACGTAAGCCCTGTACAGTACGTATGCACCAAGGTGAAGGGAAACAGTAACTTTTCCATCCAACACACAGCACCTGTAACAGCAGTAGCCAACCCCACAGCTGTATTTCACTAGAAACACTGTGTGTGTGTGTGTGTGTGTGTGTGTGTGTGTGTGTGTGTGTGTGTGTGTGGTTGCGTGTGTGTGTGTGTGTATGTGTGTGTGTGTGTGTGTGTGTGTGTGTGTGTGTGTGTGTGTGTGCGTGTGTGTGTGTTGTGTTCTGCGTGTGTTTGTGTGTGTGTATGTGTGTGTGCATGTGTATGTGTGTGTGCATGTGTATGTGTTTATGTGTATGTGTGTGTGTATGTGTTTACATGTGTGTGTGTGTGTGTGTGTGTGTGTGTGTGTGTGTGGTTTCTGGGAAGCTCTGGCCCCAGAGTGTGTGCACTGTGCAGTGTACTGCCAAGGACAGTGTAGCTGCTCAGGCAGAATGATTGGTCATCACAGCATGTCTGACTGCTGCTGTGAAGGGAAGTCATGTCTGATTCCCCTCAGTACCAGTATCACATGTATAAACACCATTACTGAAGCGCTTTATCTGAAGTGGTGTGTGTGTGTGTGTGTGTGTGTGTATGTGTGTGTGTGTGTGTGTGTGTGTGTGTGTGTGTGTGTGTGTGTGTGTGTGTGTGTGTGTGTGTGTGTGTGTGTGCGTAAGAGAGTGGGAGAACATTTCACAGAAGCTGAAGTCTACAAGAGCTCTCCCTGGTGGAAAGTGTATCGAACTACACGGAAGACATGCATTTCAAAGTCAATGCATTGCTCAACCCTTCCAGAGGTCACATTCTGTATCTCACAGTGGAGATACGGAATGCTCTAGAATCTTCAGTAGCTATCAGAGATCTTACTGCGAAATGGTCTAGAATCTTCAGTAGCCATGTAATGTTCCAACGCATGATGAGAAAAGGATGTGCTAAAATAAATCCCTCTGTGGGTGATCAGAGCTGAGGTTGCTGTTGATGTGATTGCGGGAGGCAGCTGACCACACAGAGTGTGTGTGGGTCTGAAAGTGTGAGGTGTGACGTCAAGGATGGTGGACGTGGGGGGGTCACTGTGGCCAGGGCAGAAGGAGTGTCATAGCCACCGTCAAACCCCATCACCATCGATACCCAACTCAACCCGCAGAGATTTTCACACACAAACAAACACACACACACACACACACACACACACACACACACACACACACACACAGCTGCACTCATATATATTATGCATGCTAAACACAAGTCAAAAAACACTGTAGCACCTTGTCCGTCTGTCCCCACACACATACACACTCACACATTAAAAATGCCTAAGGTTATGCATAAGATTATGCAGTATTCACACAGCATATTTGACAGTTAACAAACCTGCTGTCTTAGTATTACACACCCACACAAGGGGAGGGAGGGAGAAGAGCTATTGGGTATTGTTGAAGGCAAGGGGAAAAAGAGAGATGGAAATGAGAAGAATAAAGTGAGAAAGAGAGAGAGAGAGAGAGAGAGAGAGAGAGAGAGAGAGAGAGAGATGATTCAGCACAAATCAGAACAGGTGTTGGATTCCCTAGTTAAACATACTCCACTGGCCTTATCCTCCTCAGGGCTCCTCTTGGGGCCACACACACACACACACACACACACACACACACCACACACACACAGAGACACACACACACTCACTCACACACTCTCAAACACACTCACACATGGTCCACAGCTTTCAGAGCTGAGTGAGTTGATTGAGCATCAGTCATTGCTCAGTCTCCAAGTGGTGGATGGAGGAAGAGAGGGAAAGAGGGAGGAAGAGAGGGAAGGAGGGAGGGAGAGAAGGAGAGATAGAGAGTCTGGCTGCTGGGAAGAGAGGGACAGGGACAAGAGATCTGGTAGTTTTCCATCCGTTCTACCTCTGTAGTTCTTGCCAGCATTCTTTTGGCAGCGCTCGGAACGTGGAGAGGAGCCGCACGTTTCAAAGGCGTGACGCGCACAGCCAAGCACACGCGTTGGCGTCGGCAATGACGACGGCTGCGACCGCGCCTCGCCAGTCCCATCATGTGGTCTCTCTGTGAAGCCGTGTGGCTGATTGCTTTTTTTTCCTTTCTGAAGGCTGACCATTGTGAGCTCCCCTACTCAAGGCTCGCCACTGCCCCTGGTGTAAAACCCTAGTACGGCAACCATTGGTGGAAATCATATGTATTTAGAGGATCTAGTATTTTCCAATATGGTAGAATAAACTTAAAGCGTCTATATTTTTCACACATCCTCAAAGTGTGGCCTTAGTTAACAATACAATAACTGGATCAAGATAAATCAGCAAGGTGAACAAATCATTAAATCATTAACTATGCTGCTCTATTTATACTCCTGGGTAAAGATTTAGCCCAGCTGTGTGTAGAGGGTGGACTCTAAGCCTGCAGTGTATCTCTGGGTTAGTCTGCACACATGCTCCCTCTCCTCTGGACAGGGCTGAGCTCTGGGGCAGATCTCTCTTCCAGATGGTGGCGATAGCTGTGCTATCGATCAGGACGAGGGGCCTCCCGGGGGAAGTCAAGGGACGTTTATCCACCTCTGATGTCCCTCCACATGGCAGCTGACAGTTCCCTCACTTCCCCTCGGCCCCATCCCTGTCTACATCCGTCTCCTGGCAACCGCACAGGCCTCTGGGAAGGTGGAGGACTACAGCAGCTTTCGTCTGCCAGAGAGACAAGGTCATTTTTTTCCATTTCTAGTCTATTTCTCTCTCATTTTCCCTTCCTTTCTTTCTTTACTTCATTCTTTCTCTCACTCTCTCTCTTTCTCTATCTCTCTCTCTCCCTGTCTCTGTGCAGAGGCGGCCACGCTCCACACCAGTCCAAAAATCAATAACTCAGGATGAAAACACGGGCCAATATCACTTTGGCGAGCACAGACAGCAATGACATTTACGTCAACATTTACTGAAGACTAGTGTCTCTGTGTTGATAATTACAAAGGCGTGGAATAGGGGGGGCTAGTGAGTCATGGGGTAATGAGACTACTTTAACACACACACACACACACACACACACACACACACACACACACACACACACACACACACACACACGCACACACACTCTCCCTCTCTGAGTGAGTGACCATAACTTCCCATCACAGTACAGTGTGATGTGTGTGTCTGTTACCTTGCGAAATAGAATAGCCAGCGTTTGGCCTGGTGTCAGTAGAGAGTCATGGGCAGTGGCTGGAGTGGAGCTTCATATGTCGGGCGATCTCAGGGGAGATCTATTGGGCCGCAGGGTAATGGCCGACATGGGTAATGGGGATTGGGGATTGGGAGTGCACCATGAAAAATCACAAATGCGCTTGGATACAGGTAAACATACAAGCACACACATTCACACACAAATACACACACATGCACACACACACACACACACACACACACACACACACTTTGGGCACACACACACACACTTCTTCTCACTGGGTTATGATTAATTTCCCGAGCCTCCAGCTCAGCCCTTAAATACTATCCAAACAAGCCTGGCCGAGGGAAAGCTATCAGCAGCAGAATGAGATAGCTCAGCCCAGCAGGCAATCCCATGGGGACGGACCGGGCACCTCAGGAGGGGATTTGAGAGATGAGCGCACCTGTCAGTGACCGCGTCATGCCCTTCAGCTCCACAGCTTCAGACATGGGGGCGGGGGGGGGGGGGGGTTTTCTTCTCTTCTGAATGTCAATCAATATTCTCGACTCTCACTGACCCAAAAGTAAAATGCAATGAGGGGGGAAAGAAATTTATAAAGGTGTGTTCTGATCAATAAAAATACCTCATGTGGCTGCGTGCTGCTGTGGAGTAAGTGACTATGGTTGGGCTGTGGGGGAGTCTGTTGGGGTTGGTGCTGTGTGAGGATGGATGGAACTCAATTTCCGGAGAGTTCCATCACATAGGAGGGGTGACAACCATGGCACTAGGCAGAGAATGCTTGTTGTTATGGCCCTCTGGTAATAACAATAATTATAGAGACCTGGATTGTCAGAAATAAATATTTATTTCTGACAGGATTGCTATGAAAAACTACTTCTGGTGTGAACACAATCTGGACCTCCAGGTGTCAAGAAAATCCATTTCCAACCTTTGAGTTGTGTGGGTTGAGGAAGTGTGCACTGGTCTGCCGTCTTCCATGGTGATTACGTCCATGGTGATTACGTCCATGGTGATTACCTCCACGGACGCGGTCTGAGACACTCGCTCTAATTAGCCCGTCATGGCTGCTGCCATCTCACAACCGCAATTCTTCCATCATTATCATTCCTCAGTGGACCCGCTCCCCCAATCTTCGCCATCTCATTGTCGCCTCACCGAGCGTGTGCACAGAAGTGCCATTTTACAGGATGGTGGTGCCTTGAAGACCCCATTGGTTCCACACTGTTTTTCCTCACCCTCCTCTATATGAGTAAGTGTCTAAATGTAATAGTGGTCCCTCTCTCTCCACCATCCTGCACCCCTTTAGAATCGATGCGCTGGAGAAAAGGGAAAATAAAACAATAGTGTTTCATTGATCCGCGAGAGGCAGGCTTTTTTTTTCTCTCGTATGGAGCAGGGAGCAGAAGGCGACGCCATCTGTCAAGTCTGCCCACTTCCCCAGAACCTTTTTTCAACTCCTAGCAGCCGCAGAAATTCCGACAGAGCTGAGGAGCGGACAGCCTCTCCTGGTGTGAGCAATATGGGCCATATGGTACAGTTTGATGGACAAAACCCGACTGCAATGTTACTCAACTTAATCTTCTCATTAGCTAGCGTTCCATCCTAAAACATATCAATGAGTGTGTCTACAGATGAAACGTGGCAGGCACTCATGATTTTGATAGGTGCATAACAATCGAAAGATATAGGAAGAAATAGTTGATTGATAGTGATTAGTTAGGAAGAAGTATGATGGAGTTATCAAGGAATACACCCACACAGACA
>NW_027468664.1:18908457-18913457 GCF_046254945.1 Alosa pseudoharengus
TGCAGCGCCATCTCGGCCACCGACGGGGAGGTCCGCGAGGCCGAACGCGGGTTGATGAGCCGGAACTTGTCCAGCATGGAGCGCTGGTTGCCGGGGGCGTTGGCCGCCGCGCAGACTGACCCCGAGCCCCTGGCGCCGCCCGATGAGGAGGCCCCGGCGGCGGCGGCGGCGTCGGTCATCATGGGCGAGCGCAGCCGCTCGGACGCCCCTGGCGGGGGCGGCGAGGCGGTGGGGCTACTGAGCGACAGCATGGAGGAGGTGGCGCTGTGCTTGAGGTTCATGGACTTGCTGCGCCACGACTTGCCCGCCGACGGCGACGGGATGGCCGAGCCCAGCTGGTGCACGCTGGGGCTGGAGGGCATCGCTGCCGACGCCGCGCCCACGCTGCCGTTCATGCTGCCCGCCAGGGGGATGCCCCTTACAGACTCTGCAGCAGAGGGACAGAGAGAGAGTTAAAAACACCTACAAGTTACAAGTTAAAAAGAAACATCACATAGCTCACAGAGAGACAGAGAGAGAGAGAGAGAGAGAGAGAGAGAGAGAGAGAGAGAGACAGAGAGAGAGAGAGAGAGAGAGAGGGAAAGGGGAGAGAGATGAGAAAGACAGAGGTGAAAAGAGAGAGAGAGAGAGAGAGAGAGAGAGAGAGAGAGAGAGAGAGAGAGATTTTTAAACCTGTTACACTGCATATGTTTTGCATATGTTTTTTTTCATGATATTGGATACTTTAAACACAGCACAAAGAGAAATGACCATGTGCATCAAAAACACTAGTTGACCCCCAAACCCATCCCGTGCACAATGTACAGTTCTTTTGGAATGGAGAACCAGCCATGCTGTGTTCCCAGTCAGAGCAGTGCAGAGCAGAGCAGTGCAGAACAAAGTGAGGGATTTTAAAGTGCGCTAGTGTAGGGGGAACGCTCCCTCATGCAACATTTGCACCATAAAGCCAGCTCGCACACTGACAGTGTTTGTGTGTGTGTGTGTGCGTGAGCGTGTGTGTGTGTGTGTCAGCTCGCACACTGACAGAAGAAAGTTCAGCCGTGGGGTTCACAGAGAGTGAGTGAGCGTGTGTGGGGTGTACTGTGTATGTGTGTGTGTGTGTGTGTGTGTGTGTGTGTGAATGAGAGAGTAGTAGAGAGGGACTTTGGCTGTACCTGTTAGGAATAAAATGTGGGTTAGTGTGGGAGAGTATGTGTGTATTGGAGGTACACAGCAGTACTGTAATGTTATGTATGTTTGTGTGTGTGTGTTTGTGCGTACATGCAATTTCAGACCCTAGTAATTTTATGTAATTATATTTTAAACCATGCATCTATATAAAGAATACAATGTTTGTTTGCATGTGTGTGTGTGTGTGAGTGTGTGTGTGTGTGTGTGTGTGTGTGTGTGTGTGTGTGTGTGTGAGTGGACCAGCAGCAGTAGTCCACTGCAGCACTGAATCATGGCTGGTGCAAACCCCAGATCAGTGGGGTGGGGAGCGGGAGCAGTGGAGAGAGCTGGGCTGGGCTGCCTGGTTGGCTGGTGCTCAGCCCCCAAAACACACACACACTCTCACACACACACACACACACACACACACACACACACACCACTGCAGTGTGGGATCGAGCATCTGGGCAGGAAAGTGCTGATGAAGCTGTGCGGAGAGTTTAGGCAGAGCCAGGAAACCGATCACTACTACAGTACACCCCTCCCAAGCCCTCCTCCAAAATATGGGAGTATTTGCTTCTGAAGAACAGCAGGGGAGCGAAGAGGGGAGCAGAGAGATGGGAGGAGGAAGGGATGGGAGGATAGAAGAGAGAGAATGAGGAAGAGGAGGACCATGGAGAGAGCAACACAAATGAAAGACATTCATACATTTAGACGCCAATAGAGAGGCAGGAGAGAGGTGTAGGGCCAGGGAAAGATACAAACACACACACACACACACACACACACACAGACACACACACAGACACACACACACACACACACACACACACAGATGGTCTAAGTGTAGGGGGTAGTACAGTAGATTGCATTTCTCTCGGTTTCGTTCATCTATAACATTATCCCATCTCTATCTCCCAGATGAAGAGGAGACCGAGACAAAGAAAATTGACAGGAAATTGGAAGGTGGGAGGAAGCGAGGGAGTCCGTATTAAAGGAAGAGAAAAGGGGGGAAGACAAAAAACACAGAAGGAAAACAGACATAATGGAGCGGACGTGTGAGAGCAGCAGATAGAGACGGAGGCAGCGCATGTGTGACAGATAACAGGGCAGGAGGTGGCAGGGCGTGCAGCCGGGAGGGAGGCTGACTGCGGGGCGGATCTGGCTCTCGCGTGGCCCGCAGTCGCCCGCCTGCCTGCTATCTGGGCATGTGCTGTGTGACATGGGAGCTGAGGCGGTCGGCTGGGCTGACAGAGGTAGTGTGTGTGTGTGTGTCTGTGTGTGTGTGTGTGTGTGTGTGTGGAGCAGACGGAAGCACCATCCAAATCTTCCTTCCTCCTCTCCCCTGCCTTGGTCCCGTGGCCCCCGGCCGGATCCCCACACAACTCCTGAGCGCTCGCGCGGAAAATTGACTCACCGATTGATTTGGAAGACAACTCAAACTACTGGTGAAAAGCTGATGTGCCCCCCCCCCCCCCCCCCCCCCCAACGCAAAAAACACAATCACCCCCAGATGCTGACATCTTTGCAACCCTCCCCCCCATTACCTCCCTCCCCCCAACCTTGCTTCAATACAGCTGCAATATCAAAGAGAAGATGAGCTGAACATCTTTCTTTCTTCCTT
Source organism: Alosa pseudoharengus (assembly GCF_046254945.1). Taxonomy (NCBI): domain Eukaryota; kingdom Metazoa; phylum Chordata; class Actinopteri; order Clupeiformes; family Clupeidae; genus Alosa; species Alosa pseudoharengus. The sequence goes on from NW_027468664.1 coordinate 18,911,231, forward strand.
CCTTCCTTCCTTCCTTTCTTTCATTCTCTCCATCCACTTCACCTGGCTCTAACCTTTCTCACTGGGTCTGGCCATCGCTATATAGGGGGGAAAGGAGGGAGCAATCGATTGTGTGTCTTACTGTGTGTGTGTGTGTATGAGTAAACACAAGAGTGTGTGAGTGTGTAAGTGTGTGTGTGTGTGTGTGTGCGTGTGTACGCGCATGTGTGTGTGTGTGTGTGTGTGTGAGAGAGAGAGATAGGTATGCGTGTATAAAAGTGTAGCTGTGTTACTACTGCAGGAAAAACAATGTCCTCTGATGATGTAGCTTTTCTTTGAGCTGAATGCAGTTCTATCAGCGATTTTATCAACACTAAACACATACACACACTCACACACACACACACACACACACACACACACACACACACACACACACACAAACTTACAGACACATGAGCACACTCAAGTACAGACATGTGTGTAAGTGTGTGGAGGGTGATGGATGGTTGCAGTATTGTCCACTGAGCCGTATCTCTGACCTTCGAGGAGGAGGGGTTGGATTCGTCTTCCTCTGGGTTTGCCCATCATCATTCATCTCTAGCGGGCAAACCCAGCCCAGGTCCCCTCTTCCTCCTCTCCCTACGCCACCCCACGCCAAACCACACGACTGCACCGCGCCCGCCTCAACCCGCCTTCCTTCCCCACAACACTCCTATCACTGGCTGCTTCAAACACAGGATCTGTGCTCTTTTTTCCGATGATGCCAGTTGTATAAGGCTAGAATTACCCCCCCCCCCCATACTCCCACCCAACACACTCCAGTGCTCACCTCACATACACGCACACACACACACACACACACACACACACACACACAGAGTATAATCATGACAGGCAAACACCCCCTCAGTGCTTGGATGAGAAACCCACTGTATGCTCGACTCCTGTGGGGATTTTGCATGTGCTTTGGCTGCTGTGAAGCTCTCCCACTATGTTTAGCTCAAAGCATGCTGACCTTCTACTGACTGGTCAGTTTGTGTCTGAACGTGGTGCATCTGCAAGAGTCTGGTGTATCTTCACTGAAAGTTTGTATGTTTGTGTTTGTGTGTTTGTGTGTGTGTGTGTGTGTTTATTTCTGAGCAGTGTTTGTTGGACTGTGGAAAATATCCCAGCAGGCAGTACTATGTCTCTTCTCTCCCTGTGTGTGTGTGTGTGTGTGTGTGTGTGTGTGTGTGTGTGTGTGTGTGTATGTGTGTGTGTGTGTATGCGTGCATGAAAGAAAGGGGTAAATTAACAAAGTGTCTCCGTAGATAATGGCCAGTCCAGAGAATGCTGTCTCATGCAGAATGACCATGGGAGCTCACTTAGAGTTGTCATGGCAACACTCTCTCCACCCTACCCCCTGCCACTATCGTCTCCAAAACAGACACACTCACACACCCAACCATCTCCATCCCCTGGAAGTGAAATGTCACTTCTGGCCAGGCGGTGATCTGACATACAGACACACACCACCACCTACACATATACAAACACATGCATATGCATCCATATGTGCTCACACAAGGCAAAATAGGCACTTGTTGAGGGAAACAGAACATATGTTTTTAACGCATGAGCTACAGATAAATAAATAAAATCCACACAGAGGAGAGCTATTATAAATACCCAAAACAACAGCAACAACAACACAAAAACAACATTGTTTATATTTTTTATCTTTATTTATGTGGCTGACACTTTTATCCAAAGCGACTTACAGATGTTAATTAATTGCAGAACCAGTCTCCCTGATATGCTGATAATTACAACATAATTGCCATCTGATGGCATTTGTTTAGTGTGTGTGTGTGTGTGTGTGTGTGTGTATTTGCTTGTTTTGTGTGTGTGTGTGTGTGAGTGTGTGGGTGCTTGCGTGTGTGTGTGTGTGTCTGTGTGTGTGTGTGTGAGTGTGTGGGTGCTTGCGTGTGTGTGTGTGTGTGTGTGTGTATGAGAGAGCGAGAGAGAGAGAGAGAGAGAGAGAGAGAGAGAGAGAAAGAGAGACAGAGAAAGAGAATAAAACCATGCATTACTGTGGGGAGTATCAAACTGCAGCTACTCTTGGCTCAGACATCCAAACTCAGACTAAGAGTCTGAGCCTGGCTCAGCTCGAGCCCAAACACCTCCACACAGTGTCAGGCTGTGAGGCTAGCCGGGGCTTGGACACCTTCATGCCTGCGTCGGGGCTTGGACAGAACCTTTCATC
>NW_027468664.1:18923457-18928457 GCF_046254945.1 Alosa pseudoharengus
GCTGTTTCCAAATGTCCTGAAAACGCCTCTAATCAATTAAGAATGACCTCCAAAAAGGAAAAACACATAACTCTAAAGAGGAGAGCGGGAGGGAGAAATACCCACAGGAGAAATAGGAAATTCCTAGCGGCCCCACTCACAATTTACAATAGCAGACTCATTCTCAGTCATGTCGAGAGTGTGGCCACAGAGGCCGGTGGTTTTATGGCACGTACCCCCGGCTTTGACAGGAAGAGGGGGAGGAAGCTCGAAACAGCACAAAAGACACACACCACTGGAAGCCCCTTTTAGCGCTGGCAGGAGCCGTTTTAATCGTTATCTAAACCATATTTAGGGGGTAAAAGGCTGTATTGGTGATGATAGTTGTGAGAAGTGGGGGTCCTTTTTTTTAGTCAGTCAGCACTTGGGCAAGGACGCACACACGCACGCACACACACACGCACACACACACGCACACACACACGCACACGCACACGCACACGCACACGCACACGCACACGCACACACACACACACACACGCACACACACACACACACACACACATACACAAGGACACACACACACACACATACACAGACACACAAACACACACAAACACACACATACAGTATACAAACACACATACACACACACACCCACAAACACACACACTCACACACACACACACACACACACACACACACACACACATACACACTTTCCACACAGAAAGCCATCCTGCTGAAAACCATCATGTACCTTCAGTCTGATCCCCCAGATGCTGTACACACTGCGCGGAATGACAGAGGAGATTAAGAACTGGACAGCAGAGGAAACGTACACCCTCGGGGGGTGGTGTGGGGGTGTGGGAGTTGTTGTTGAAGGCCACCCCTAAATCCAAGCAAACAGTACATCACCCAAGACAGCAGGAGTCACCTACCCTCCCTTACGCAAACCACTCCAAACGGATACCCGCTAGGCTTAATGCTAACACAACTCCCTCTCGGATTAGCCTCGTGAAGGCTGCCTGGACGGGCACATTGGACAGACCAAGGCCAGCATCTGAAACCCTTGAGGCCAGCTGGCAGGATGGCAGTGCTCCCCACCCCACCCAAAAGAGAAATGAAAGCTAATGGCTGTAGCATTGCCATCAGACATCTGACACTGAAACAACGCCGAACTGTCTGAACTTCACACAAGCTATTTATTAAGTAAGTTGGCATGTTTGTTTTGTTTTGTCTGGTGCAAGAAGCCATCAACATTCCACAAAGTCTGTTTATCTTTCACAGCAGACTCCTTAATATTTGATTTGTGAGTGAATATGCCAACTTTGTTTGTTTTTGTTTTGTCTGGTGAAAGCTTCCATCAAAAAGAGATTCCTTAGGACGTGTTGTGTTAAAAAGTCTTGCACTTGGCTCATGAGCATTGTTTGCTTATTTGTTTATTTGTTTTGTTGGGATAAAGCTGCATGCGTGCCACTTCTCCAAGGGTCCCTAGTTAGCGGTGTGCGTGCGAGGGTTTTCATTTGAACAGCTGTTGAGGAGGTCTCTCCTCACAAGGTTGGGACAGGAGGACGACAACCAGAGAAGAAGACCCAGGAGAGGAGACCCCGACAGACGGAGGGAAAACGAGAAAGTGTGACATAGCAAGGAAGAGACAGAGAAAGAGGAAGAGGAGGACGTCCGGTGATGGAGGGCTGTGGTAAACACAGCTGGTGCGCTGCCACTATTCTCTTTCTTCTTCATTTTTATGTTTCTAGTCATGTCTTTCTGTATCGTATCTTTACTTTTATCCTTTTTTTAACACTCTTTTTCATAATGCATAGGGTCTCTGGTTTTGCCAAAAAAGCATACGGCATTAGAACATGGAATTTAAAATATGCCTTTTCGCTAGGATCACTGAAAGCCTCAGTTCCCTACTCATCCATGTGTAATCAGACTTGAATATACTGAGCAGGCTGTCCTCACTGGGGGCTGTTCTGAATACACCCCTCCCTATTACACATATACATCTTCTATTTAAAGAAGGCCTGAAGCCCAGCATGCAGTATCAGTGTGACCGCATAATGGCCAACATTGATATCTAATATCAGAATAAATAACACTGACACATACACATATAAACATGAGTCATTTCCTCAAGTGCAATTTTCAGAGCGGGGTTGCGTGAGAACAGGAATACGAGTGCGACAACACTTCTCAACACTTTCTGAGATATATCAGAACCAGTCTGCAACATCATTTTAACTCAGCAGTTACTACCATATACAGGCACACAGCAGATTACCCTCCGTGCTATGTTAGCCACTCTTGTTAACTTCCACCAGAACCGACCCCTCACTGTCACCTCACCCCTTCAACAGACTGTGCCCCAGCATAAAATGGAGCTGAAATGTTCAGCTGCTGATTCCTAAGCCCGGGGAGTCCCACAGCTAGTATTTTTACCCAGAACATGTGCTTAAGCGTTAGCTATCAGAATGTTAAGGCAGCTAGAGCTTAATAAGGATTCTGAAACATATTACTGCACCTTGCAAAATTGTAATTCACTACAGAGTTATTAAGATACTTGGGCTCCATCTGATTGTGATGGACAGCACAGAGCAGCGTTAACTAAGCCCAGGCACAGCCTCTTGACTTCGGCAACCCAATTAAAAAGTCAGAGCGATAAAAAAAGCTGCTTCTCCTGTTGTGGTTGCTGTTGAGAATTAGCTCCGGGGCTAATGAGCTCCGGTTGAAATGGGCCACCGTAACGGCTGGCGGAGGGAGACCGTAAGCACCGTCCAGCCGGGTCTGCTTATCCACGGGCCATTAACAAGTGGCCGAATGAGGGAAGAGTAAGAGGCCCAGTTATCGCCTGCGCTAATTGACCTCTGAATGATCCATTATGCTCTTACCCCCTCCCCAACACACACACACCCCACGCTCCTATCTAAGGAACACAAATGAGCTGACTCTGGAGGAATATAAATAAAAAGGCAAAAGAAATAATGAGAAAAGAAGTAGGAAAGAAAGAAAGAAAGAAAGAAAAGAAAGAAAGACAAAAAACAATGTAACAGACAAAAGAAAGTCTCGGAGTCTCAGAGAGTCCAGGTGGTGGAGGTTCTGGGAGATGTATGCCATGTGACCGAGGGGTTAATGAATACTGTAACTTAAGACACCCCTCTTTGCACACTGCCTCCTCTCTGCAGTAGCTCTGACCGGACTGCAGCGAATGGCCAAGTCACAGCTGGGACATCATAGAGATTAATGGAGTCCATCATCTCCTACTATTGTTTTTTTTTTCTTTTCTCCGTAGTTTGCCCAAGATGGTTGAGCTTCACCTCGCACAGTCTGTTTTAAAGACAATACTATTTTCTGCTGCTTCAACCTTTCCATTATTGCCTTTCCTTCAGTGCACTCATCACATATTCACAATCCTGAAGAGGCCAGCCCATAAGCACAGACAGAGATAAATGGAGAGGAGAATGGTTGCCCAAGTTGGGGATAGATCAGTGGTCATTCAGCCAAGAGGTTGTCCAGCAGTGAAAAGTAGGAAGACAAAGTTTTTTGTTTTTAACCTCAGTCAGCAAAAGAGATACTGTCGCACTTTATCGCACATTGGCGAAATAGACAATAACCCTTTGTTTTTATAACAGTTAGGCTAGACCTCCTCAAGTTCACACTACAAAGAGACACGGCATCATTCTTCAAAGGGTAACAGCAATGTCAAGTTCAATGTAACAAGCAGACCCTTTAAAAAAGGCTTGCCTAGTGTACCATCCCACTCAGTGACACAGACACACACGCACAAACACACACAGACACACACGCACAAACACACACGCACACGCACACGCACACGCACACGCACACGCACACGCACACACACACACACACACACACACACACACACATACAGAGGTGTGCCTTTGTATTTTTACGTGTGATTCACACCCAATGGCTGTCACTGACTAACGCCACAGTCACAGCTGATGCACAATGGCCAGGCGGAGGGCCCCACCGTTGACAGCCCACATTAAGACACATCCACAGCAGATAAATCAGAGGTGCAGCGCACTCACACATGACTGATTGGACCCCGCATTCCAGGTCTCGATTCTTACTCACTCTCTTCCTCTCTTTCTCTCTCTGTCCCTCTATGCCCCTCTATGTCTCTCTCTCTCCTTCTATGTCTCCTTGGCACAAGCCAATATTAGTAAAACAAAAAAAACAGGCACAACACTGTATCCAATGCCTATATACAAACTCAGGTTCAGAGAGAGGCGATGCTGTGCAACTACAGCACACTGCGTTTCTAAGGAGACACAACTCAACTTAAACAGGTCGCTCGCACACGCTCATGTCACACTAGTCTGTGTTAGCAACACAAAGCATCGCGGCATGATAACCATAGCACCATCAACAGGCATCAGCATCGTGACAATGGCGCTACACAAAGGACAAGCTGAAGACATCTGAAACAAGCCAATCAGACATTCAACAGGTTTTACTGCCACAGACAACATACTGTATCATTACAGCATGCACGACCGAAATCGCACAGCAACCCATGTAGGACTGCACACTTACTTGCCAAATCCAAGAGAGTAACACTTCATTTTCGAAAAACCATTTGATAAAATAATATTCCTGTTGGACGGACACAAAAAGAGCAAGCTGGCCCAAAGCAAAAACGTCTATAGCTCTTTCATGACCAGCTTGACAACGTCAAATGAGAGAGTGGTCTTGCAAGCTGGGCAAGTCCCCACTACTCTTGGAGCACTCTATGTTTGTCAGTCTCCGTGTGTGTGTGAGCAAGAGAGAGAGAGAGTGTGTGTGTGAGCGAGAGAGAGAGAGAGAGAGAGAGAGAGAGTAAGAGAGAGAGAGAGTAACGACACACTCTGGTCTAGATTACCTAGAGGCGTCAGGTTTGGCAGCTGTGGCGGCACTTCTCCCTGAGGGCAGGCCACCCTTCCTGTCCCGGCGCGGGGAGGTGGAGGGCGCGAGGCGAGAGCGGGAGCGCGACACAGCCAGGTCAGGCT
>NW_027468664.1:18933457-18943457 GCF_046254945.1 Alosa pseudoharengus
GAAGTAGAGCTCTCCTCTAAGAGTGCCTGACATGAATATGACTTCTCCAACATCCTCATCCAGCCCATTTTTACTACCGCATTTGAGAAACTGAGCCCATGTGTGAGTTTATGGTTTATAGCCTCTTTGAGATAAGAGCTGTTAGCACATGCCAGTACATGTGTGTGTGTGTGTGTGTGTGTGTGTGTGTGTGTGTGTGTGTGTGTGTGTGTGTGTGTGTGTGTGTGTGTGTGTGGTAATGTCTGTCTGTGAGTGTGTACATGTTACAAATATTATAAACATGTGTATATGTGTGTGTGTGTGTGTGTGTGTGTGTTTTGGTCAAGGGGCTATGAAGACATAGACTTGGCGGTCAAATCTTCATAGGACGCATCCTCCCTCCCAGTATGTATTTGACATATAGGCTAGCGGTACATGAACCCTCTATGACCCTGCCCGGTCTTGGTGTTTATGCGCGCACTAGGGGGGGAAACGGCTTCATTAGTTTCACTTTGAACACAGGCACTGTTACCCACAGGCATCAAAGGGAAAGGTTACCGCTTACAGGTCATGGTGTCTTTCTCCAACTCTCACCTCTCACTTAGGACAAACACACAGACACACACACACACACACACACACCCAAACACACAAACACACACACTCACACACACAGACAGACACACATACACAGACACGCACACACACACACACAGACACACACACACACACACACACACACACACACACACACAGACACACACAGTGGCGTGCCAGTGGCATGCCCTCGACACGCTACCCATCTGAACCTGACCTTCGGCCCGGTGATGTAAAGGGACCCCAGCCCCATGCCTGGGAACCCCTACGCAGAAGAAGAGAGGCGTAATGAGTTCACACCTATTATTACCTACAGGGGCCTCGGAGGAGACGGAGGGCACTGGAGCCAGAGAGAGTTCACTAGGACAGGGCCAAGCCTGTCAGAAGCCTGTGTGTGTGTGTGTACTGTATGTGTGTGTGTGTGTATGAGGAGACGGAGGGCACTGGAGCCAGAGAGAGTTCACTAGGACAGGGCCAAGCCTGTCAGAAGCCCGGCCAGAGGAAGGGAAACCAAAGAGAAATGAGGGAAAGATGAAGCTATGGAAGGCAGATGGCCAGGGTGGAGAGGCAAGGGCAGGCTACTGTGTGTGTGTGTGTGTGTGTGTGTGTGTGTGTGTGTGTGTGTGTGTGTGTGTGTGTGTGTGTGTGTGTGTGTGTGTGTGTGTGTGTGTGTGTGTGTGTGTGTGTGTGTGTGCGTGCGTGCGTGTGTGTAGGAGGAATTTGGACTGTAGGGAATGTTTTAGAAAGGGCAGTCAGTGCAGTGAGTGACACAGAGGAGATGGCAACAACTCCAAAGGAGTCATTTGTCTTGTGTTTCATTGAGAGTGACTTAATTGGGAAAATGGCGGTGGTGGGCTGAGGAGTGGGTGGTGGTGGTGGTGTTGGTGGTGGTGGTGGGGTGCCATCCAGGAAACTGAATGCCAAATGGTGGCAAGTGGTGCCAGTGAAATGGAACGTCATGCTCGTTTTTTTTTTTCTGCGGCATGGGTGACGATCACAGCCCATGCATGTGGCACATCTGATTAGCGGTTGCAGAAAAGCCCACAAACGTCCTTTTAAGGACTTTTAAGGAGATTACTGCAATGAGTTTGTTTTCTTGGAAAAATCCTATACACTCAAGACACATCAAACGTTTGCTTGTTCTTGCTCCATCCTTGGAAGGAAAGAGTGTGTGTGTGGGGGGAGAAAAGTCTTAAGCTTCCACGCCTCGTAAAGCTAAACATAAACGTATGCAGGCCTTGAAAAACTCTCCCGCTTAAAACCCACTGCTAATTCAATTACGTTTTTTCCCATCACAGTTTAGTGGAAACCAGCGCACCATCTACACCTACTCATTGTAAACACACACAAACACACACTTACACACACACACAAACACACACACACACACACACACACACACACACACACACACACACACACACACACACACACACATCACAGACCTCCCTCCCACACAAAAACAATCACACAGCCCCAAAGACCATAGCACTCCACTGCCCCTCTGAACCATAATGATGAAACCCTATAGAAAGACGGCAGCTCTGGCTACGTAACTCAATATTTTCAGTCCCTTATATTTTTATTTTGGGACGCTTTTAAATACCAGGCGGGCCGAGTCACTTAACGCTTTTAAAAGGCAGAGTGGTGTGGTGTTGGGACCGGCTGGTCACTGTGTCAGCGACGCTCTATTTTGGTCTGCCTATGTGGAGAGGCAAGGTCAAGGTCACCCCCAGTCCTCCCCCAAGCAGCACTCAAGTCACAATGTGGACAGGTCAAAAATATCAGAAACCACAAAGGGAGGGGTCAAAAATATCAGAAATATCAGCTGACTGATGGCTGGTCGATAAATTTAAATGCGCTTGTGAGTTGGGGTGATGGGGGTTCGTTTGACAGCACTTCTCATCAACCCTCTCATGTGTCATGTATGGCTACATATACATTGAGGTTTTTTTTTTTTTTTTTTTTTTAAAGCTTGCGCTGCTTTATCCATAGCCATCCGGAGCCATATACAGTACCCAAGAATGTGAGCCTGTAAAAGTAACCCATGGGCTGGGGGAGCTGTGGGGGTCCATACCATATACGGGTCCAAGTGCCCATGGAGACCCAGCTTTAAGTCCGACCTGCGGTCATTTCCCGATCCCACCCCATCTCTCTCTCCCACTTACTTCCTGTCACCCTTCATTGTCCTGTCTTAATAAAGGCAAAAGGCCCAAAAAATATACTTAAATAAATAAATAACCCATGGCCTAACGGCTCCCACACACAGTTGCGTTCCGTCAACGCATGCCAGTGGGTGTTCCCAACGGTAGCTATACAAATGACTTGAAGTATAACTGTAATTTGATTGGCTGGTGCCTTCTGTTGCTGTCCGTCGGTGCAGCAAAAGTTGAACTTTTCGACGCGAACGACGAGAGCAACGAGAGGAACGCGATGCAACGGACCCACAATTCAGTTCGGCAATGGATGACGTAAGCCCATGTAAAGTGGACGGGATGTGTCTCCAGCACTGCGCCGCACGCAACTGTGTGTGGGAGCCGTAAGACACCTGCTGCTGACGCCTTCCTCTTCCAGTTACCCCGGAGGAACACACACCTTATCAAGTCTGCAGGAGATGTAGAGATGACTTCAGGAAAGAAAAATGGTTTAAAGTTGTATAGGTGCCAATATCTACGCCAGCATGGGCAAGTCAACAGACCTGCTAGTGTCTCTGCACTCTCACTGTTATCAGCAGTCACCCACGATCACATGGTGGAATGGAATATCAGGACTGTTTCGCTCAATGAACTACATCAATGTATCGACACACTTTGTAGACTTTGTGGCTTAGGCAGTGATAATACACACACACACAAACACTATTCAAAGGTTCAGCTAAAGGTAGCTGGAGCAGACATGTAGAACAACATGTTTTTTTGGCGGTGGCACGGCTGTTTGATTAAATCACTGCTTTAAAAATAAAAAAGTGTCTTCAGCTCTCTGATATTGGCACTGTTGATACTGGTGCTCTGACAATAACTTAATTTGTCTTTTTTTTAGTGCAGAACAAAGAAGGAAGTGAAAAACACAGTCGGTGAAAGCAGGCTTAGTAAAAGGAGGCTTACCTTCTGCAGAGAGTCCCTGAACATTCACTCCTCGGGCCTCCAGGAAGTTGAGGCAGGTGTCTACATTCTCGATCTGAGGACGGAGAGAAAACGACACCAAACAAAGAGATCAGCTCCTACACTCAGAGGGTCACGGCAAATAACTGAGCACGTGGTCTCTCTCTCTCTCAGACACACACACACAGACACACACACATACCCTCACACACAAAGACACGCACACACAGAGACAGACACACACAGACAGTTAAACACACACACACACGCAGTCGGCAAAGACTGATGCACGAATGCAAACAGCCACAGTCATCATTACAGAGTCAGGAGGAGGGGATGGTGGATAGCTGGGGGGGGGGTGGACCCTCTGGCTTGTCTGCCTTACAAAGTGGACCATTGTCCCTTAGTGGACGACTTCTGTGTGACCCATGCTCGACCTCTGAGCCATAGGCGGTCATATCCAACTCCCCCCGCCCCCCCGCCACACACACACACACACACATACACACTCACAAACAAGCCTTCAGTCCTGCGACACACTGACCACTTCTGTGTGTCACACCTCCTCGTCAAGGCCCTGATGAATGCGAGCCGAGGGCCCTGGCATGCAGCGAGGCGCGGCGCGAGTTTCGAGTTTTTGTGGCTCACTGGAGGCCCGTAACGGCCCTTAAAGCCGGCCATAACCGCCAACAGCCGCACCCCCCACCCCCTACACACCCCGACATGACACCACCAACGCCACTGCCGCCGCCAACGAAACTATGCAAATACGCCAGGGCCCTCGGCGCCCTTATTGCCCTCGGGCAACAAAAGCCGCCACGGGGCTGGGGCACAATGGGCCTTTGGGGCCGGGGCCTGCATGGGACTGGCATTTACGCGCCGCGACTTGTACAGTAGCCACCCCCAGCCAGTCAGGGTCATTGAGCCCTCACTGTGCCGCATTGTGAGCGTCCCGTCCAGGCAGCACCTTTGGCATGTGGCGGTGCGGGGGTGGGTTGGGGTGGTGTTGGGGGGTAAGGGTGAGGGTGGTGTATGGGGCTAGTGAATGGACTGGCTTTATGAGCCCCGACGGGAGTGTTGGTCACACAGTGTTAACATGCAGGTCCTTCACTGGGCACAAGGCTCTCTCTCTCTCTCTTTCTCTCTCCCTCTCTCTCTTTCTCTCTCTTTCTCTCTCTCACTCGCTCGCTCGCTTTCTAGCTCGCTCATTCACAGAGAAGTTGTAAAAAAGTAGAGGCTGGTGATTTCATTGCCCCTGAGCACTTGAGTACATGGCTGGAAAAGGCACAGTGCCACACACACACATTTGCACACATACACACACACACACACACACACACACACACAGGAACACACACAAGCTGGCTGAATTTGCAGGGTGTCTCAAACTCCACTTAGTAGGTACATTATGTGGTGTTTTATACCCACTTACCTCACACACACTGACACACACACATTCACACACCAATTCACACACACAAACACTCAATGTTTACAGAAGACAGGGCGATTTACAGCTACAAGTCCAGCCCATGCAGGCAGTGAGCCTAATCTGACTGGCCTCAGCCAGCCAGCGCGGCGGCCAGGCAACCAGGCGGCCCATCCATACGTCGGGCGGCAGGATGGCAGGATAGATGGCTGTTTACACGGCCTGTGTAAACACGGCCTTTCTCAGACTGAGTCCGGTCCATCTGCTCATGTCCCATAGGATGAGTGGGCAGGCTCTTTCCTGTGTGGTTGGACCCAGGGAGTGTGTGTGTGTGTGTGTGTGTGTGTGTGTGTGTGTGTGTGTGTGTGTGTGTGTGTGTGTGTGTGTGTGTGTGTGTGTGGTGTGTGTGTGTGTGTGTGTGTGCACGCACATGTGTGAAACGAAGCTAATTTAGCCAAGCTGCTTGATTGTGCAGCCTTGTTTAAAGACCCAGGAGCATTGGCATATGCCAAGCAAATGTGTGCCCACACATCCCATTACATATATACATGGACATTATACAAATAGGATATGCTTCATACACTATACATGTGACATACACACAGACATGTGGTCATACACGCACATTCCCTTTCTCTCTGTCTCTCTTTCTCTGTTTACCTATATAACCTTCTCTTACACACACACACACAGACACACACACACTCACAATCACACACACACACACACACATACACACTCCTGTCTGATGTGCCTTTGTGTAGCCTTATAAACACAGATGAAATGCAATCAGTAAGATACGCATGGCATCACTTCTCTCTCCTGTCTACAGCTTAATGTTCCAATTAGGCCCCGCTCAAATGAATAAAAAAATAAACCCAGCCCAAAAAGAGAAATGCTGTTGTCGATTTAAATATTTACAACAGTTAATATCCGGCTCTGCCTCCCTCCGCAAGGCACACATCTGGGCCACATGCCCACAGTCTAAGGGGGGATCAGCAGGGGAGGTATGACAGATCTGACAAGGGACACAAGGAAGAGAGGTCATTGGGATGTGTGTGTGTGTGTGTGTGTGTGTGTGTGTGTGTGTGTGTGTGTGTGTGTGTGTGTGTGTGTGTGTGTTTGTAAGGAAGGTCATATAGGAAAGTTAGACAGAGAGAGAGAGAGAGGGAGAGAGAAATAGAGAGAGAAAGTAGTAGGGTTAGGGGTTAAAGAGTACCCTTGTGTGTGTATGTGTGAGCATGTGTGAGCATGTGTGTGTGTGTGTGTGACCACATTTCAGCTCAGATCCATAACTCTCATTAGAGATACCAGGGCCTCACATGACAGATTCAAATAAAGCGTGGCGGCCATTAGGCTACGCCTCTGTTTATTTTCACTCTCCGCTGGCGGAGCCGTGGTGACGTAAACAAACAGAGCGGTGATTAAAAGTGCTAATGGCTCGTGGTGTGCTGCGGAGGGGTTTTATTTCTCGCTGTCAATCGTGTGGGACTTTTACAAGCGAACAGAGCTCTTGGATCGTCTATTTTTCCGACACAAAAAACGTGCGTTTTCCGACCTCAGATACACTATTTAAAGTAATTAGGAAATGAGAGTATTTGGAGCGAGACAGGTTTTCTTGAAATGACAGAGGAATTCTCTCCTCATCTGGAGCACTTGTGTAGGACAACACACACACACACACGCACACACACACACAAAGAGTAAAACGATGGGCTGTTAAAATGGATTCCATTTACTTGCAATGACTTCAAGTTGTAAAAGTTTATAGTCATGTGAGTGATAATCATCATAAAACAAACCATATTTAATCTCCATGCCACACTTATCAGAGCTCGGGCCTAATGCTGTGTAAATGTTTGCTCGTGTGGGTTCCAAATTCGCGGTCAACAGGGACTGTCTCCAGTGCTATCAAGTAACCGCAACGCAAAACAGAGCTGTCTGGGAAGACAACCGTCGACTAAACATACACCAGACCTCCCATATTTGCATGTTAAAGAGCATTTCATAAAAATTCTCATAACGTTGTAAATTTGGAGCAACTGCTAACAAATTACTGCTAACAGTTCTTATGATCGTTATCTGCTGATTGATGTGAATAAACACTGGGCCTGTAGGTTGCACATAGACTCAGCCCAGGTTGGATGCATGGGGTGTGTGAAAGAGACTTTAGTGAAACCCAATACAATCACTGATGAAAATGGCCACTCTTGCCAGGTAAAAAATACATTAATCTTCACCGTTTTTTTACGCTGCTTCTAAATTCAGACACACCATTTCTTGGCGGTGAAAATGGGCCTGACAGGGTGAGGGATAATGACTCTGGCTTGCAGGGGGAGGTGTGTGTGCGTGTGTGTGTGTGTGTGGGGGGGGGGGGGGTGGTTGGTCTCACCGAACACCAAAGCCAGAGGAGGAGGATAACAAGCACTAGCTCGAGCTCATCTCTAGCCGCCTCTGCACCCCCCCTGAAATGAGCAGCAAGACAACAACGACCTTGTGAAGTGGGTCGTGCAGCCCTGGTCCATAAATTCCTGTGGCCTCCAATGTCTAATTAGCAACCCAAATCATTTACACTGAAGCCCCCAGCCCTCCCCCCCCCCCACACACACACACACACAGCCCACGGTAGCACTAATCAGTGCAGTGACAGGCTGCCTGGCTTAATCACCTCAGGCCTGCCCAGGCACTGGCTGGATGCTTGGTTGGCTGCCATGCAGGTGGCCTTTGAAGCGGTCACTAGCTAAGCGTTCGTGGACGCCTCCTCATCATATTAACATAAGGCAGCTGAAATGGGGGAGGAGAGTGGGACGACTGACACCGGTGGTGTGTGATGGTGTGTGAGTGTGTGGTGTGTGTGTGTGTGTGTGTGTGTGTGTGTGTGTGTGTGTGTGGTGTGTGTGTGTGTGTGTGTGTGTGTGTGTGTGTGTTTGTGTGTGTGCGCGTGCGGTGTGGTGTGGTGTGGTGTGGTGTGGTGTGGTGTGTGTGTGTGTGTGTGTGTGTGTGTGTGTGTGTGTGTGTCTGTGTGACTCCATGTGGGTCAGGGAAAGAGAGACAAATGGTCAAAGTGTTGGGTGGAAGAACAGGAGCATTCAGAGATCTTTTACTTCTGGGAGAATGCAGTAAATAATTGAAACGATTGGTAAAGCACAAGAGAATACAGGTTAACTTGTCCCCTGCAACAATTAATGGCAAGAGGTGAGATTCCCTACCTGAGGTGTCCCTCTGGCACTTATTGAAGTTTAAAAATAACAAAAGGACTAACGGAAAGAGCAGTCGCAATGTTACGTCTTCTTCGATGCAGAAAATGGGCTAACATTGTCCTGCAACAAATTGCATTTTTGATGGAGAGAATAAGCAATGTGGAACTAGGGAGGAGATTGTTCTGGGCGCCCGGTCCTCTGGCTGGTACAATACTCTCCATAGCCTGAGCACTGGATCTGTGCTGTAAGTTAATTACTTTAGTCTATTGTACTGTCAGAGGTTCCTCTGTGCTACGTGCCTTTCCCATTTTCGATCACAAAGACGGGAGCAAAGGGGGCTGTCAGCACTGTAAGTCTGCTGGCCTAATGTATACAGCACTACGGTCGCTCTCTCTCTTTCTCACTCGCTCTCTCTCTCAATGCACGATGCAATCTTCCTCTTGCTCCTCTCTCTTCCACTGGACAGATCCCTGGCATTATCATCCGCATCCTCATCATCGTCATCTGTTCTGTCTTGTTGTTTGCTGCCATGACTGCTTTCCCCACCTCACCGATTCCTCAGCACCTCAGCATGCAGTATAAGATACCCCCCCCCTCTCTCTCTCTCTCTCAACCCCCCTCTCTCTTCCTCAGTCTCTCTCTCTCTCTCTCCACTGCTGAAAAATCGATTGATCCCCGACTCAGCATCCTGGCAGCCACGTCCAAGGCAGCGGGGTCCATCATTCTCAGCTTACCCGGAGCAGGCGGCCCCGTGACAGGGGGGCATGAATCAGATCCAGCCTCCCACCCAACTCCAACGCTCCAGGGAGATGTGTGTGTGTGTGTGTGTGTGTGTGTGTGTGTGTGTGAGTGTGTGTGTGTGTGTGTGTGTGTGTGTGTGTGTGTGTGTGTGTGTGTGTGCATGTATGTGAGTGAGTGTGTTTGTTTGTCTGTGTGTGTATGTATGTGTGTGTGTGTGTGTGTGTGTGTGTGTGTGTGTGTGTGTGTGTGTGTGTGTGTGTGTGTGTGTGTGTGTGTGTGTGTCGGGGTGGTGGGGACGGGTTTGACATGGGGTTGATATCATGCCCCCACCGCCAAGAAACTGACTGATGAAACCTGATGTAAGGGCCCCCTATTCATATTTAATGCCTTGTCATGCACTAAATGGGGGAGCTATATAATTCTGATGTGCCTATTGATTCTGAAGAGTTTAGCCTCCGACATTCCTCCATGTATCAACCCCAGTAAAAAGAAAGAAAAAAAAAAGTAGTCACCTGTCTACGCGTCAAAAGCCATTGCGCTTCTGTGCTGTGATCAGTTGGTTTTTGCTTGAAGAAAAGGAAAGTATGACACACTAAATAAGCACTGTTATTGCCTCAGCGTAATCCCAGAACTGCCTTCATCCTCCGATGTGGTTTCTTTGGGCTTCTCGCAGACTACTTTTCTTATTTAGATAAAAGCGCAGGATAATGCCTCTTGAAGTATGCAACTCATTCCCCTGCGGCAACAGAGCAACACAGAGATCTGTGATAAGTTGCTAGTTACATACGTTTCTTTTTTCTTTCGGCAGTGGCACAGTGTTGTACAAAATGCATATTTTTAAAAATGATTAAATCTACCTAGATGAATGAGTCAAATTAACATTAATGGCTCCAGTCACCAAACTCACCAATGTTAATGTACTCCCCAAAGTCCCGGAGAAAAAAACAATAGCT
>NW_027468664.1:18948457-18960957 GCF_046254945.1 Alosa pseudoharengus
AACTCCCTCACAACACTCTCTCACCCTCTATGCCCAGTGTGTGTCTACACACAAAGTTTTGCTGGCACAAACACACTCATCACATGCTTTCAGTGCTGATGGAGCAAACCCTAGTGACCACCCTCTCCCCCCCCCCACACCAGCCTCAAGCCCCGAATCAAACTCACAAACAAACCCACTCTGATACAAGCACAAGCCGTATGTACACCCACCCTAATCAACTAAAACACAGACAGCAGAGTTCAACCTATCTAAGCTTTAGGTAAGAATGAAACACAAACATACACACACACACACACACACACACACACACACACACACACACACACACACACACACACACACACACACACACGCAAGCTTGCTTGCTTGCTTCTGTTACTTTTGCTCCTGCTGCTGCTGCTGAGAAGCGTTGGCAATCGATTCCGTTCGAGCGGAGTAATTATCGAAGCTTGGGAGTGCAGTCAGCGTTCGGCCCAGCACAGTTCAGTCCAGTTCACTTCTCCCATTACTGCCGTGTGCTCACAGGCAGGTCACTTAATCGAGGGGCGCTCGCAAGTTCATTAGGTCAAACGAGGACCGAAAACAAACTGGCGCTTGAGCGAATTTACATCGGCGGAGCCAATCGCCAGCGGTCATGTGGCACGGAGAGAAGAGAGCGCCTTGTCGAGAGACGACAGGTGCTGAGAGGGCCGCCGCAACGTTTTCCCGAAAAAAAAAAAAAAAAAGAGAAATGACAGCTCTTTTCATTCAAGCCCAAACAGCCACGGTGGACGAAATTTAAGGAAATGTCTGGGAGGAGATCCAACGACTGAGTACATTCATTTTGTTTTGGACTAAACAATGGGAAATCCAATCCAACGTACATGAGCATCCAACAGTCAGTGTAATTTAACAACGTCATGGAATTCTTGTAATCCCTACCAAAGAAACAATGCATTTTATGAAAAAATAAATAAAAAATAAATCATTTGACTTACCATTTGAGACTGACTTCTAGGACAGCCATTGATATCCTCCACCTTTTCATTTGCTGGGGAGATGAGAGACAAACGGACCAGACAGAGAGGCGTGAAATAGTCTTCCAAAGATCCCAACGTGGAGCATGCACACACACACACACACACGCAAGCCTCTAGTCCACCGTCCTGGGATAGAGCTGAGTTTGTGAGGAAAACTACTCACTGGGTCTGTATGTGTGTGTGTGTGTGTGTGTGTGTGTGTGTGTGTGTATGTGTGTGTGTGTGACAGAGAGACAGGGAGAGAGAGAGAGGGAGGAAAAGAGAGAAAGATAGAGAGAGAGGTTCTGCCTGTGAGCTAGAGAGGAATAATGCCCTGCGCTCAGAGTGCTGTGGTGAGGAAAAAAAAAAAAGTTTTGAGAGAGCGCACGCCTGTTTATACATCAGCTGCTGCCAGAGAGAGAGACTCTGACATGGGATCTGCAGGCATTGTCTGCTGCAGGGGAAAGGGTTCGATTTCAACACAGGCAAGAGGCGGAGAGAGAGAGAGAGAGAGAGAGAGAGAGAGAAATAGAAAAAGAGAGATATAGAAAGAGAGAGGAGAGAAAAGGAGAGAGAGAGAGGAGAGAAAGAGAGGATGAAAAAAGGAAAAGAGCACAAGCACCCTTTGGGCTCTCTTAAGAGCACACATGGGACACACATGCTTTAATAGAGCATAAATAGTTTACAATCTCTCTGTAGCAATTTTGCCACAGCCATGCTTCTCCGCTGCCCAAGCTCAGAGTGGAAATGAATCTAAAATCCCGGGCTTTTAGGATTAAATAGCCTGATTTAGAGTGCTTTACAACATGGTTATGAGAATTGTTTCCTTCTTTTAACACTTTGGATACACATTAAGTAAGGTAATA
Organism: Alosa pseudoharengus; assembly: GCF_046254945.1. Lineage (NCBI taxonomy): Eukaryota > Metazoa > Chordata > Actinopteri > Clupeiformes > Clupeidae > Alosa > Alosa pseudoharengus. Next base: position 18,950,325 of record NW_027468664.1, read on the forward strand.
AACCTACCTTGCAAGAGAGAAAAGGAAAGACAGAGAGAAAGGAGAGAATAAAGAGAGAGGATGTGTGTGCATGTGAGTGTGTATGTGTATGTGTGTGTGTGTGTGTGTGTGTGTGTGTGTGTGTGTGTGTGTGTGTGTGTGTGTGTGTGTGAGTGCGTGTGTGTGTGTGTGTGTGTGTGCGCGTCTTCGTCCGGTCACTCACCAATGATCTGGATGATTTCTGCCAGCAGAACTCCGTCGGCGATGTCCTGGGTCAGGTCCTTGATGAGGCGTGGGCAGCCGGACTTGGCCAGATAGTGGTTTGCCCAGTCAGTGTAGATCTGTCCGGAAGAAGAGAGAGAAAGAGGAGAGAGTGGGGTCACTAAAAACTGTAGATGAAAAGAACACCACTAGCCCCAACCCTGAGACCCAAGTCTCTCTTGGCTCACGAGAGACACACTGCCCGAGTCTGGTGCCACGGGATGAGAACCCAGGCACTTTCACTGTTTGAGCTATGAGTCAAGTTTGCTTATGCGCCAGGGTCAACGCTAACCTCAACCACACAGGAAGAGCGGGCTTATTTTGAGGCTGACACAGAAAGGAAAGCAGAGCCAGTCAGGGGTCAGCTAGTGCAGCACAACCAGTAGCGAGAGCTACAGTACCAAGGATCTCTACACATACAGACAGACACACACACATTTCTAACAAAATGAAAGATTTACAACCCCCCACCACCCTACCCCCCTCATCAAAGTGAAATTTTGTTTTGGTTCAGATCAAACCCCGAGAAGAGTTGTGACTCTGTAGACTAAAAGTGTTAAAAAGCAATAAAATAGCTCATATATAGTGTAGACTCTACAGTTTCTTATATGTACTTGGGAGGAATCCCGTCTCATGCTTCAGTGTCTCATCAAACTCAGGCGAGAGCGAGAACGGCTGTGTCATCCGAGGCTGACTGAAGCGCTTCGCTGCGGCTTCCCAAACCATGCAGCACGGGTGTCTGACAAGCTATTTGACTGCCGTAATAAAAATGAATCTGCATGGCTGCTGCGGTGGCTGTGCTCAGACGAGAACCAAAGGCAGAGGCAAACGACAAACAAAAAGTGTTTGCTATTTTCAGCACTGGGAATATTACACTGAAAAATAAGGGGAGGATAGAGACAAACTTGAAAAAGGATGAAAGAGAGAACAGAAGAGAGAGACTGAGGTAGAAAAAGAGAGAGATGGAAAGAAAGGGGGTGGGGGAACCTTGCATCAGCTTTTTTTTCCCTGTCAAGAGTCTTTGAAGCTATAGCCAGTGTGTGGAATCTCCTTTCCGGCTCTCCCCGGCATATTTTGGAACAGGGAGTGCCACAGGGGTCCGTCCTCGTGCCCCTAAAAAAGCTCCAGCGGCTCCGGCCTGAAAAAGTCCTGTCACTCCTGCAAATCACTGGCTTAGCTCGGATTGCTAGGGGACTGCTTTTCCGTCTCGTAGACACACATGAGGACTTCACCAGAGCGTTGGATGGCCCTTAGACACAAAACTCCTCTCAGAATATAAAACATATAAAAAAAACCTTTCCATTTCTCTTGCCTGTGACCTCCAAGCAACTGGTGTGGTCTGCTAAGAGCACACTTGACCGAGAAAAATAGCAACAAAAAAAAAGCAAAAAAAGAGAAAAAAAGACAGAAAAACACTTATGGCTCCACCAAATGGCACACTTACACCAAAGGAATGAATACAGACAGTCTCTGATGCCTGTTCCCCGAAATCCCCCCAATAAATGCAGATTTTAATGAGATCGCCCACCCTTTATTATTCCAGTGCAACATGCAACGGGGCTCCCAATTAAAACACGTTTCTCCCACTCTCTCGGCCGACTGCCGACACACACACCGCCTTCAAAGCGGCGAGGAGTCGGCGGGTGTTTTATCTGTTGTGGTTTTCCTTCCCATGATGAGGAGGACCCATTAAAACATCCACGTGGTGTGTGTGCGTGTGTATGCATGTGTGTGTGTCTGCGTGTGTGTGTGTTTGTGTGTGTTGGGAGTCTTCGTCACACTCTCTCGCAACAGAACTCGCTTGTGGCGTTTTACCCTGCCAGGGCTTTGGACCTCTGTGTCATAATCTCATGGTTGCATGAGCTTTTGTCATAGGCCACCCCGAGACCCTTTCGCAAACCCACCGCAACGCTCGTCACCACAAACACATTCCTCAGCGCTCTCTCTCTCTCGACAAACAATAAACTGGCAAACAAACGTCATTCGTGGGATGCCAAGCAGCCCATTCACAGGGAGAGAGAGAAAGACAGAGAGAGAGAGAGAGAGAGAGAGAGAGAAAGAAAGAAAGAAAGAAAGAAAGAAAGAAAGAAAGAGAGAGAGAGAGAGAGAGAGAGAGAGAGAGAGAGAGAGAGAGAGAGAGAGAGAGAGAGAGAGAGAGAGAGAGAGAGAGAGAGAGAGAGAGAGAGAGAGAGAGAGTGACCTCTGAGGCCCCAGTGATAGCATCAGCCTGGCCTTCCTCTGGCTGGTTTGGCTAGTCAGAACAGGGAGAGGGTGATAGAAAGAGCCCACAAAGAGGGAGGGAGAGAGTGAAAGAGTCTGAGAGAAACAAAGAGACAGGGGAGATGAAGGAGATGGGGAAGGGGGGAGATAGAAAGAGCAGCTAGTGAAAGGTGTGGGGAAAAAAGAGAAAAAAAAAAGATGGATAGAGAAAAAACTAGAGGCAGAGAGAGAGAGAGAGAGAGAGAGAGAGAGAGAGAGAGAGAGGAGTTGAGTTAAAGGAGAGCCCTGCAGAGTTCTGCTTGATCCTCAGCACCTCTGCAGCGCACCCTGATTTCCACACAGCCCACCCCACCAGCCCTCTCCCAACTCCCACGGTTTTTTTTTTCTTTTTTAAAAAAAGAGCAGGAAGCCAGGAGAATTAAGAGTGCCGCAATGGCACATTCAGCTGGGCTAGTTGGGAGTCCATCTGTCCCTCCGCCACTGGTCCAATGAGGGCAACACTCAATCAAACTCACGCTGGTTAAGAATGCACTCTACACTGAGGAGAGAAGAGAAAAAGGGAAGGAAAAAACAAGAAGGGGAAGGGGGGGTACTGGGTACTGGAGGCTGCTGTTATTACTGTAGAAAAGTAGATTAAATTCAGCTCAAGATGCAAGAATTCCGACTGATACTTTTATTTTGATAGAAGAATGCAGTGACATAACTGTGTCAAAATGATACGAGAACAGAGATGGTTCTGTAATGAAAAGACAAAATAAATAGGGTGAACATCAGAAGAAAAAAAGAGAGGGAAAGAAAGAAAAACATATGGATTTGTTCTGCAAAGCTTTGCCCTTCAGCCAAGAAGTGATTGCGATTTCAGGGCCTCGGCAACAAATAATAATACACAATAAAGACCTCATAAAAACAACATTATCCCCTCCTGGCAAAAAGAGACTATTGGCACTGCATGTTAAATACTCCAATGAAGGATGGGATCTAGTGACCACACAGGTTGACAGACAAGAAACAGTCTCCTTGTACTCACTAGAATGAGCGACGCTGATGGTAGCATGAAAGTAATTGCTAGGCAGGATTTCATTCAGATGTGTTCACACTTCAGAAAAGGGGAACGCCGTTGAGAAGATGTACACTGACGCCCGCAGTTTGCTTTAACTCTGTCGCGTCTTAGTCAAACATGGAAACATATACTGAGCCCAAGTTGTTGACAGCTCATTTTGGAAGCTGTGCATCTCAAGGGAACGCATACGTGCGTGCGCGCACACACACACACACACACACACACACACACACACACACACACACACACACAAACACACAAACACACACACACATACATTAATATCTGCCTATGATAGCATGTCAGCATCAAACAACGCTGCACTGACAGTCACTTAGTCCCCCATATGCTGCACATTAAGTGATGTTATGCCTTGACACTATCAATCTTCAGTCTGTTTAAGATCTGCCGAAAAACAGTGCTGACTTTCAACAATTTGTCATGCGTCATCCTTTCACTTCCTGCAAGTCGTTATTTTCTCCTCTCTCTCTCTCTCTGTCTCTCTTTCTAATACATCTGGCTCTGTGCTTGCCTGTACCAAGAGAGAAGGAGAAAGAGAATCAGACTAGGAGAGAAAAGGAAGAGGGAGAAGAAGGGAGAAAGAAGGAGAGAGAAAGAGATGGAGAGAGGAGAGGGAGAGAGAGAGAGGAAGGGAGAAAGAAGGATAGAGAGAAAGGGAGAAAGAGGGAGAATCAGACTAGGAGAGAAAAGAAAGAGGGAGAGGAGAGGAAGGGAGAAAGAAGGAGAGAGAAAGAGATGGAGAGAGGAAAAGGGAGAGGGAGAGGAGAGGATAAAGGATAAAGAAGGAGAGAAAGAAAGAGATGGAGAGAGGAAAGAGAGAGAGATGGAGAGAGAGAAAGAGAAAGAGCGATCTGGAAAGGCAGGCATAAACCTCAGCCGTGCCACCCATAGCATTTGTAATGCACGGGAAAACACAGTTACAGCACTGCTCCCCTCACAGAACACACGGAGGCACACATACTCGACTCCCATGCGCTCAAACACACGCACAAACACACACAAACACACACACACACAGAAATGCACGCTGACAGGCATGCACATCCACATATACGCACATCCGCATGCTCAAGCTCCATCATCCAAACACACACACACACACACACACACACACACACACACACACACACACACACACACACACACACAATCTCCAGATCCCTGAGGCAGAGAAATCCAAACTCCCTGCAGCCAAAGCGAACAAGCTGTCTGCGTACCTGCTACAGTAGGTGTTGCCAAAGCAAAGTCCCTCTGCCCTGCAAAAAACCTCCTGCTGACAAACCACTAAGTTGCTCGTTTCTCTCTCTTCTCTCTCTTTCGCTCCCCTTTTCCGCTGGACACCGGTGTGTGCGTGTGTGTGTGTGTGCCTGCGAGTATGTGTGTGTGTGTGTGTGCGTGCGTGCCTGCGTGTGTGTGCCTTGCACAGAGCTGCTGGGGGATTGTTCACTGTCCGAACACAATGCAGTCTCAAGGCTGCTGCGCAGGTACTGCCGGCAGCACGCAATAGCACCTCTCCACCAGCAGAGGGCCCCTGCTGCTGCTGGAGCAGAAATCCTGAGAGCGACTAAGGCTTGGGAAAAGGTAAAAAAAAAAAATGGCCAGTTTCTACAGCAGTGCAAGAGGACCACTCGCCACTGAGAGGTGTGTGTAACGCTTGAGTGCAGATGGCTGCATGTTGTTGAGACAGATGAGTGTGGGTGGGGGGGGGGGTGGGGGTATTGCACTAATGTTTGCCAGGGGGGGGGGGGGTTCTAGGCCAGACCCACCAGTTATTATTTTGGCAGATGCTGCCTCTATTTAAAACCTCCTACTGTCACTGATGTTGGAGACAAAACACGGGGGGAGGGGGGGGGGGGGGGGGTGTTTGCAGCGACCCACACAGGAATTAATTAATACTGAAAAATAGTCCAAACAGAACTGAGGAGAGGAGAGGGGAGGCAAGCTCACAAACTTCAGGCCCCCTCGAAGCACAACAAACACAGAACCCAGAGGCTGCCACGACACATTAATGCGAGATCTGCGGAGCACCGATCGCATAGCAATTAGATAACGCCAAAAAAACATACGTGGCAAACTTAAACAGTTGGAGGATGCATATCCAATTTAAATAAACAGTGCTCAGGGAGAAACCAAGAGGGGTGGGGAGGGGACCACACAGACGCAGTGTTTGTAGTGAGCAGCTAATATAGGCAGGCAGCCCCAAGAGACGCCCGGGGTCCTCAAATGACACCAACATGAGGGGGAGGCTAGGAGGCTCTCTCCCCTGGAGGTGGCCCGTCTCCTCCGGAGTCTGTGCACTCTTGAGTGTAAGTCTGGGAGGGAAGGGGGCGTTCTCCTGGAGGCCGCCTGTCTGTTTTCAGAGTCTGCTCCTCGGCCGCAGTGGATGGATTAGCGCTGCGCCGCTTCGCCTTGTTGTTGTTTTTCATTGATTTCATGCTACTTTTCCATTCATACCAGGACTCTTCTCCCAACCACATGAGACAGGGAAGGGGAGAGGGAGGGGTGACATGTGGCAATGATTCTGACGTTTGGCAGTCAGTTTTGAGGTTTTTATGTACGTGTGTGTGTGTGTGTGTGTGTGTAAGCATGTGTGTGGGCACCCATCTTCGTGCTTGAGTGCTGGGGTGAGTCGATCGCCGCTGCCTGCTGCGCTCGCACAGCAGGATGCCGCGGAATGCTCAGACAGGAAGGGGGGGACGCGCACAAGCTGTCGGCGCGCGTTTCCTGCTCTGTCCTCAGCTCTTTGGCCGCCCTTCAACCTGCGCTGCTCGGGACCCTGACCTCTCCTCGCTCTCAGTCTGTCCCTCTCCCGCGTTCCCTCTCCTCTCACATCTCGACAGCTGACCCCCCTCTGGCACAGAAAATCTCTCTCTCTCTCTATTTCTCTCTTCCTCTCACTCCTTCCCTCTATCATTAAACACAGACACAGCAGCCCTAACTGGAGCAATCACAAACAGGCGCACAGACACGAAAATTAAATATTGCACCCTCCACAGGTCCTAAAATGAACAAAGTGTGGGCTCCTATCGATACCCTCGATTAAGAAGCAGGGGATACAAACGAGGCGATAATGGAAGGTAATACCCCAGCCGGTATGCAAGAGGTGAGCCCGGCGTGATGCGAGTGAGGCGGCACATTAATGAGCAATCTCCTCCCGCCCCCGCACCCCCAAAAAGTTGAATCAGCGCCACTGTAGCGGCCACAGCCGTGTAATTGTGTTTGTTTTTGAAGGTTGATTAACGTGTGGGTTATCTTGGTGGGCCAGGCGACCACACTGAGAACACTTGCTTCAGCTCCACGTGAAATGTGCCAGAGAAGCCCGCTGATGTCAATTTAATGGCAGCTAAAGGGGACTGTAAACACCTCAAAAACTCATCATCAATTCAACCTTTGCAGTATCTCAGACGGGTGCATATTTCTGAAGGCTTGCTCTGGCAGAGAGATAATCAGGGCTGCGTGACACATGCAGCTAGGATCTTTGTTTCTAACTTTGATGGACTAGAAAGATGTTAACCTCCTCACTGACTCAATTCATCCATTCAATAGACCTCTGAAGTTCGCCTACAAAAAAGAACCAAAACAGCCATCTTTGCCCATATAAGGAGATCCGGTTGTTAATTGAAGCTAACTACCTATGGCAAATGGCATTGCAAGTTAGCTTTGGGGTAGCACAAATCTAAGTGTGCCGCCTTCACTTACCGGAGATCACAGTATCCACTCGAAGGCAGAGGACAAAAGTGTGTTCAGGAAAACGTCTGCATTTCAGACTTTTTCATCCCCACGAGAGTTTAACAGGTGCGATAATTCAAAATCCCCATGCTATTTTCCCATAGGAAAAATTGGCAGATACCGGATGTCAAAGATGGCAGCTTTTTTGTAGGCAAACTTCAGAGGTCTATACTCCTGACTGGGATCATCCCAAGAGCATCACCAACAGCCCAGGACTGGTTTAGGGAGATTCAAAGGAATCTTAGTTCTTAGGCTTCAGTCCATGCCTGGAGGACTTTGTGTATAGGAAATGATTGACATTGACGGGATCAGAGAGAGGTAACTTCCCCTCTCTCAAAAAAAATTGGAATTTGTCACATGACTAAGCCCAACTAAGTCTCACCGTGAGCCAAATTGGCCAACGGAGATGATCCTCTCCACATGAAACATCTGGACGCAATTTTCCATGGTAAACCTGCTTCGCGTCTTCTCCTCGCAAGAGCATGACGCATCTTCAAACGTTCTTCCCCACCGCCCCCTGCCCCCCCACGTCACCCCCATCCTTCTTCCTCATCTCCCCCCCCACTCACTCTCTCTCTCTCTCTCTCTCTCTCTCACCTAATTTTATCTTGTCCTCAGCCACCCGGCAGCAGCCACACATTCTACTTAATCTGCCTGGAATAGCACCTGTCAGCTCAGCTCTCCGCTTCATTAGACTTCAGCGAACATCCAACGCAAACACTTTACAGGAACAACTACGGGGCCTAATAGGTGTGTAATGTAGCCTGTGGGGTACTGGGAATAACAATGACTAAAATACCCCACAGAAACCCAAGAACCAAGATCAGGTGGCCTAAACATAGGATAAATAGAGGTGCGGGAGAACACTTTTGGTAAGTGCACCAGCGATCAATCGGCAATAGTTCCTCTTGTGACGGAAAAGTTGGCCTCAGCTTTCCCAGGGCTGTCAACAAGTATCTTTGCATTCTCAGCAAGAAGGGGCAAGTTTGCTGAGTATCTGTATTTTAAGAGTTGAAGGTCAACTGATCCCTCGTACACGGCACGCTTAACAGGGAGGACCACACAAAAAGGGTACAGGAAACAGTACCGATAGAATTGACTTTGTTTTTACTGCTTTTAACATAATTATTAGCTGCACTACTTCCTACAACAGCCTTTCTGGTGCAGCATCAAAATGACTCCGGAAAAACTAGGCACAAATTAGGTCCCACAGACAGAATATTATTGAGTCTGCCAAATATTACACCAGCTTCTACACGAGGGAGGAATCTAGTGTTCCTAGAAAGAAGAAAACTGCCATTCCATTCTCACCATTAAATGTGTCATCAGCTTTTTAAAAAGTGGAGTACCAGCAGACTTTAGCAAAGTTGGCCACCCACCCACACACACACATGCCCACCTACACCTCAATCCCCATTTCTGAGGCTGAGATAATTGAGCTATTTTATTGGCGAGCTGCCTCCGTGATGAGTCCAGGTGCCCCCAGAGTTGTCAATCAGCGCTGCCTCTGGTGCATCCAACCAGACAGGGCCGGGCTGAGCTCCATTAGCTGCCAGCAAATGACAGGCATTGCATTGGCCGTCTTATTAGACACCACCTCCACACACACACACCCTCGGGGGCCTCTGGCCTGGAGGTCTCCATGGCAAGCTTCTTCACACACACTCGTGTGTGTGCTGAGGCAGACATACACACACCTGTGTGTGTGTACAGTATGTGTGTGTGTGTGTGTGTGTGTGTGTGTGAGATAAACAACGCTATGCTAATGTGTAGCAATGGTCCCCTTGAGTTAGTACTGCGGGCATGACTTTGAACAGGGACTGCGCTTCCCTGCTTTCCACCTGTGCCACCAATTAGGAGCTGCTGAAATATAATCCAGTGCTAGAGGGGAGTACCGTAAGAGAAGAGGTGTCGGTGGTTTATCGGTTTGTGTCTGATGTGGCTAAATCAGTCTCTCGTAACTACCTGCTCCTACGCACACCTTTGAAATGATGCGAGGTGAACGCCGGTGGCGCTAAGCTGTTATCTTCCATTGTTATGCTTTATCATTTCTGCCCCCTAAGACTGTTTTCCTCTGTTACCATTTTTATACAAAGCCTAAAGCAGACGCCTTGGCAGAGAGGGAATTTCACGATACTTTGGCAGCCTTTTTGCTTTTAGCTCGTTTGAGCAAGACGAACCGCGATAGAGGGCAGGCTCTTTTGGCAGGGCCTGACCTTGAGAGTGCGGTCGAGCAGTGGCGGACCGACATGCAGAAGCCGTTGTACATAAACATGTAGCGACCGGGAACGCTGCCACTCTGGGTCCGAAATGACAGCTTCATCATCGGGGCGCGGAGCTCAGTCACGGCTTACTGGTATCTAACGCCCTGACCTCGGCCTGACCACTCATAAATCACACTCCTTATAGACACACACACACACACACACACACACACACACACACACACACACACACAGCTTCTCTTCGCTACTCCAGGCAAAGGTTCAGCTCCAGCACGTAAACAGTCAATGGAAGATACTGTGCTGCTGAAAGTGGTGAGCCAAGGGGAGGAGAAAATCTGGAAACTGGAGAGAATTTGGGAGAAAAGCAAGAGAGGCTGCAGGGGACAATTCAATGCCATTACTGTCGCTTATCTGACAGCTTTTGGCAAGGAAGAGACAAAGAAATCAAACATCCTTTCTCCTATTATGAGAAAAGACTATTGTTGTGTGTAGTATGTGTTTGTGTGTGTGTGTGTGTGTGTGTGTGTGTGTGTGTGTGTGCGTGTGAATGTATGTGTGTGTGTGCGCGGGCATGTGAGTGTCCATGTGGATGTGTGTGTGTGTGTGCCTGTGCCTATGTGTCTGTGTGAATGAGCGCAAGTGTTTTCTGAGACAGCGCTTAGGCAAAAACAAGCGCAGCAAATAATCTCTGCGCTGGATTCGCGCCTCTCCGCTACAGCGCTCTGTCGCCTCCAGGCCAGCGCCGCGCTATTCCCGGCCTGCTGGCCCCTGATCTCTAATTACCGTCCCGCTCGCCGACCTGTGCCGTGCCGCGCTGCGCCACCGCCGCCGCCCCTCCCGCCGGGGCAAAAAATCACCACGTCCTCATCGTCTGACCGGGTTAACGTGAGCCACCGCCAAACGTGCAATTTGTGGTCCCCGCTTCCACTGGTCCGACCTCTGCGAGAAATCCAGACAGCGACAGAGATAGAGCAGAAGACACGGCCGCACCCAACCCCACCCAGCCCTCATCCACTTCCTGCTTCCTGTTTGGCCCCGGGTCATGTGACAGCCCACAGAGCCTGTTCTGAGCTGGTGTTGTTGTTGTCGGGCAGAACCTTATCTGAGGTAAGCAAGTCGGCTGGAGTGTGAGTTTGAC
>NW_027468664.1:18968457-18970957 GCF_046254945.1 Alosa pseudoharengus
AGCAGCAGGGCGAGTGAACTCCCCTTCGCCCCCGACCGACACCGGAGCCGGCGGGGTCTGATTTAGCTGATGCTAGTTACACCGACACGATGAGCTCAATGTTATTGCTCTCAGTAGGGAAATCTGAGTTGATGACTGTGCACATTGTTATGGGTCCCGACACACATCTGAAATTGCCAGTTGAAATTCCTTATGTAATTCATTCATTCATTCATTCATTGACATCAAAAGTATAATGTGCTCTGCAGCCTCAATGGCTCTTTTGCATCGGTCTAACTCAAGTCCCCCTCCTCTCACCCTGCAGTGGCTCTGCCAGGCCTGCAGGGGGAGCTGTTCCCAGACCAGTTGTCAGTGTGGCGTCGTATAAAGCGTCCTTTGAGGCGCTGGCGGAGTGCAGGGATCAGCGAGGGCAGCCTGAAAGGGCTCAGTGAGTCCTGGCGCTCGCCCCGCGCCGGCGACAGTTGCTCTGTAATTACCCAAATGGCTCGCTTAATCATGGACACGGGGGCCGCATGCTCTCGCTCAGAGGGGGGACCGTGAGGAGAGGCACGTTCACCGTCTGCAGTCCAGACAACACTGACTCTTGTCCGAGCAGACAACGTGCGACACACGTGCGCACTATAAACCATAAACAGTACAAGCAGCTACATAGAAATTTGACAACATTTTACAAACAGGCAACAAATGAATATGTTTATACTCTTAAGACACAGCCTTCGTATTATGCAATAGTCATTCACTACTCATACAGCTCAAAATGATGTGCAAGTCAAAGCTCGGGTAAACTAAACCAAACTAAGGACACAGGCAGAGCAAAAAAAAGTGTTCTTAAAACGAAATGGCTGAATTACCGATACAACCACTGTGAAGCAGCATTGGCACACAAATCTATAACTCCTCATCGCCATGGTAACGTGGGTCCTTTCAAACAGATGCTGGGAAGAGGGTGTGAGTATGGAAATGAATAGAGCTGAGTCATTCGGTGTGTGATGGTGCCACCCACAGACACACACACACAAACAGACGCACACAGACGCATGTTTATGTGAGATTACAAAATAGGGGATTAAGAAAGATAGTGTATGGGGAGCAACAGAGAAAGATAAAGAAACAACAGGCAGATACAAGACAGAGAGATATTTTTTTTTTATTTAATGGTCTTGTTATGTGTTGTTGTATGCTACTATCAACAATAGCTTTGGCAACACTATTCCCATACAGTCATGCTAATAAAGCAACTTTGAATTTGAATTTGAGGGAGAAGAGATAGAAAGAAAAAAAAAGAGAGAAAGAGAGAGAGAAAGAGAGAGGGGGGGAGAGAGAGCTATTTAACTCAAGAGGTGTATGTTTCTCTCGCTCTTCAGGTGTGGTTAAAGTGGCAGATGTTTGCAGCCCACAGAGTCTCATCAGAGCAGCCACCCCATTGTCACAATCTAGTGCCAGAGGGCAAGAGGGGTGTTTGTGTGTGTGTCTGTGACTCTGTGTGTGTGTGTGTGAGAGAGAGTGTGTGTGTGAGAGAAAGAGAGAGAGAGAGAGAGAGAGAGAGAGAGAAAATGGAAAAAGCCCAGGGAAAAGTGAATAAAAGGGAGATATACTGCCTGCTGTGGTATCTTTTTCCTGTACATGTAGTTGTGAGTAACAAAAGTGCCCTGCACAGACACAGCCATGCCTTCCTTCTCCTCCTCCTGTATTCTCTGTCCAGACGGGCGTGCGGGAAGCCAGGCTGTCACGGCAGGCACCCGCCCCGTCTTAGAGGAGCAGAGGAGGAGGAGGAGGAGGAGGAAGAGGGGGACCGGCGGGCTGTCTGGCCGGAATGATGAGAGAATCAGGTGCTTGGCCGCGCCGCTGACACGCGGCCAGATGAGGCAGAGTTCATCCCGGGGCTCCGGTCCAGTCTGGTCTAGTCTACTCCACTCCACACCGCTGTCCAGCAGACACGAGGCCGTTCACAGAAACGGGACTCTCAGGACTACTCTTCTTTAGTGCGTCTCTCCCTGATGTGAGAAAATAAAGTAGCTTCCCATGCAAACGCCCTGTTGCGAGGAATCATGTGCTGCTATGAGCTTGTGTATGAGTGCATGCATGTGTGTGTGTGTGTGTGTGTGTGTGTGTGTGTGTGTGTGTGTGTGAGAGAGAGAGAGAGAGAGAGAGAGAGAGAGAGAGAGAAGCTAACAGACAGAGAGAGAAGCTAACAGACAGAGAGAGAGAGAGAGAGAGAGAGAAATTGTGTGTGTCCCTCTGTGTGTGTTTTTGATTTAGCCTCTCAATATTTGGCCCCAGTGCTCCTGCCCTAGCTACTGCCTGAGATACAGTTTCACCCGCTATCAGGTTCTCACCCCCATCCACCCTCAACCTCAACCTCTTCTCCTCCCCAGTAGCCTCCGCCTGCCATCCACCCATCTGTACCCTCTCAAATCACGGCTTTATTACGACCCCGTGCCACCGATACGGCTAGGGGGAGCCAGTAAATCTCACGCTAAAACGCTGGCGCAGTAATAGC
>NW_027468664.1:18975957-18985957 GCF_046254945.1 Alosa pseudoharengus
AGTCGAGATGCTACGCTACATATCCAAAGAGTCATGCGGATTGTTTTTGGCAGGATGCTCGTGTTGCTCCTCTTCAGTTGACTCTTCGATGCAAATGGTTTCTGAACCGTTTTGTGTCTTGTCTGCATTCTTTTTGGCCATTCCGACTCTTTTCCCATCTTTCCATATGTTTTTTTGAGCTTTCTCCCGATCACGGTCTATTTTCGGCGTTGGGATGCGGAGGTCTTTGGAGAGTTGTGTCCGTGCGTTGGGATTCGTCTCCTGGTTTTGCCGCAAAGTCACACAGCTGGCATGCGTCGGCTCTCTCCCAGCCTCCCTCCAGCTGCAGCCAAATGAGGTGGAATCATCGGCCCGGCAGGCCCACAGCGGGCGGCTGAGCAGCCACATCCCATCCAGAGGCTGCGTCTGACCTTGGGCAGGTACTTTTGGGGGCTTCGACGGATGCTGACGACCCCCAATTAAGGACCAAAACACAGTAAAGCCAAACTCTGCAGGACAGCAGAGTGGACAGCACAGCAGAATGACTGTGCGTGTGTGTGTGTGTGTGTGTGTCTGTTTGTGTGTGAAGACAAAAAGAGCTCAGCGACTTAATGTAGTTCCACAAAGGGGGTGATATTCCAAAGCTGTTTTTTCCTCTCCTCCTCCTCCTCCCTGATATGTTCCCGCTGCTCTGCCGGAGCTGTCTCCGTTCACACGACCTCTCTCGGCTGACCTCCATCTAGGCCCTCATCCTCCTCTTCCTCCTCCGCGAGCAACTGTTGGGAAAGCCAGCCTGTGAGCCACGGGGACCCTCTTAGTACATATCATCGGCAATAATCACCAGAGCGAAAAACCCACTTAAAGGCACCTTCGGGAGAAAAAGCATGTTGTCTTTCTGTTTTCGCAACTTTGTTAACATCTCACATTGACCACATCTCTCCACAGATCCCCAGAGATCAAATAGCACACCTACGCCAACCCAGAGGGGGGTGTCCAGCCAACGTCCACAAAAGCGAGGGAGATGTTACCCTTAAGAAACCCATCTTTCCCCAAGGACAGGGTTTAAAACAGAAGGACACAATGAAAAGTCACAGTTACACATGAGTCAGAGGTCCAGTAAGAGTATCTGCTAATGTTGGAGTTGTGGACTATTGTGTAAGCCAACCCCTCCACCCCCAACCCCCCCCCCCCACACACACAGATAGAAAGACAATGGCTGGGATTGTTTGTTCAAAAGGGATGACTTTACACCAGCGCCGAAATGGGTCAGATTTGCTTCTCTGATGACCCCTTCAACTTCTAAAACAAACCCCAAACAAGAAGATCTCGAGACATGCTTTAAAGTCTGTCGAAGTGGTTTTGCCTCAGGTGAAGTTTAATATGTGTGTGTGTATATATATATATATATATATATATATATATATGTACAGACACAATATTGTTCTACCCGTTTCCAATTGCAGACAGAGAACAGGAGCAGGAGAGGCTAAGGCTGACCGTCGTAACCCCTCCGTCTCCCTTTATGTACACTTGGCTAGTGTCTGCCTGGCCGCTGTCCCAACCGGCATAAAGACGCCGCGCGGCATGAAAGTGGTGCACGCATGAGGCACCATCGGTCAGTCGTTGCATATACGCTCAGCTCATAAACAACATAAAGGGAAGAGGAGGAGGAGGGGAAAAGACAATGGAGCTGGAGGAGGTCCAAACAGGTGCTGCGCTCCTCTCCCTGAACGCCCCCCAGGCACTCACTGAAGTGTGTCTGGAGCTCGACGCTTATTATATTATCTCATCCTCTCAGACGCAACGCTTCAGCACGCTCACTGTTTTACGTTATCAGTGTGTATTAGAACAAGACCGTGTGTGTGTGTGTGTGTGTGTGTGTGTGTGTGTGTGTGTGTGTGTGTGTGTGTGTGTGTGTGTGTGTGTGTGTGTGTGTGTGTGTGTGTGTGTGTGTGTGTGTGTGTGTGTTCAAACATCAAACACAAGAGTCTGGACGCAGATTGGGAAAGGGGTTTGTGTGTCAGGTAGAAGGTTGGGGGGGACAGTTGATCGAAGTTGAGCGAAGAGAAACTGCAGGTGGCTACAACAACCCGAAACTGACATCAGAGAGAGGCACTGTTGAAGGGCCCTCTCTGTTATAGGGGTCTGTGAATGTAGACTGTTACACATGAGGGTATCACAGGACTCACACACACAAACACACACACACAGAAAATACACACAAACGCACACACACACAGACAAACAGAAATCCGCCCACACACAGCACGCAGTGTCTCTGTCACCACGGGATATAGGATTGCAGGACAGAGACATGTCTGCTAAGTGTCTGCCTGTGCCCGAGACAAAGGCTCTGTCAGCGCTATCTGGCTGCTTTATCTGCCAGGCCCAACTCTGGTTTCTGTTGAAGAGGATGAGTCGAGTGTCTGAGGAGCTTGCGCCACTCATCAAAGCCCCTTTCCCATGTGAGTGTGTGTGTGTGTGTGTGTGTGTGTGTGTGTGTGTGTGTGTGTGTGTGTGTGGTGGCGGGGCATCGAAACAGCCCCTGCAGACTGACCAAGTTGGTTTCGGTCTGGTTTGATGGGTAAGGATACACCCTGGTGCCACCTAATGAGGCGAAGGCGTGCAGGTAGAGGACTGAGGACGGACGGTCAGCCTGAGATACTCTGACAGCCGGACGACCTTTACATAAAAAAAAACAGCAGTTGCTGTTTCCCCATCAAAGGCTTTGCACGGTCCTTCACTTCACTTTGAAGTCAAAAGAACATGGAAATACAGGGGTCATAAAAAAGTTTTAATGTGTGACCTCTGCTCCAGGCATCTGTTTAATTTTCTTTCTTTTTTATTATTTTCTAAAAGGCTGCGCTGCACCGAAAACACTGGAAGTTTATGAATGTTTCACCCTATGCTTCTTCCCAGCGTTCTCCGTTTTCAGAGTAAAATGTAAAACATGCTAATCACAAACCGCTACATCTCAGCCAATGAGACGGGGGAGTCTGAGAACACGCTAGATGAAATTTAAGCAAGGATTATCTTAAGACACTATTTCTATGCTCTCTTTCTCTTTTAATCTTTCTCTTTCTGTTTCTTTCTTTCTACTTGTCACACACACACACACACACGCACACACACACAGAGAGACTTCTTTCCAACCACCATGCAGTTGCATAAAGGCACAACTAGCTGCAGCGCTCGACGTGGGAACGCCGCGGAATGGCCCAGAGGGGGAACTGTTCTGGCCTGACCTGCTGCGCCCGTGTCTGGGTCTGCGTCTGAGCGTGGCCTTGGGGGCGCGGAGATCAAAGAGAGCATGTACTTATCACTGGAGCAAAGCCACTGATCTGTATCCAGCCCACACTGACATACTCAGCGAAACCCACACAGGAACACACACATAAACACACACACACACACACACACACACACACACACACACACACACACAGACACAACACACACACTCCTCCGTGACTGAGCAGTGCTTTGCCAGCATGATTTTCCTTGCATGACTGAGTGGCAGAAGAAAATGCATCAGTCGCCATTCATCAGAAGAGCAACAAGAACATGAGCGCCCAGGCCCCAGGAATGTTTGTTGAGCTGGTCTGGCCTGTTCCAAACAGGGGAAGTCCACAGAGGGAGTTGGTTGGGGGGGGGGTGGTGTGTGAGTATGTGTGTGTGTGTGTGGGGGGGGGGGTAGGGGGGGTTCAAATGCTCACCTCGTGATGGCCCGCTGATCATGCAAATTCAGTTTAGAGACTTTCATTTCAGCAAGTTGCAGAAACAAACTGAATAACAAATACATCAAATTAGGAAAAAATAAGACTCATCCACAAAAGGCACGCGGTGAGCTTGTCTGACAGTTTTCCAGATCGTTTCCAGCATACAGATTAACGTTACGTTTAATCCTTTTTCCCCTTCCCTTGTTTTCAAGTCTACCTTCTTGGAAACCCATTGTGCTGATTTTTGGGGCCTGACCTTGATTAGTGAGCTGCGAGGAGTTGACTGTCAAGAACATCGAAATAAACCTCACAGAGGCTAAAGGGTGAACGCTCGCTGAGGAAGACGTGGAATAAGACAGCGGGGAACGCTAAATGAACTGCGCCGGGTCGGCCGTCCAGATCCGAATTTGCCTTTTTTTTTAAACGACCCTCATCCGACTCGTCCAGACGCCTCTCGGAACCACAGAGTGCTCAAGGCTGCAAGGCTTTGGTGCGAATCACTGCCTGAGTCCAGATTAAGTTCAGCTTCAGCATTTTTATACGGGCGCAGGAAAAAACAGCCCCGTTCCCATGGCCACTTTGGCAATGGCTGCTGCTCTTGTTTCAGAGTGTGCAGAGCAATAGGGCTGGCGATTTGCTATTTGACCTTGGAGAGAGAACAGTCACTGCTAACGATAATTAATTACCTACCCAAACTAATTAATGTACTTAAAAACGTTAACTCGCTTGCAAGTTCAGGGGCTTGGCAATTAAGGGGGAAATATAAACATGGGTGGGGGAATCGGGAGGATCATCACGGTTGTAGGTTGCAAAGGCTGCTAATTAACCACAAAACGGAGCATTCTGATTGCGTAAGAAAGTGAGCCAAGCCACCCGGCGTTTGCGTGCGTTGCTCCAGTTTTTCCCCCTCGGAAAACAGCCCTCCTGTTCTTCATGCTCTGACTTTTACTCAAGAATGGCGAAGAGATCTCACAAGCCGGGCCCAGAACAGTTCCTGCTATTCGCACTGCACCGAACTCGATTAACCTCCCTAACCTGGCCAGAGTCCATTCTAACGCCTGGCGCCCCAGGGCTACAGTTGGGGAAAAAACTGCCATCTGCTCCCATTGACTTGCAATCAATCAATCAACGTGATTACAGGTAAAGCCAAAAGACACCCAGGCATGCGTCTTTGCTGATGTCATCAATCAAAAGTCCAACTGTATGTCTGCACAGACCAATTTCCCATAAAACCCCAGTGCAACACAAGTTTCAAGGATGTAATTACCATTAAAAAATTTGGACCACAAAAAAAAAAAACATGACATAAAAGAACCCAGTTGACGTATTAGTTACGGATAGGGAGCTCGCTGTCAGACAGAGGTACCATTGGGGCGTCACTAGTCTAGCGCCTTGCTGCTGACCTCGAGATGATCACACGAAGGCTTCTGCCCACAGGGCCCAACCTCAGAAGCCAAAGGTGGAGCGCAGCCAGACAACAGCATGAGACGAGACATCTCTATCTGTCACATCCACTGGAACAGACGCAGATGAGTCAGGCAAACGGAGCACGGCTAAACTGCACATGACAAGCTAAGTGAGAACACGCAAGGAGATACTGTGGGAAAGAACAAAGAGCTGGAGAGAGAGAGAGAGAGAGAGAGAGAGAGAGAGAGAGAGAGAGAGAGAGAGAGAGAGAGAGAGACTGGGAGACCGAGAACGTTTGTTGTGAAGAGACAGAGAAAATCTATCAAGTTCAACGAAGTTTCTATGGTTCCACTTCCCTCCAATTATCCCTCAAAAGCCATCCATCCATAACTTTCTATGTCCAACTTTCTTTGTCCAACATTTCCACTGTAGCTACCGTTTGGACACACTGGGAGACGGGTAAAGAGGCTAGTCTAGAGTCCAGGGCTTTGGAGACTAGCGCAGGAGACGTTCCCATCAGTTATCACCCCTCCCCCTCCACCTGCTGCTCTTGCACTTGAGCGCTACGGCTGGCGGCGGGACAGGCAGACAGGAAAGGCAGATGTTTTCTGTGAAAGCAGCCGAGCACTGGGTTCCGCCATCGCTAACCGCCGCCGCCGCAGCGTCAGGGGACCGCGTTCCACGCTCCGCGCGCGCGCGCGTTCCACTTCTCCTGCTCTCGGGCGCGTTTTTTAAGCCGCACCCCGGAGCCCCTGCCGACGGTGGTGTCGCGAGCCCAGACCTTCACCTGACGTGCTCCTGTCGAGACGCAGCTGTCTAAACACGCGAGCTGTTTGACCGAGTCGCCCTCGAGACGATTCAGCGATCCGCCGTAACACTTCCGCTCGCTGTAGAGAAAAAAAAAAGAGAAAGAAAACACGACACTGATGGGAAAAAAGCACCACGGAAAAGAGAGCAGGCAGACCTTATAATGATGTTTGTATAAGCACACGTCAGCCCGGTGCCGTACACGCTTTCAATATTTTAGGTGCACCAGCTAGAATAATTCAGCTGAGACGACGGCCAAAACGTGACGAAACTTCACGAGTCATTTCGAGCACGTAGACGAGGTCAGGTGGAGGTCGGTCCCTGTGTGCCGCGTGTCCCATTAGCAGAGAGGGCGCTGACATGATGGGCAAAACAGGTCTGACTCCTCCTGCAACGATGAACGTGAGGACACGAATCCACCAATCCAGTGATCTGCTCTCTAGAATCTGGGGCAGTGCCAACCATTTCCATCCCCCACCCAGACCCAAAACACACACACACACACACACACACACAAGCACACACACACACACTCAAAAACACAGAATACATATACACACAAATATACACACAAAGTGTGTGTTGTCACCATGCTTAATCCAACCTCACATTTTATCCATAGACTCACAAGTGAGACATCTCACATCTCTATCACTTCCAAACAGGGGCCTCATTCTGCTGTTTTTGTCGACGTAGGGCCTCAACTGTGCTTCCCAACTGTGTATGAGCTGGAGGAAAGGTTGTGGTGTTCAGAAGGGCACAGAAATAAACAGGGAGTCTTGCTCAACGTGACCTTTCTGAAGATAATCAGACACTTGGCTTGCCTCGCGCTTCTCATAGCGTTGAGGGCGTTGAGGACCACCCTTGAGTTTTACAACGCTCTCAGCAGCAGCAGTAGACTCCAGGCCAGTCGGCCCCCGCACGACAACGCAAATCGAAAACATCCCTACGGGAAACGGAAACCTTTTGTTCTATTAGTTCTTCTTTTTTTGGTTCACACACGTTATTCTTTTGAAGTGTTTTAGTAGCGTTACAAGTGTGATAGTAGCTTTGGGATTTGTTATGGGTTAATTTACAACAGCAGGTCGCAAAGCATCACACTGTTTTGAAAGTGATTTTCAGTAGTAGCACCACGTTTGTGGGGGAAAAATCTTTTGCACTTTGACAAGATCTCTGTGAAACATCTGGACCTTCACAAAAAACAGAGAACAAAAAAAGTCACACAACTGAAAATGACAATCATTCAAACTCTCTCTCTCTCTCTCTCTCTCATATATGTTCAAAGTGAGTGGAGGAGGTTTGGAGAGGCAGCACAGGAACCACCCCACTGGTAGAACACTTGCTGCATTTGTTTTTCGCTCTGGGGCAAATGTGACTCACTTCACAGGGAGAGAGCAGGAGAAAGTATCTCTTGTTAAAAAAGAGAGACAGAAAAAGATGGAAAACTAAAAACCCAAAACATATGTACTCGTTAACTAAAAGCAACTTCTGCAACTTCGAGCAATTTTCAGCATGAACAAACACGGCAAAGGCCAAGAGATACACGCCGCTGCGACGGCTCGATGACGGGCAGAACAGCTAAATGTGAGAGCACCATAATTCCACCCATCACTAGCCCTCAGTGTACACAAATATGTGCTCAAATAGATTTCTCCAAATGATAGCCTTTGCCAGTCAGGGCTGGATGGGCACTGCTCTTTGGATAACCGCAGGGGGAAGGCAGGGGAGGGGAGGGGGGTCGTGTTGGGGCGGCCGCAGATGTAATCCTGGCCTCAGGCATCCCGTTGGCCTAACCAGCCTGCGTAATGCCCCCTGTCCCCACCACTTTTGTAAGCGGTAAGCCCTTCGCTGTACGCCAGGTCCAATGCAAACATTCCTTAAGGGTCTGTCTGAAGAGCCTGTACAGAAGTGCCTCCCTCTCTCTCTCTCTCTTTCTCCTTCTCTCTATCCCTCTCTCTCTCCTTCTCTCTCTCCCTCTCTTTCTTTCTCTCCCTCTCTCTCTTTCCATGTGCTTCTGCTTCTCTCACTTTCCTCAATTCTGTTTCAGCATCTGTCTCAATGAGTTTGCTTCCCTTTCTCTTTTCCTTTTTCTTGCTCTAATTATACAGTCTATCACTGCTGTCCACTTTCAATGAGGTCTTTGTGTTCAGATCCCAACTTTAGGAGTGAGAGAGGAGGTCAAGAGAAGGGCTTTCAGTGAGCTAGTCAACCACCTGCTAACTCACTCTTTTACTCTCTCTGACTTCTTCCCTTTCTTTCATCTTCATCTCTCTCTCTCTCTTTCCCTCTCTCTCTCTTTCCCTCTCTCTTCCTTCCTCTTTCATTCTGTTTATGCTAAAGCCTCATTCCAGGTAAAGAGAAATCGGTTCTCTAACATGATTCCTTCACGCACAAGCAGATGAAAGATCAGGTGCGTGTGACACACTGGTTGCCTCTCAGCCAAACACAGAGGCAGAGAGCACAGAGCCTTCTCTTTTTTCCTCTCCTTTTTCTTTTTTTCACCCTTATTTGGCAGGCCAGGATCGCCTTTCATCACCTCTGCTTCCCCCCCACCCCTCCTCTCTCTCTCTCTCCTTCCTCTCCTTTGCTCTGTACGGAGGAGTGTGTGTGTGTGTGTGTGTGTGGGTGTGTGTGTGTGTGTGTGTGTGCGTGTGTGTGCACAGTAAGGCCCCGGTGGAAAATTCACAGCTCTCCCAGGCCCATACGTTTCACTCGATACGCTTGATTACATATCTCGCACAAGTCGACGAGTTCACAGACTAGCCGTTCCGCATAGGAACCCGCAAGTCGCGCCCCAAAGAACCTGAAACGTTCCGATTCCGCCGGAGCATTCCAAAGGTAAAGTTGCATAACCTCCAGCTATTGTAAAAAAAAAAGAAAAAAAGGAGGCAGTTTAAGCGTGGGTCGTAAAGCTGGTTAGTGAGATACTGTCGGCCATGCCATGTTGTAAAAGTGTACCTGTGGATTGCCAAGAGGGAAACAGGAACCAACCCAAAATGAGGTGAAGTGGGTATATATAAAAAAGTAAACAACTGCGCTATTAAACTGTAACAGCCCGTGTCCGCGAGCCAAGTGCTACTTTAGAGAAGAAACCTGGGAAAATGCGAGCCCATATGCTCGACCAGTTCTCCACCCACACACACACAGTCTCTCTCTCTCTCACACACACACAGACCTCCACATGGACATCCACATGCAAAAGCTCCATTATCCACACACGCACAGACACAAAGACATACACACAGACACACACACACACACACATTCATTCATGCCACACACACACACAAATGAAAATACAATCCTCAAAACTGCACTACACTCCGTCTGGACTGTAACAGGCGGCGTGCTTTGCGGAGACTGCACCATACTTCATCAATCGCTGGTGACACGAGTGGCTCTTCGGATGTGTCAGCGAACGTTCCCCAGGCCTCCTCCTCTCCTCCTCACTCATGGCCTCTCTCACAGACAAAAAAAGAACACACTGGCACTTAAGAGAGAGGGGGCTGGCCTGGGGAACGCGAGAGAGCGACTGGAAAACTGTCCAGACGTAACAGAGGAGGAGAAGTAGGAGATGGAGGAGGAGGAGGAGGAAGAGGAGGAGGAGAAGGAGGAGGAGGTGGAAGAGGAGGAGATGGAGGAGGAGGAGAAGGAGGAAATGGAGGAGGTGGAGGAGGAGGAGGAAGAAGAACAGGACCACATTCCATGTGAAGTCTCTATCTCCCAGACTAATAAGTGAGTGGGCTACACTGGATGGACGTGCTGACCCCTGTCCAAGGGTCTTGCGTTCACCTCGGGGAAAAAGCGCAGATCGATGACAGTGACACAGAACAAAATATCTTATCTGGCTGATCGCACGCTGGGGAATTTGGTGGCTGGACAGCACAGCAGTTTGTGGGTCAGTTTTTTTTTGTTTTTCCCTCAATTGTTTGGTTGGGTCCAGGTCATCAATACGAAGACAATCTGTGGGAGAAGACGCTGTATTTTCTTCTCTCTCTCTCTCTCTCTCTCTGTCTCTCTCTCACACACATCCTTTTTCTCATACATAGCTGCTCTGTGCTCGTAGGAGGATGCACTGTACTGTGGAC
>NW_027468664.1:18990957-18993457 GCF_046254945.1 Alosa pseudoharengus
CCTTTTTTTCTCTTCCTTTCTTTCCCTCACTCCACTCCTCCTTCTCCTCCTCCTCTTCCTCCTCCTCCTCGTCCTCCTGGGCTCCTGGTCTGCATTAGCGAGCGCTGGGATGCCCGTGAGCTGTCCGGGCCCATGCTGATTGCTAATGAGGCCGGTGTTGTGGTTTCACAGATGTCCCTGCCGCCGTGCTGTGCATTTTGCTGGGCGGAGCGGAGCTGAGCGCTGCACCACGGCTGCTGGGGCTGCTGTTAGTGAGTGCTGCAGTCTCTGGCTGACTGACTGACCTCACTGGGGCTGAGGCTGTGGCTGGAGCAGCCCCTCCCTACACACACACACACACACACACACACACACACACACACGCACGCACACACACACACAACATCCAACAGCTGCCTCCTAATGAGGGACGCACACGTGCATTCAAAAGCACACCAAGAACTAGACAGACAGAGGCTCTCTCTCTCTCTCTCTCACACACACACACACGCACACACACACACACACACAAGCAAATACACACACACACACATGTGGACCAAACACACACTCACATGTGGACACCCACACAGAGACTCAAACAAAACCATATGTGATATGTGGGCGCACACACACAGAAACACACACACACACACACAAAATCAAGCAACACAGACAACAACCTGGGAAAAAAAGACGTTCAAAGACAAATAGACAGACGCACGCACATGCAGGCACCTGTGTACAATGATGCGTGCACATGCGCGCACACACACAGACTTTAGGTCAGGTGCACGCACTGGCTCTGTCTGAGTCATCAAGACATCTTCAAAGCAGAGAGAGAGAGAGAGAGAGAGAGAGAGAGAGAGAGAGAGAGAGAGAGAGAGGTTGGGGGAAAGAACTAAGGAATGAAAAAGAAGACAAAAAAAAACAGGGAGCAGAAAAGGACACAGAAAAAAAGAAATAATGGGAAGGGAAAGAACGTCAAAAAGATTGCACAGTGAGACTAAATGGATAGATTACTGATTTCATAGAAGAAAATAAAGAAAAGAAAGAAAAGAAAGAAAGAAAGAAAGAAAGAAAGAAAGAAAGAAAAACACCAAACAAGTACCAGAAAGGAACACTTTCACATCATGTAATAGCTATATCTTTGATCTCGCAAAATCATTACTGGCCTTAATAAATAGCCTGATTGTGCAACTTTAAATTTGGACCCATTTTTCAACAAAACACATTTTACAATGAAAAACACTGCCCTGGGTCACGTTACTGAAAATGTTGAGTCATGGGTCCCTACAACTAAAACTAGTTTATTTGATGGATGCTCTTGTCTACACATACAGGTGAGAGCTTTGTCTTCACTGCTTATATGTTACCAATATAAGGTAGGAAGTGGCCAACCTCCTTATGTAATAACTTCTTTGAGTTAAGTGATTTCCCATTAGCGTATGTAGGCAGTGTCCAGGGAGACGCAAACGTAGACTTCAAGGGACCACTCCTGAGTGGCACGCGCACTCGTCATCTTGATTCTGTTTGCGATAAACATCCACTTCCCACACTGGTTGACCCAAGGAGGAAGGGGCTCTGTTTGGGCTTGTTTCAGATCCCCTTGTCCGGTTTTTGGCCTGGTTGAGCTTGAGGGGGGGGGGGGGGCCCGCTGCTTTATTTGTGGACACTCTCTCTGTCTCGATTGTTTGCCCGCTCCAACTGTGAAAACAGGATGGCTCTGAAAAAGTGGATCGCCTGTCTGTCTGTTGCAACCCCCTCGTGTTTTTCTTCCTGTTTTAAGCCCAGCGGACTTTATGCGTCTATATACGCACGGCTGTTTTTGTGAGGCGGAGCGCCTGTTTCGTAAACACTGTTAAAACTCTCTGCGTTCTCTCGCTGGCTCGCCCCGTGACCTGTCACTGGGCAGGTCGGTTACTGCAAACCCACTGTAACACACCCACAACACCAAACTGGGTAATACTCTCCTGCTTTACTGTCATCTGTTGTGGATACATTTAAGGTCTGTTAAGCCACTGTATAATATGTGAAGGTTTAAAGGTATTAAATAATATGACTAATTTTGAAGCTTTTACTTACTACTCTTAAAAAAAGACATATAGAAACTGACATCCATTCCTTTAATGCAAACAGCATCAGGAGGAGACCAAGTGTAGTATTATACTGGATTCATCTTCCATTATGAACTAAACAGGAGTGGTAAATACCACAGCACTGAGGATTACCATATACCACACTATAGCATAACACACAGCTGTGACTGGATTATTGGATAGAGACGATGTACAGTATGTAAGCTGGTTATGGCATACACCACGAAGGAGGTGTATGTGTATGTGTGTGTGTGTGTGTGTGTGTGTGTGTGTGTGTGTGTGTGTGTGTGTGTGTATGTGTGTGTGTGTGTGTGTGTGTGTGTGTGTGTGTGTGTGTGTGTGTGTGTGTGTTGTGTAAGAGGATAGAGTTCTGCTGCACCCCCCTGGGTGTCTCATTTACTTCCAGATAAGGAGTCCAGTCC
>NW_027468664.1:18998457-19000957 GCF_046254945.1 Alosa pseudoharengus
GTGGTAGGGTGGGAACGAGGCGCGTTGACCGCAGAGAAAGAAATACAGGGGAGGGGTGGGGAGGAGGTCTGCGTGCTGGTCAGGTTGTTTCACAGGGGGCCTCTCAGGTAGCTGGAATTACTACGCGCTGCTACACACACACACACACACACACACACACACACACACACTCACACACTCACACACACACACACACACACACACACACACACACACACACACTCACCCCAACCCTTCTGTCAGCCTCTTAAACATCCACCATGGATTATTGCTTAGATAGAGATCCTAATCCTAAAAGAAAAAAAACAACAAGCTACTCCACCCAATGCATGAGGAAGTCAGTGTGTGTGTGTGTGTGTGTGTGTGTGTGTGTGTGTGTGTGTGTGTGTGTGTGTGTGTGTGAGAGAGAGAGAGAGACATGACTTTCAATTATTGTAATGTCAGCTTGAGGTAGACAGAGCAAATAATAAAAGTCACGCGTGCACATTTGCACACTCTGATAGGATATGCAAAGTATATGCTGACTGAATCTAACATGAGACAAAATAGGAGCAGCCTCGTTTTTCTTCCTTTAACTACTTAAATGGAATCATGAAAAGGTTCAAATGAACACTGTAAAAACAAAAAAAAAAGTGTCATACAATTTCATGGAAATACAAGCCTTCTGCCAAGCTCCACTGTGCTGAAAGGAAAGGACACCTGCAGCACCTATGATTAAGAACACATTTCATTCGGGAGGTCCAGTCCAGTTCTAATTGAAGACACAAGCACAGTTCCTACGCTGAGAATCAGACTAAGGAGACACCAGAAAGGCATGCTCAAGGACACACACATCCACCTGTATGGTGAATCACCCCAAACACCTCACATAAAAACACTTTGAAATCAAACACACACACACACACACACACACACACACACACACACACACACATGTGTGTGTCTGTATACCGTGACTGGAAAGCAGTTCCAGCTGAGCGGTGCCCCCTCTCCCTCCTCTCGGCTCTCCCCCTGACACACTGACCTTGCTGATCTTACTCTCCTCCGACTCTCTGCTGCGCGCCGGTGGAGTCCTCCGCTCCTGGTACTCCTGGCCCTTGAATGACAGCTGGCAGGAGGAGAGCAGGGGTGACTCGCTGGCCCTCACCTCCGCGGGGGCCCGGGTGGGGGCGTGGTAACCCTGAGTGACGCCGCCGCCGACACCCACGCCGATGCCGGCACCGGCGGCGCTGCGGCCCAGGTTGGGCATGGGGTGAGCGGTGTGCACCGGCCGGGAGCCGACGCTGGGCTGCCTGAGCTTGGACGCCACCCCCACCACCGGCATGGTGCTCTGACCGGTCCGTCGGACGCGTTGGAACGCTGGACACGTGGAGATGTTAAGTCAAAGACGAGGGGTGGGGAAGGAAAAAAAAATGAAGAAAAACAAAAAAACAGGAGTCCGAGGAGTCCGTTCTCCAAGTTTCCCCACAGGAACGCGCGTGTGTGTGCGTGCGTGTGCGTGTGTGCGTGAGAGAGGGAGAGAGAGAGAAACAAGAGTCCAGTGTCTCCTCCTTGACGTCTGGTAGAGAAGGCGTGCAAGAGGAGGCGGGGAGGGGAGAGAGAGGGGGAGAAAGAGAGAGGGAGAGAGAGAGAGAGAGAGAGAGAGACGCGGCGTTTCAGTCTTCAGGAGGAGCGCAGCCACAGTCATTCTGCTGCTCACAGCGTGAGCGGCACTGAGAGGAAACTGAGACGGCTTCTCCACAACTCACTCCCCCCTCGGTTTCTGCCCTCCTCCTTCTGAGGCTTCTCCTCCTCTCTCTCTCTCTCTCTCTCTCTCTTGTGCTCTCTCTTTTTTCCCTCCCTCCCTCCCACTCTACTACAAAACCAAACAGTTCTCAGGGGCGTGAACTTCACTGGAAGGTAACCACCGCTCAGTGCGCAATGCCTATGATTACACAGACCTGTCTCTCTCTCTCTTTCTCTCTCTCTCTCTCTGTCTCTCTCTCTCTCGCTTCCTTTCTTTCTTTCTTTGGAGGACATTCCACAGGAACGTGTAGTTCTCTGATTCCAACTGTCAAAACAGCTCTCCCATAGACTAGCAGCGAGGGCTGGACACAGACAGACACAAACACCTCTTCCTCCCTCTCTCTCTCTCTCTCTCTCTCTCTCTCTCTCTCTCTCTCTCTCTCTCTCTCTCTCTCTCTCTCTCTCTCTCTCTCTCTCTCTCTCTCTCTCCCTCTCTCTCTCTCCCTCTCTCTCTCTCTCTCTCTCTCTCTCTCTCTCTCTCTCTCTCTCTCTCTCTCTCTCTCTCTCTGCCATAAAAGATCACTGTTAAAGTTTCAATCAAAGAATGAAGAAATCGGATGTGTTGCTAATATGTTCAGAACAAACGTTTGCTAAGACAAAAATAAAATCTCGTCAGCTTTTCTTCGACTAAAATAATACTTCCGAGATGATCTCTACACTGAAGCTGTTTGTCTCGTTCCTCAGACAATGCTTTATGTGTTACAAATGCACATTA
>NW_027468664.1:19006733-19009233 GCF_046254945.1 Alosa pseudoharengus
CTGTCTCTCACACTCTCTCTTTCATTCTCTCTCTCTCTCTCTCGACTCTGACAACAACAAAGCTGAGCCAAATATGTACAATAACTATAGCTGCGTCGATACATTACAACCTAAAAATAACATGGAATGCACTGCAGGCATCAATCTAAGCCAGAGGAAGAAGCTGTCAATGCACCCAACACAAAAACAAAACAACCGCCTGGGTCGAAAAAGTAATCAGAGTAGCACCACCACACGAGAAACTCCCATTAGAGGGCCAGGCCCACGAGGCCGAAGAGGGGTGTGCGTGTCCGCCACTGCCTCTGGGACGGAGGTCAGGAAAACAAAATCGGCACCAGTTGTTCCGGGCCTTCAGTCGGGGCCCAGTTTGATTGAGTTAGCCTGGTGGCGGATCTCTGGGGAGATCTAGCGGTGGAAGGATAGGCCTGACCCAGGACCAGTTACGGCAACACACACACACACACACACACCCTCACCCCCCCACACACACACACACACACTAGCACCCGCACGACCTCCATACTAGGTCAAAGAGGACGCTGTGGTACCCAGGGGAGGGGATGATGCTCCCTTAGGCCAGAGAGAGGGCCCCTGGAGAGGTGATGAAGCATGTCTATGCCCACATTTCATAGCACAGTGCAGCAGCTGTGCCACGACTGTAAAAACCCACGTGAAGTGCAACACTGCATGACCAGAGAGCAGAGCAGAGCAGAGCAGAACACGCCAGGCCAGACCAGACGATTCCAGAGCACAGCGGCTCACGCATGCATATTTGTGTTGGCCAGGACAAGCAGAACACAATCAGACCTCAGGTGGGGATTGCTGCTTTTGTGTGTCAGGGAGCTTTACAAACACACACACACACACACACACACACACACAGACAGACAGACAGACACACATGCACACACACACGCACACACACACGCACACGCACACACACCGGCACACGCACACACACTGTTGTGATTTCGGGGGGCGAGTTCTTCCGTAACACACGGCGACGCCGAGAGCAAGAAGCTCCGATGTGCTGGAGAGAGGAGAGAGAGAGAGAGAGAGAGAGAGAGCTTGAGATCTCTGCAAACAGAGCCGTGCTGATTGTAATAACACGGATTTAGCTGGGGCACGCCGCGGCAACGGCCACAGGTTGTTTTAATGACGCTGATGGATTCCAGATGATGAGCCCGGCTGTGCCACCACTGGGGCCGGTTACATCCATAGATGTAAGTCCTCTGACAAATAAATAGGCCGGCGGACTGGGTCCGTTGAGAGAGCTGGCGCGCTGGCATCGGGCTCCGAGTGTGACAGGATCATTCACATACCAAGCTGGCTTAAGCTGGCACAGCATACTCTTTTACAAACAGAGGGAGAGAGAGAGGGAGGGCAAAAGAAAGCGAGAGAGAGAGAGAGAGAGAGAGAGAGAGAGAGAGAGAAAGGAAGGAAGAAAGAGAAAGCGAGATGTTTCGCCTGCCTTACAGGGTAAAAGCATCCCCTGCTGCCAATAAGCCTTAGTTTGCAAGGCCCACTAAAACCTGCCCTCATATAGTAATATAGTCCTGTTCTCATATAGTAAGAGAGACAGAGGGGGTCTCCAACCTGTTGGACAACTCAGGACCCTGCACTCACCCTTAGCATGAAGCACTAACTGTCTTCTATTCACAACACTACATTTGTCTAAAACACTACACACTAAACACTAGCCTACTACAAATGAGACTCTACTGTGACTTAGACTGACCTGCAATAATGCCCAGATTTTTAATAGACTGATTTACATTCTAATGCTCGTCAGCATGAATAATGAAATATCGCTGTTTATAAGCAGTGAGTTCATCATGTGCATGACAATGCAGGTATTGTTGTGCACACTCTGTGCATCTGTTGTGGTATGCCAGATATGTGTACAATAAGATATAAAAACAGATAAAGCGTGTGACTCTCAAAGAAGATTATCTTAGAAAAACATCTACAAAAGCCTCTGTCAACAACCGAGTCTGCAGGTGATCCTTTGATTCGTCTGCCATTAAGTTGTTGTTTTGCAGCGCGCCAGTGAGTGAGAGAACTTCGCATTAGCTTCCTCACCCGCTGTGATTTTAAACGTCTGCAGCTCCCAACCTCCAGTAACTGACTTCCCCCACTCCTCGACCCTCATTACTGTAAGCTGCAGTCCCTCTGGTATGTGAGGCCAGTGAGACGCGCACTGCTGCTGCCGCCGTCCGTGTGGAGCTCTGACACAGACACAGATTGTTGTCACCTGTGGCTCGATACCTCCCTCGTTAAGATGGGCTCGTAAGGCGGCTTTTATACCCCGGCCTGGCTGATTAAAGAGAGAGGCTCTCGGTTTTGGCTGGAGGTGCAGTGCCCGCAAACACCCCCCCCCCCTCCTCTTCTCCACACACACACACACACACACACACACACGCCACCCCCTCAAACCATGGCCTCAACCTCACCAAATTAACCAACACACACATACACACACATACACACACACTCACAC
>NW_027468664.1:19011733-19049233 GCF_046254945.1 Alosa pseudoharengus
ATCTCGAGATTTAACACACTGACAGGAGAAAATGAATTGAGCCTTGGCCGAAACTACTGATGCTTTGAGCCAAGACACTTTTACGCCCCAACACGAGTCTGGCACTGGGACCACATTATAGACTTAGCGAACAACTCCACCATCAGTGCATCAACTAAGTGAGCAAACGACGGGCCAAGTCCCCATTTTGAAATGTGTGCCTGACTCAAATGGTAAATAATCTCTTACACGCTATCATGTCAGTGTACTACAATTACATTACATCATGCTCTGGTGGACCAAACTTGCATCTGCTTTGTCATCTTAATGTAAGTCAATATGCGAGTGCAAAGAAAGGAGGAAAAAAGACAACTAAAAAAGTCTGGACTTCTCGCTGGGGTGCCTCACGGCCAACAATATCCGCTTCGGCTACTTTGGCCCAGAGCCCGTGAGTAATAGTTTAAGCAGAGAGTCCCAAGTGAAAATATGTTGGTTTTAACTCTGAAGGAATTAAGGCGCGCACGCGGTGACTACATGACGGGGGGCCTGTGTTTCTTGCCGAGTCGGACGTATTGTGTTTGGCCGGACTGCGCGGAGGGGTTCGAGGCCTCAAGAGTTTTGTGATCCAGAACCGTGTTAGCACTGGCTCCAGAACAGTACCTCACCTCAGTCAACACAGCCACATTGTCTTGGATTTCCACTACACATTAACCCCCACCCCCATCCCCACCCTCGACCACACCGCTACCACCACCACCCATAACCACAATCATACCCCGTCCAACAGAACAGCCCTACACACAATGCGCTGGAACCCTTTCTGCTACGTGCTAGCCACTCTGTTTTTCATTAACCTGATGTAAACTATTGTGACGTGCTTATCGTGAATTGACTCAGATCCAAATCCCAAAATGCACGGCCATGCCAACAGCCCCCCACCCCCTGTCCACTCCCTCTTATTTAAAATCCATCTCACGACAAAGAAAACAATTAAAAGTCTTGTTTTGTGTGTGTATAGGCAAAGCTGTTGTATGCAAGTATAGCCCAGCAGTATGGGAGACTTTTATTTTTACTCATATGGGGCTCTGGCTGAAGGCTAGAGGTGCTCTGAGAGCAGCCGGCCATTTTGGCTCTGTGCTCTGCGGTCACATTTTGGCTCTAACGCCCTGGATGCAGCCCTGGAGTGGCAGGGTGGTGAGAGGTCCATGCAGGCACCCCATTCCTCTTCATTACGGCGGTCTGACAAAAACCAAATGGGCCGACGGGTGTGTGTGCGTGTGTGTGTGCGTGTGGGTGTGCATGCAGGGAAAGAGTGTGTCTGTAGAGGGGGTGGTGTGAGGCCGGCAGGATGTCCGCCCCGCACCATGCCCAATTAAGGCCCTCGGCAGCCAGCAGGGCTGGCCATGCGTCTGCCAGAGCGTAAACAGCAAGCAGAAAGTTAATCTGCACTGGCCGCCGACGCTACCTAATGGATGCCCCGACACTTCATCATTTATGGGTGGCCACTGGCACACGGGATGAGAGAACTCTATAAAAGGCCAGAGAAACACACATACACACACACACACACACACAGACACACACAAACACACACACACACACACCAGACACTTCACAGCCTGTTTGGAGAACTTTCTTAATCCTTAACGCCAGCAACGTGACGACTGCTGTGTCTATAGAAGAGCTCTGCGACGCATAATGGGAGCTGTGTTTCTTGAGAGCCTGAGAGAGCACGGAGAAAGTGCAGAGGTGGCACGCCTCAAGGCCTCTGCTATATACGTTAGCGACTTGCACACTCGCAATGTAGCGACCACAGCCCGGGAGCGGAGAAGCCGCTCGATAATGCATGGGTTATGCCGTCAAGAATGACTTCCATAAAAGAGTTTCCTGCTCTTCATACTTGCAGTAAAGTGTTCTGAAGTACAACATATTTTTCCCCCTGTCCGGGTCATAAAGTCAAAAAACTGAGTAATTGAAAAAGCAAGACTGTGGAAACTGAGAGACTGGAGCATGGCCTTACTCATTCTCCCGACTAACTGGTTGGCTGATATTGTCTTTGCATGCCATTGAATGTCTTTTGAATTTTCTTTCTTTGTTTTTAATCTAAAGCACATGGCAATGGCAACGTAGCACAGGACGTTGCCATACGCGCAAGTTAAGTGACACATAGCTTAAAGGGGTCGTCTGGCACAATCACCACTGTGTCAGTTTTCAAAGGAGCCTCTGTGAGCACTATCTGGGACATCACAGAAGAAACCTATTCAAAGAGCGCAATTTGTCGTGCACTTAAGCCGAACACGGAAAATTAGTCTGTCTCCATGTCTAGACGACAGTGACTGATTGACTTTGAAGGGCTGTACTCTTCTACATTTGCCATGTGCAGCAGGAATTTCACCCTGTACACTGACCTCAACAAACTCCCCTCAATCTTGAGATAAACTGGAATTTTCCTTGTTCTACGTCGCTGGCTTCTTTAAAAAACTGCTACACTGGTAATTAGCACGACTTTAGCTGGCTTTCCTTACTTATCTGGAAGGAATGCACTATGACGAGGTGCACTTATTTAGTTGGACTGATAGACTGGCTCCGCACACACACACACACACACACACACACACACACACAGGGCACAAACTGAGAGCAAACACCCAACGTCTCTGGCTTGTTTAATTACCATTCACGTCATCTCTGACACAGAAAAAGAGGGCTGAAGTGGCACTGGTGTTTTGGTTTCCCCGACACGTTGCTCGCGTCTTCATTTCACTTCTCCGTATGTTCTCTTAAATATCCGATGTCTTGGAGGAAAAAAAGGTTCTCGAGAGCGGAGCGGGTGCCTATTAAGCCCCGTCCGTCAGCGGCGTCCACCGTAAATCCTTCGCTTCACTACGACTGTAGGAGCCGGAGCCTCTGGCAGACGGGGATCTCGGGCCCCGGTCCTGCTCTGAGCCGTCGCCGCCGCCGCTGTGCGATATAATTTTCCACCCAAACAAATGGCGTCATGGCACCTGTTTCGGCCAGCAGACGTGAGGCTCCGAGAGAGAGCGAGAGAGAGAGAGAGAAACAGAGAGAGAGAGAAGGGAGGGAGAAGTACACAGGGAGGGAGAGAGAGGAGAAGTGGAAGGACATGTATAGAGACAGGGAGGGAAGGACAGCAAAGGACAGACAGAGAGAGAGAGGGAGAGAAAGGAGAACGAGAGAGGATAGAGTGACTCAGTTGTAGTGTGTGTATGTATGTGTGTGTGTGTGTACGTGTGGGTGTGTCTGTGTGTGTGTATGTGTGGGTGTATGTGTGTGTGTGTGTGTGTGTGTGTGTGTGATATTAGAGGAACTAATATAACAACCTAACAAGGTCTAGTTGCAGATGAGAGAGATAGAAAGAGATGCAAACTGACTTAAATGGAGGGAGAGTTACAGAAAGTCAGAGAGACCGTACTCATGAGAGTTATATTACAGGCCAAACTTTCAACAATTTATGCAGCTGGTTTTAAAAAAAATGAATAATGTTTGTGAATGTGTTTTTTTTTTTAAATGCTATCCTGAAATATTCAAATCTGAATAAATTTGTCCATCTGTTCCAAGCTTCCCCAAGGCTCTGCAGAAGATGGACTTTTTCTCCCAAGGAAAGGGAGGGCACAGTTGGAGGGCTTTGATTGGTCCAGACCACTGGAGTCAGATAGATGTCAGAGACCCCCCCCCCCACACACACACACACACACCCCACTCCTCACCCCTCGCCCCCACCAGAAGAGCTCTGATCGCTGGACTGTGAAATTACCACAAACATACACCAAAGCAGCATTCCCTCCCTGTTTCCCCAGCTAAGAATGCTCATTCCCAACAAACTCCTCTGGATGTGCACTTCTGAGATTCACACATTAGCATTCTGTAAATTCCTAGTCAGGGAGCCAGAGCACAGCACATACAGTATACCAGAGAGAAAAGGAAGTCAAAACACAAAGAAAGGTCAAACCATTAGGTAAAATAAAAAGTCAAATAAAGGTGGAAAAGTTCAAAGAATCGTCTTTTCAATGCATTGCACATGGGCTCATCTACAGCTGAATGATAAGGGTAGAAAATGAAGACAACGTGAGGATAAACACAAACAATCGTACGGATAGAACTTGCAGACACACACTCATACATGCAAACAAGCATACAAACAAAGATACACCCAGGTTAGAGTTAAAGAAAGTCCTGGAAACATATGAGTAGGATGACCAAATGTTTATGTTAAGTCACAGGCCATAATAATAAGATATGTGTAATGATTTTTCTTTCTCTCTCTCTCTTTCTTCCTCTTTCCCTCTCTCACTCTTTCCAAACTTCCAAAGGAATTATTAACTGCACGGCCACTTAACCATGAGGTTCAGTGGGACTAGGCCTGGCCAGGAAACCATCTTCCCCCTCATGTTCCAATGCTCACTGGAGCCTCTTGGAGGGAGGTGGAGAAATATGCCTTAAAGCCGGCTAATACTGCGGCGATGGGGGGAAGAAAACACTACTGGCGAGTGCTGTGGTGATGCTCCGCTGAATGTTTGCTCAAACGGGGATTGTACCTACTAATTATGGCGATAGCGTGCACTTCGGAGCTGACGTACGGACAAACCATTGCGGCGAGCCGGCAACGAGCGCGGACCAAGGTCGTGATGTTCCGAGCCCGAGCCAAGAGTCGGCTGTCCCGGTATGACCTCTCTCCTTGCCGCGACTGACATTTTGTTTCCCCTTCGCTTAGCACAATGATCTGAGCACTAATTAGCGGATTTACCCAACCATCATAGGAAAGTGTCAGCACAGACATAAAGGAGTCAACAGCCAGATTCGCTCATTTTTTTCCCCCTCCGCAGAAACGAAACTCTGATTCGAGCTATCTGCCTCGGCCAAGAAATGATGAATGTGCTGCTAATTTGTTTAGAAGAGATCCTCTTGCTGCGCCAAGTTGTGTATCTGGCAGTTACATCCGGGCAAACAGACCTATCTTATCATTCTTCGGGTTTGCATACACGGCTGAGTGTCTACTGAAGTGTGATAGGGGCCTCACTCAACGTTACCACATCTGCCACTGTCCCACCAGTTGGACTTTTGCCTGTTAGTCACACGCTCAGCACCGAGTTCAAAGAGAAGAAGCACAATACGCCCAAATCAGCATGGAGTAAAAACATAATTTAACATTTGCATTTACAGTTGTGCATTTATATTTCTGTTTTGTGTGTGTGTGTGTGTGTGTGTGTGTGTGTGTGTGTGTGTGTGTGTGTGTGTGTGTAGAAATGTCCTTATATCTTTTTTACCCCACCTCTACATACATCTATATACCTGTATATTTACCTATATATCTGTTACATTTAAGAATATGGCATACTCTACATATAAAAATATGGTGACATCAAAATGACTTCTAGAAAAGTCAGACAAAAAAAGTTCCCTTTGGGCATACTCTAGGCTCAATGTACCCAATATGGAGCTAACAGAGGGTGTGCTTCTGAAGACTGCGAGCTCCCTATGGGGATACGAGGAGGAGTCCTCTGTTCAAAGCAGCTCCACCAATGTCTCTAAACTAAGGCCTTTGAATCCAAGAGGGAGAGAAGGGAGAGGGAGTACGAGGTACAAGGAACGGGGCAGATCAAGTCAAATCTTCTAAGCCATGGAAGTGACAGAGAGAGAAGAAAAACAGAGAGAATGATACTGTGGGAAGCAGAAGAGTCCAATACTGCAGAGTCTGACCAAAGGATGATGTCCCGCAGGGACTTGTGCCTCGGTGTCTTTCTGAGACATCAAGCGGAGTGCTGGACTCTCTGGACCCCCATGAGAGTGCCCGAGGCGAAGACACGAGGTTAACGCCGGTCAAAGCAACACAACCGGTTCACCTAGCGTGATCTTCACCAAGGTCCAACCTGACTGAAGGGCTTTAAGACAATGGCAACCGTGTGGATAGAGTGAG
The DNA here is from genome assembly GCF_046254945.1 of Alosa pseudoharengus. NCBI lineage: Eukaryota > Metazoa > Chordata > Actinopteri > Clupeiformes > Clupeidae > Alosa > Alosa pseudoharengus. The sequence goes on from NW_027468664.1 coordinate 19,017,648, forward strand.
TCGGCCTCGATGAAAGCACACGGAGAGGGGGGGGGGGCATTCTTCTCGTGCTCACCCTCGCCCAATTTCCCCCTGCGGTCGGAGAACGGAGGGAGCCGCGAGTAGTTCTACATCTGTTCGCTTTAAACAAAGACATAAACACAGCTGACCGGCCACCCCTGAAGAGACGTGATGGGAAACAGCCGATGCGCCTCTATCCTGAGGCACGGCGTGTGTGTGTGTGCGTGTGCGTGTGTGTGTGTGTGTGTGTGTGTGTGTGTGTGTGTGTGCGTGTGTGTGTGTGTGTGCGTGTGTGTGTGTGCGTGTGTGTGTGCGTGTGTGTGTGTGTGTGTGTGTGTGTGTGTGCGTGTGTGTGTGTGTGTGTGTGTGTGTGTGTGTGTGTGTGTGTGTGGTTGGACAGACAGGCAGATTGTCAGCGTCAAAAGGCCCAGCTTTCATGAGAAAGTGGATCACACCACCTTGGGTCTAGAGAAAGCGGAAAAACAAACACCGTCGCAGACGAGTAAGTCTTTTATCAGCTCATCACCACAGTGTGGAGTTTCTCCTCGATGCTGCACAGACGCCATATCTGCGTTCAGTCAAATAAACTGCCTAAGCAGACGTTATTTTGTCCCTATGCAAAATTACCTGGCATCAGGTGGACTTTACATTGACATGACATTCACAGCGTTTTATCAGCACATGTGTTTGAATGAAAACGGAGCCCACACTTTCCCCTCTGTTACCACCGTAGAACAGGAGCTAAGAAGCAGCTGAACAGGCTATTCCTCTCCTTGGTGCTGGGTAGATTATAGTGCGGTGAGCCAGAGCAACTAGGCCGGAGACAAGAGAAAGAGAGAGAGAAAGAGAGAGACAGAGAGAGAGAGAATGAGGAAGAGAGAGAGAATGAGGAAGAGACACAGAGGGGGTGGGGGCTGTCAGTGCGTGGATTAGACTGGTGCCACTCTTCCACGATGCGGCTTTAATGACACTGCTTGCAAACCTTTACCCCAACTGTTACCCAGCAGGAGGGCTCGAGGGGACGACAGACCAAAACACTGTGTTTACGGCCATTAGCTCTAACCATATGGTTTAGCGGTCAGCATTTCAACAGCCTCTGTCTGGGAGCCAGAGAAGGGAAAAGGCGTCCGCACTGATATGCATTCGCTCAGTTGCAGTGCAGAAGTTTCTGTTGTTGTTGTTGTGTTTGTTTTTTAGTTCTTCTCCCCACATTTCATGGAAGAGTTTTAACTGTTGTACATTTTAAGCAGTCTCTGTGTGGGAACCCTGGCTCTGAATCTTAAGTAGGATCGCCTGCTGAGACTGCCAGAGTCTCAACCATGTCAGGCTCTGTGTGAAAGTGCTTTCTCTATTCCTGTCACGACGGGGAAAAAAATCCATTCTTTGCTTTTCCTAAATTGACGTTTTATCACCACATGGTGAAATTGCCCTCTTGTCTTTAATTTACTTTCATTTTCTTTTCTTTTTTGTTGTCTTTGGAAAGCCAGGAGTCATGTGTGAGTTCTTTAGCATTTGAAATTACACCAAATAGACATGAAACTCATTTGACCCTTTTGATTAGAAGAAGATTTCTCCCCCTGACTTATGGTGATATAGAGGGAGTGGGTCTGTCAGTTGAGCAATGTGTTTTCTATTATCTTCCTGGAATATTAACAGGACACGCTGCCTCATCCTGCATTCATAAATCAGTGTAGCGTGAAAGCCATTAATCTACCAGCCATGGAGCCAGGGCTTGCCTCCCAGTCATCAATATAGGAAAACATACCTCTTAATGGAGGTTTGTGCTGGCTTGAGTGACGGGAAGCTTCCATGTTTTGATTAACACGGTAGAACAAAGCGAACGTGCAAAATGACAGAGAGAATAGCTGTGAGGGGACTGGGTCTCTTCGGAGAAGAACACATACAAGTGAGAGAAGACGATCAAATAAGTAAATTGAAGTGTCTTGCTCAAAGGCAGGGGCTTTTTTGGCAACCTCCGATCACATAGTTGCTCGCAGAGGAGGCAATGACTCAAAGAAATAGTCATGCCACCATGCGGCGGACATTCATTCACAAAGTGCGTTTTAATGAGGGCTCTCCGAGCTTGTATTTGAATCTGATTATGGCCCTTGGACGGCGGTTCTGTGTTTTTTGACAGACGCAGTGGTCCGCCCTGCGAGTGAGTGCCAGTTCAAATAATATCTACCCCAGATGAATACCATTGCATGAGAAAGTCCAGCATCTCTCTCTCTCTCTCTCTCTCTCTATCTCTCTCTCTCTCTCTCTCTCTCTCTCTCTCTCTCTCTCTCTCTCTCTCTCTCTCTCTCTCTCTCTCTTCCTCTCTCTCTCTCTCGATCTCATTGAAGCATCCTTCCCAAATACATAAATAAAAATACGAAACAAACAAATCATGGTGGGAAACAAACACATAATCAAGCAATATCCCTTCCTTTGGCAACACTGCCCGGCAATGAAGTGATTTTGGAATGGACTTCTGCCCAAGAATAACACATTGCATAATTTTATCTTGTCTTTTTGCTCTTTATCCCCCCTGTGCTGGGAATGGGCTTTCAAAAAGAGAAGAACAGAGAGGGACAGAGTGAGTGAGTGGGTGAGAGATAGAGAAAGAGAGAGAGATGGAGGGAGAGAGAGAGAGAGAGAGAGACAGCGTCTTGTGGGATGCTTTATCTCAGACACAGAGCCCATGCCTGCAGCGCCATGGAGAGATCCAAAAAGCAGTGGAGATAATGAGAGTTTGGAGGTCCCCAGCTGCCTGGGCAGCGGCGGAGAGCAGAGCTGAGCAGAGCGTGTTGGCTGTGAATGGCGGGGATTGCATGACAGAAGCGGCAGAGAGAGCGAGAGAAGGAGAGAAAGAAAGAGAAAGAGAGAAAGAGAGAGAGAGTGAGAGAGAGAGCAGCAGCAGCAGAGTGGCGGCTGTTTGATCGCTAGAGCTGCTGCGCTCCATTCAAGGCTTAGTTCATTCATCGGCTCGTTTCGGCCTCAGATGACATCAGAGCAGCTGAAGCCCGGCTCGCTTTTAGAGATGGACAAAAAAAAGTGGATGGGCTCAAGAGTGGCGCTGCCTGTGGCTACCCCCGCCACGCGCCGCCACGTGCAGCAGACGCGCCGCACGTGGTGCGAGGCAGCACGCTAATCGACCTCTGAAAGTTGAAGCGTAGCGCTAATAGCGACGCCTGAGGAGAAACGAGGACAACACAAAAGCAAAAAAACAAAACGAAAAAAAAAAAAAAAGAAACCCTCCTCAGGCATGGAAGCTAGCACACAGCACTGAGGAGGACTCGGAGGACTTCAATGCGATGGAAACGCTCCCAGTTGGGCGGCCGCCATAGTGTTCCTAACAGAGTCCATATGAAAACAAGCAGGGCCATAGCTAGCACCTGCTAGCAATCTGTTGACTCGGGGAGACGGCAGGCAGGGACTGTAGGGGCCCAGATGCTGCGGCACAGGGTTAGCGTGCAGGGTGGTTAGCTTGCTGTAGCCTGAGAGGACAGGCAGAGGGTGTGGGGATGTGGGTGAAGGGGAATGGGGGGGACTAGCCTTTAGCTGAGGGTGAGGGGTGGGTGGAGGTGGGTAATAGGGGGCTGTTGGTAGTGTGGAGGCTGGAGCTAATGTCAGAGGCTAATGTGCTTAATTAGCCTCCCCCTCTGGTGGAAATCCAGCCTAAGAGAATGTAGTTATTAGGAGGGAGTGGTGGGCTGAGGGAGTAAGAAAGTGGTAAGGAGAGAGAAAGAGAGGGAGAGAGAGAGAGAGAGAGAGAGAGAGAGAGAGAGAGAGAGAGAAAGAGAGAAGGGGAGAAAGAGGGAGCCTTCTATGTGTACTTTAAGGAGGCTGCTAACATTAGTTCTGGGTGATTTGGGTAATTACTTCAAGAGCTGCAGGACGTGACTTGCCAGTTTACAAAAAGGAAAAAAAGAAAGGGTGACAGGAAAGAAAAACGAACAAACTAGTGGAGGAGTGTGCCTCCTTTCCTCCTCTTATCCCTCCCTTCCTCTCCCTCCCTACTCTACCCCCACCGAAACATGCTGAGTGTGCATGAAACAGACCTCGGGAGTGACCTCAAGTTTGTGGCGAGGAGCGTCTCTTGGATATTTGGGGCTTTTTGAGTGTGTGTGTGTGTGTGGGGGGGGGGCATAAAAACGAATGGGACGGTCATAAAAGCACTTTGCGTCTTTTTGCCTGGACTCCACTGCAGGGGCCGAGTGTGCGTCTGCGCAAGAGGAGAAGTGTTTTACGTGTGCATTGAAGCGTAGAGACATAATGACGGGGTGTAAAACTGTGACTACTCAGCGTTTTGGCCACTGAATAAATAAATGGGGAGAGGCTGCGTTCAGTTTTTTTCTCTTCTGTTTCCCCATCTTCTTCTTCTTCTTCTTCTTCCTCTTCTTGCTGTGGCTAAATTGAATCCAGTGTCCTCGCTGACAGTGATGGAGCGGCGGCCACAGCCGCTTTCCACAAAATTGAAAAGAGGAAAAACTAAACTAAAAAAGAAAGATGGTTCGCTGGTGATGGGTGCATGTGAGGTTGTGTATGTGTGCGTGCACGTGTGTGTGCAATGCATGTTTGTGTGTGTGTGTGTTTGTTTGTGTGTGTGTGTGTGTGTGTGTGTGTGTGTGTGTGTGTGTGTGTGTGTGGCGTGCGTGGGAAAGACAGCAGGAAGTATGGGTCAGGGTATGTCAAGGACAGGGGATTGGTGCTCAGATTCAGATACATCCCGCACAAGGACAGACACACACACACACACACACACACACACAGGGCAGTTGTTGAAGGAAGTGTGTGTATCCAGTGCACTGCCAACACATCGCCGCTTTGTAGTCCCTCCCATTATCTTTATCAGCACTGATAAAGAAATCAAAGCATTCAGTCAAGGGCACTGCCTTTCCTCCCATGCACCTCACCAACTTCAGTTCTGTGTGTAGAAAAAAAGCCTTAAAAAGTGAAAGCTAATACAGAAGCAAGCTGTCAAAAAGCTTTCTGGTTTGAAGTATAGTCAAGAAGATTATGAAGACATGAAGAGTTTGGTTCTAAAACGCTATATCCTCCATTTTAATGAATCATTTATTATTTGATTTATCGTTACTCATTCAAAAGTAACGATATTACCTGAAATACACAATTAAATAGCATGACTTATTAATGTTTTCAAAAATGGGAATATAGCGTTTGGAACCAAACTCTTAACATTCTTCTGTATCACCTTTTTTATCTTATACATCTACATTGAGATATTATTTGTCTGTCCCTTCATCCTAAACGTCACTAGGCAAGATGTTGACCAGAGGTGTATACGGCATTCCTGAACTTTGCCATCATGTTATAATGGTTGTGTAGACCGGCTCATAATGGAGAGTAATTTTGTTAAGCCCATTTTTTCCCGTTCTCTGAAAAACAAAGCTGTCATGGCGGGTGATTTGACCCAGACCGCTCATTAATCATCAAACGCCCATTGAATGCACTGGTGCGGTGGGGAGCCCTCCGATTCAGAGCCCGCCGTTCCATTATCTGCTATTACGCACACAGACAGACACACACACACATGGAGATACACACACTGACGGCAGGCAGGCACACACGCACATGCACAGACGGCACGTAGACACACAGACACACACACACAGACGGCACAGGCTGGTGAGACCTGAGTCAGATCCGTTACATTTCCCAAAAAACTCCCCTGTGTGTGTGTGTGTGTGTGTGTGTGTGTGTGTGTGTGTGTGTGTGTGTGTGTGTGTGTGTGTGTGTGTGTGTGTGTGTGTGTGTGAGAGAGAGAGAGAGAGAGAGAGGGGGAAAGAAAAGGAGTCCCCCTGGAGGCCTGTGTTGGGTTTCATCATCAGCTCTCTGACAAACTTCACCACCAACGCAACGTCTCCTGACTCAGCACTGCATAGACAGATAAGTTGGTGCTGCATGTCTAAATCTTCAGCAAAAATGGGCCTGATAACCATCATTATCCTCATCAACAACAAAAACATCACCACCACCATCATCCTCACTATCATCATCATTGTCGTTGTCATTGTTGTCATGGTAATTATCTTCATCCTTGTCACTCTCATCATCACCGTAATCATCATCATCATCATCATCATCATCATCGTTGTCATTGTTATCATAATAATTATCTTCATCCTTATCACTCTCATCACCATCATCACCACCATCACCATCTTCTTCTCCACCATCATCATCCTACAGGTGGAGTTGGGCCCAGACTGATTTGCAGTGAGGCACAGATCAGTTGCTTGTTGACGGTCACAGGAGCACGTGTCACAGGTGTTGGCTGGCTGGCAAACCTCAGCTTTGGCTTCAGCAGCTTGGTCCATTCCATGCTTCAGTACATGCTAGTCTCTCAGCAGGAGCAGGTTGCAGGACGATGCCGTGTAATTGCTTTCTTGTAAATGACCCACTGCCCCACGCATCAGTATGCATAGGGGCTGAGGCACCAAACACAGAGAAGCGCTCCCTTGGCCATGCACTGAAATGCCAACAGTCAGGGGTTCTCTCTGCATAAACAGCGCAATCATTTCTCAATAAAAGATAATTGCAATCGAAGAGAACCATTTTTATATTTAAAATGACTTTTGCCTGCTGCCATCATTGTTCTGTGATATAAAAATGGACTGTACCAAAATAAATAAATTGATTCTGAGAGCAATAGACATTTCTGACTCTCCGCCTCATATGTAGTAAAGAAGCTGTGCATACACCTTTGTCTCATGGATAGGTCATTGTTTAAGATGCCTCGTGCTGGTTCAGCAGCAATTCCTTCTATCATGCTAATCACAATACACCCTGGGTCTGGATCAAATAATGTCTTGTTTTGCACATGACCTTATTACGCCTGGCTGTGGAAAGAGCATGACCATTCGGAGAGTGCCCAGCAAACTTCAGACTGATTAAGGTTTTATTATATTTGGATGAGATAAGGCTGGAGCTCGTAAAGCAATTATCATACAATAACAATGTCATGCCCCAGAGCAGTGGTGCTGCACGCATGTGCTGCTGCATGATACAAGCCAAAGCAAACAAACCCTATCCCCACCAGCCTTGGAGTCAAACACACACAAACACAGGCACACACACATACACACACACATATGTACACTCCAGTTCTCTTTCCCACACACAGACTTATACACACACACACACACAAACACACACACACACACACACACACACACACACACACACACACACACACACACACATATCTATACACTTTAATGCATATTACTATACAATCCCCCCATGCTATCGGGATTAAGGTTCCTGAGCAGTTTTAAAAATAACTTTAAACACAGATTGAACTGCACAATAGAGCTCCTCTTGACATACAATCACACGCATCACTAAAACACATTAACAGAGTCTAGAGCCCCTGCCTGTCAAGCGCTGAATTTCAAACTCTTAAAACAACATTTTCAAATGGGACAGAACAAATCCCCACATTGCCTCAACTCCAGCTAAAACACATCATACGAGCTTCAAAAACAACCCTTTCACACCTGTGAGTGAGCTGTTTTGGGGGGGCATTGTGTGGAGGGTGTTAACGCCTGCTTACCTGCTTGGCAGACAGGTCCCTTTTGGAGGGCATGCATGGGCTGGACGTGGGGGTGACGGGGGCACTGCGGCTCTGGCCGCTGAACAGCGAGCGCACTGTGGTCAGCCACTTCATCCTGTCTTCCAAGACTTCCAGGAAGGCGTCTTCTCGAGCTCCTCACAAAACCACAGCACACCGCTTCCGCAGCGGGTGTCGACTTTGTGCGATGAACAATGGTCAAACTCAGATAGAGGCAGACTGACGACCAAGAGCCAGTGCTGTCTGACGCCAGAAGCAAAAATAAAGTCAAGTCAATGTCTCCAATCTCAACAGAAGACAATGAAAATCCTAAAGCTCTTCAAGAGAAGCAGCCAGGTACCTGAGATAGGCCCAAGGAACCGCTTAGAGTCTACAGGGAGACTGTGAATGTGTGTCCAACAGTGCAAAGCGTAAAAAGTGACTCGCCAGACCAATATCTCCAACAATAACTGCGGAAGGAACACTTTCACACAAGCTGAGCACTTAAGAACCAGGAACTGGACTATAGAAAGAGAGTCCAGTTGAACATTGGATGTCCACGCGATATCCCCAAGTCTTGAGAGGAGGAGAAACAACGTCCAGTGAAGCGCAGCACAGTGAAATGAAGTGAAGTGAAGTGGACGGGAGGGTTGGAGACTGGTCGGCTCCTCGCCCTGTCCCTCTCTGATCCCCGCCACCAGCCGAGCGACACTCAATCCCTCACGCGCTCCCTCGCTCTCCCACCGCCATCTGTCACTTTCCCTTTCACCCCCCTTCTATCCCTCTCTCTATCTCTTTCTTTGTCTACCTCTCTCTCTCTCTCTCTCTCTCTCTCTCACCCCCCTTCCCCCTTCTCTACATCCCCCCCCCTACCGGTTTCAATCTCTCATTCCAACCCACCCCCCTCCCTTTCCACCCTGGGATGTAACTGAGAGTTGTGAGGGTAGTGGGCTTCAGTTGGCATTCGTCAGACTTCAGACAGACTTGGCCCAGCAGAGTCCAGGGAAAGGGGCAAGAAAAGCTAGAGAGAAAGAGAGAGATGGAGAGAGAGAGAGAGAGAGAGAGAGAGAGAGAGAGAGAGCAAGGGAGATGTCTGTGAGACGTTGGCCATGGAGTGAGGTGGGCAGGACTGGCTCAGGAAGAAACTCTGGCTGAGAGAAGTATATGGGCACCACGTGATGATGCCTCAGCATCCCAAGCGACGCCAAAACCCTGAGGGCTGGGTGTATGGGCACCACGTGATGATGCCCAAGCGTCCTCAGCGTCCTCCCCAGACCCTGAGGGCTAGTAGCACCCCAGCTCCCTCCCTCATCTATTACACGGCAGTGGAGCATTAATGGAGCTGTCATGGACACCATAACTCATCTAAACATTGCCTCCACACAACAATACCTGCTTGTTGCCAGTAGAAAATCGATGTCTGATATATACTATAGATTTCCTTCAAGGTTTTTACAGCAATGTGAAACAAATGAGTGTTTAGATAAAAACACATCAAAACACTAATATTAAACGGCAATACCAAACGCGGGCTTCTGAAGCTGTGCAGTGAGGCCAGGCCTCAGTTGGTGCCAAACGGCTCATATGCTGGTAGCAGTCATGGGGGTTTCAAAAGACAAGGCCCCCTGTGGGGTGAAGTCTGTACTTCAATTAAACCCTGTCAGCGTGCATCCCGTCAAGTCCGCCCAGGGCCACTCGCGGAATGCCTTCACAGTCGGACGGAGTGGGAGAAAGATAAGGAGGAGGAGGAAGGATGTAGGGGGTGTGGCATCAATCCGTCAGGTCCACCTAGGGATGCTCACTGAATGCTTTCACAGTTTGAAAGAGCAGGAGACGGAGGAAGTGGAGGAGGAGGAGGAGTTGGAGGAGGAGGAGGAGGAGCAGGAGGAGGAGGATGAGGATGAGGGGATGTATGGGGACAGGGTGCTCATCCTCTACGGGTGCTTCGGAGGCAACCCATCGCTGCAGAACAGATGCTCCTGCTGCCCGGCTGCCTGATGCCTGGTAATAATAGCCAGGCAGAGCCTTGGGAGCACCGCTGCAGGATGCCAGTCTGAAGCATTATGGGACATTTTCCTATATGTCTGTCTCAACACAACACTGTTCCACTGGTGATATGACGTTGACGCTCAGTTGCAGATTCATGAGAGCCAACTATGCCGTTCCACTCAATTGACCTGCTTCTGCCAGCATGCTAACATGCCAAGATCCTGGCTGCTGGCTGCACAGAAAGGCAAGAGCGGAGAAGAATTTGCATCAAGTATGTTATAGTTCAACTGCACGGCGAAGCACCTACTGAGTGGGGAAATGAATAGGGGATGAGTTATATCAAACTGGTGGCACACTGCTGTGCTAGACCAGATTGTTCAGGGACTAACTGAGCGTGGCCCTCTCCACATTTCCCCCAGACATTTTTCTGCCGCTGAAATCCGATGTTGACACAGGCACACAAGGGTAAAATTGCTCAATTGCAGCAACAGTGCTATTGCTGAAATGACCTGCATCTGAAATGCGTGTTAATGTGTTCAAATCCCTGACCGCAAGGACCAGACCAACCCCCCCCCCCACCCCCACCATCCTACCCCCACACAGGCCAGACGGGGGTCTATCATAGCCTAATGCCCTCATGAGGAAGCTGGCCATCTGGGGGGGGGGGGGCACAAACTGTACCAGTGTCTGGGCACTGCTGCTGCTGTGGTTGAGATCAAGCAGAAGCTTATAGTCTTAATTCATCTCTTAATCCCTTTCCTGCTGTCAACTTTCTGAGCAGCAGTTTTGTATTTTCCCCAGGCTGCGCAATTCCCTGAGCAATGAGAAGAATTGAGAAATGTGAAAATGCAAGAAAAATAAATAAATGGGTGAAGAAATTAAAAAGACACTCCCTTTCCCACAAACACAAACACAGACACACGCACACAAATAAACGAGAATCTGGAGGAATGATGTTGCACAACACTTTCAGTGACAAACACTAGAGTCTTGCCAGGAAGCGAAATGAATGGCCTTTTCTGCTTCTTCTCCTCCTCCTCATGATAGAGTATGGGGCTGCTGGAGGCTTCGCCACAGGGGGACATTATCCCAGCGAGGGAGCCGAGTTCTCATCTCCCACAATGCAGCAGTAATAGCATGGGAACAGGGGGAGCGGTTTCTGTGCTGTGTGGGTGAGGGCGTGCATTTGTCATGCGTAGACGGCTTTTGTTTGCCGTACGCGCGGGCGTGTAATGGACTTGCACTGTAAGTATAATCAGTTCAGCATCAGCCTCGTAAAGATCCAATTAAAGTTTAAATGACGCCAAACAGAACAAGATCCTGATTTTAGTATGGCCGGGGGGAACAAAGAACAACAAAATACCAGGTTTGAGTACTGTGTCGAACAGTAATGACTATAATTCATAGAACATTGCATTTTGGTCTGTGAGTTAAATTGGATTTGCAGATTTTTGTCTAGTTCAAAAGAGTTGGAGTCAATCTCAAATGCCGCTGCTCGTTGCTTGGTTTGCATGGTTGCTTGGTTACAAGGAGAAAATGTCTGTCTTATGTCAGCAAAACCATCACCACTCTCCTGTCAAGACCTTCACCCGTCAACACACAAACACACAGAGAAACAAAGAGCCGATCACCTTCCACTGCAACCACAGGAGCGCCAAGACACCACGACACCCAGCGCGCCTCTGCAAGCTGCAGCTAACTAGCCCCCATCCAGCCCCCTTTCCAACCCCCTTTCCATCATCCATCCTCCACCCCACCCCAGCCCCACCACCATGCCAGGCTTCCCCAGGGCTCCGGAGCTTGTGCCAGGGTGCCGCGGCTGTTTCCTGGGGACTGGAGGTTTGGAGGGCGTCCACGCTTCCCTGCTCCCACATCTCTGGCTTTTCAGCACTCACTCGGTGCTCGGTGCCTGCCGGAGACTTGGCCCTTTCATCCCGCTCCAGACGGCCAGGGAGAAAATCAATAGGCCCATAAACATATCCTCATAAGAAAGCCATTAATGGAAATCCTGCCATCTCTTTTTTTGTAACTATGCTTGTAATCCACGCAGGAATGGCACTGGTGTTTTTGCTGAGTGAATTTGCCACCAAAAACGAAATGCCAATTTTTTATTTTTTTTTCCCCTTTATGCGCTGGAATTTTCCACAACGTAAAATGCAACTATGAGTACAACTATATACGAGGCCTGGTTTTGGTGTAGGATTCAGGATCTAGCAGTAATCAGTCTATAACTATAAAAAATTGTGATTAAGTGTGATGATCTCTGTGATGAGTCACTTAAATAAGATGGCTTTTCTTCTATGCACACACACACAAAATGATGAGTCCTACTCAGTTGAAAACAATTCCCATGCCATACCACCATGATGGCAATTTTGCTATCTGTCAACGAGTTGTCAGCAGATATTACCAGATGAAAAATGACCTCTGAATACAACGCAAGTAGCAATTAGCTCGATAAGGCTCACGCTGTTGTGCACTTCTTTCAGCTGTCCTTGCAGTTACATTAGTCTTTTGGTTTGGCTTCTTGGTAGGGGCAGTGTTTCAGAGGAGGACATGGGAACCTCACTTCTCCAAAAATTTCAGGAAAATTTATCATGGAATGGCCGCCAACCTTTTCCACCACGCTGGCCACCCTCTGCCCGCAAAAAAAAAAGAAAAAAAAGGGGGGAAAAAAATGTGCAAATTTCATTTAATGCCACACAGTTTGAAGACACCGTCATAAATCAGGGACGTCTGTGCGTTGCGGCTCTAAGTGAAATGTCACGAGTCGCATCCCTCAACCATCCCGACGTGCAACAATAAACACGCCTCTATTTAATAAGGGCTGAAAAAAAAACTTTTGATCTATGGCTCTTGGGCCTCTGCATGGCAGGTTGTTTGTGAGTAAAACAACACAGATGGGCCTAATTCAACAGTGAAATACAGTGGAGGGAACCAGGGTGTGTGTGTGTGTGTGTGTGTGTGTGTGTGTGTGTTGCGAGGGGGGGGGGGCTCTAAGGCAGGACCTCTCTAGTTCCATATGCAGTGCAAACATTGATTCCACAAATTACAAGGTTACTGGGGCAATAAACAGGATCCTGCCGTGGCCGTGGCGGTGACCTACATCGAGCACCTCTTTTTGAGGGGGCTTGGCATGAAGACGCTGGCGCTGGCGAGACTTGGCTGAGTGTGGGGCGCTCTCATCCTCTGCCAGGCTCTCCGGGGGCCAGGAGAGCGTCTTTCTCCACGAGGGCTGAGCTGAGCTCTCCGACTGCAACGACTGTTTTGGACGCATACAGATGTGAACAATTTCAATGAAAAAAAAATGCACATGACAGGGTGGGGTGTGGGGGGTGTGATGGGGGGATTAACAGCAACTGAGGGGGCCAAGGCATCTGGAGGAATCTGCCTTGCTTTCCTAAACACCAGGCCCAGAACCCCAGCAGAGATTTCCATCCCCTAGAGTGGTCTCTCCTGGTGGAACATTCTGGAACAAGTGCCACACATGGGGACCTCGTGCCCATCCAAGAAAAGCACGGGGGGTGGGGGTTAGTGTTCCCGACTCAGTGGGAACTTCAAGGAGTGAAAGTTTCCTATTGAAAATGTCATGTCTGGTGGAGGCACGGCTAATAAAGGCCACTCTTGTACTCTCCAAATGGCAGGCCCACTGGGAGGAAACCCCTACACACCCCACAGGACAGAGTAGGCCAACTCCAACCAGTGAACCACAGCGCAAACACACCACTGAGGCTGACATGGGAGAGAGAGACGCATGAGAGAGAGTGAGAGAAAGAGTGAGAGAGATGAGAGAGGGAGAGAGAGACATGAGAGAGAGAGTGAGAGCGACAGAGTGAGAGAGAGAGAGAGAGAGAGCGAGAGAGTGAGAGAGAGAGAAAGAGAGAGAGAGAGGGAGAGAGACATGAGAGAGGTGGTGGTCTCATTGGAAGCCCTGCATTTCACCTAAAATGAAACCTACAGAAACATTCATTCAGCCTTACCTGGGTCACAAGTTTTAAGCTTCCATGCTGTCAGCACTGTCATTCAAGTGTATCTCACACACACACACACACACACACACACACACACACACAAACACCCTCAAAGTACATGATCTTACAATAGCTTGTCAGGAACTCCCATTTTCAGAAACATGGAGTGCCCAGTGTTGCGAGAGGAGCTGGAGAGAGAGCTGCCAGAACTAAATAAAGGCCTCAAAGACGACTGGCTCCTTTCATGTTTCTAAACAACATAGCCTGGTGTAAAAATACAGTATTGGCATAGCAGCAGGGGTCAGTGGAGGTTTACACGCACAAACACATGCAGAGCAATGTGTAATGTTGAGCTGGGGTGTGTGTGTGTGTGATGTTTGTGTGTGTGTGTGTGTGTGTGTGCGTGTGTGTGTGTGTGTGATGTGTGTGATGTTTGTGTGTGAGTGAGTGTGTGTGTGTGTGTGTGTGTGTGTGTGTGTGCGCGCGCGTGTGTGTGTGTGTATGCTACAGAGGATCATTTCATGAAAGACATAATCATCAGCAGAATGGTGTGTGCTAAAATGAATCGGAAAATCACCAGTGAATGTTAAAATGATCAGAAGGGTCCAAAAACAGAGTGCTTCATCTTCAAAGACGACACGCAAAAAACACATCCAATCACAGACCACATGTACACAAATACAGCGATAAATACACACACACACACACACACACACACGCACACACACACACACACATTCACTTACTTACACACCCACACAAAAACACATAGCCTATCATCAGATACTTCAAGCCCATTATTCACTGTCCTAACTGGGAAAAAGAGCTGTTAAAATGGCCTTAGACAATTAAAGAGGGATCATTATATCCCCTACCACTCCAAAAGCGCCCTGTGTTCTTTCACAGAGACTTTTTATTGACAGTGTTCAATTTGTTTAACAGACCAAGCTGGCTTTGTTGGTTTGAAAGGTGGAATTTTTCTGGGCCATAACTATTTATTTGCCCGTGCTGAGTCATTAGTCTGGTTTCTATTCGCATCTCGTAAGCAAAACAAAAATGGCAGTGACAAAAGAGCTCGCCTTAAGTGACTTCACGGCAGAGACATCCTTCACCATCGTACATGCACAGATACAGTAGCGTGATGAGGAAACCATTTTGTGGGCTATAAAAAAAGCGCTGACTTTGTCTTTGGTGTGGGGCTGCAAAACAAACACAAACAGCTCGAACTGCACAAGTCTTTAAACATTTAAGCAGAGCAGAATTCAATTAGGCTATATTTCACTGTTACAGATGGCTCTGAGTGAGAGTGATTCATCGAGACGTTGTGCGTGTTTTTGACAAGGGTGTTGCCCTTTCCTGATCAGAAAGTCTGTCGGTGCAGCTTGGCAGCTGAGCACACTATGGCGACGACAACATTAATTACATCGTTCTCCTGGCGATGAATTAAATCCAGTTTGACATCTTGTCCAGCCTCCTCGTCGCCGCCTGTGTTCTTCGAGCATCTTTGTTGTTCGTTTGGCAGGTGGCAGTCGACTGTGGTGACAGAAAACTGAACGTTTCAGGCTCGGGATCAAAGCCATGTACAAACCGCGCGCGCATACACACACACAAACACACACACAACCACACACACACACACACACACATCCAAAAACATACATGCATTCGCATGCTCACTCGAAAAACACGCCCAGCCTGTATATTTTCTCAGGCCTTGTGCAACCGCCCCACAGAAATAATGTGTTTTAAATTGGTGAGAGTGACACACAAACAAGGGCTGGGAAACAGCGTGGTAATAACACTGCACCGAGGCGGCGCACAAGGTCACTGCCGCCAGCCTCAGACCGCATGGCCGCGGCCGGTCGAAATCTGCAGCATCGTTCAAGGACTTCATTGAGAAAGAGAACTGAAAACAAGAGGAGCAGGAAAGGGACAGCAAAAGCTTGCTGAAACCCTTTTGTCCTCTTTTTAAAAAAAAAAATAAAAAAAGGAAAACAGAGCCCATAAACTAGCACTGGCCTCAACCTGAAACTGGCCTCCTACGCTGTCCTGAAATGTAAGTTACACCTCGTCAAAACATGTACTCCACAGACAACAAAAATATATAGAAACTCCAGATGAATTCAATATAGGTTTGGCAAAAAATGGTTGTACAGGACGACTATTGATATAGTGATGCTATTCAGACTTTTATCCAGGCCTCCAGACCAGACCTTCTTCTCAGTATAGTATAGAGAGCATTGAGAGATACAAAATCAACAAACTGACTCCGGACTCCTTGTACCCTGCTTCACCAGTTGAGCATCACTATATGTTCATGTTTAAGAAGAAAGGAACTTGGCATCTGGGTCTTCTAGACCAGGCTTCCCCCTAAGATCTGGGACCAGCGATGGCTTCACAAAGGCTTAAAACGAGAGGGAGGGAGCCCGCACGCACAGTGCACAGATCGCTACGCTACGCAGCGCTAACGGACAGCTGCCAATCTCTAATGAGGAACAAAAGTGGCCGGCGAGGGCTGCATCTGTTGTGGCTTTGGCACGGAACCGCGCGGAGGAGAGCCTCAAAGAAAAATCCGACCTTTTATGGAAACTATAAAAAGACCGCACCGAGTGCTGGTGGAGAGAAAGATGAGAAATGTATAATGAAACAGAGAAACAAATGACAACCAAGAAGGAGGTGGGGGGCATAGAGGAACGGAAAACTGCTGGCTAAACAAAACTGCTATTCAATGGAAATGCTCATGTTTCTGAAGAAGGCATTAAGCAGACAGACACACACACACACACACACACACACACACACACACACACACACACACACACACACATGCACACACACACTCAGAGCTGATGTTCACTTCTGAGCAGACATAACACAGGATGGCAAATAGCTCTCATTACACACACATGTGCACACACACACACACACAGACACACACACACACACACACACACACACACACAGCCACTGCTGGGGGTAAGACACAGGGATCCAGTGGAGGTTTCCAGATGTTGATTAGTCAATCCTGTTGTAATGCTCTGTCAAACATGCGCAAGGCCGTCATCCTGCCATCTGCGCTGCAGGGAATCATGGGAACATGATCACTTCAGCGCCGCTGACAGCGATGCCATTAAAACCTCCATTTCCAGCCAACCTCCGGGGTCAGGTCTGTTTGGAGCCCCTGCTATCCATCCCACCCCGATCAGGGCCGCCACAGCACAATGCATTAATAATTAGGGCCATTTGTCACTGGTTCCTTCCTCTCTCTCTCTTTCCGTTCTTCCTCCTAGTCTGTCTTTGCCTATCTGTCTCCCATCCCTTCTCACTGTCTTCAATTATACACAACGCTGGCACTGAACACTCTATGGGGCTCTAAGGGCTGTATTTCATACATCCAGCATGGTTTCCTAAGACTGGCAGTTCAGGTGTAATAACTGCTCCCTAAAACTATGTAGATTTAGCTTAGCGGCCAGCTTGGCCAATGTGGATGAATCCAGAGACACCTGGGACCAAGTCCCAGCCATCGCAAGCACTGATAAACCAGGTCATTCCACAATGTGTGGCTTTGAACAAAACCATCTGCTGAATGTGCACACACATCCCGGCTTGCGCTACCGCATCCCTCCCTCCCTCCCTCCCTCTCCTTCATCCTGTTTCTAAGCGGAAAGAAACCTGGAGCAGAAGGCAGCGAGCGCTTTGGAAGAGCCCCGAACACAGGAGCCGTGACCAGGCAGCGGCGGAGAGTCCTCCTGCAGTCAGCGGCAGCCTCAGCTGCATGCTTTGTTAGGGAACAACCTCCCCGAAGCAATCCTATTGCTGGCCCGTTCGCAGGCCCTCAGCAGTGCTCTAAGGGGATAACACGGCCCAATCCCAGCTAAACCACATCCAGCACTGTGCCACTCAGGCTGCTCTCTCTCTCTCTCTCTCTCTCTCTCTATATATATATATATATATATATATCAGGGTTGTGCAAAATTCGAATTGCAATTCTGCTTCCTGTTTGATGCAAGTGAAATTCAAGAATTGAATTGGAATTTAAGAGCCAGTTTCAATTCAATTCTGGATTTTTGCACAACCCTGATACAGTATATGAGAGATGGGAGAGAAGGGGAAAGAAAAGACTGTGTGCATGTGAGGCAGAGAGAGAAAAAGAGAGGGAGAGGGAGGAGGGAGGAAGAATTGCTTCCTCTCTAATGATAGCAGGCCATCCTGCAGGAAGACGTCAACATTGCTGCTGACAACAGGCTTCAGTACAGCTGCAGATACCACACAGATGTCAACCTGGCCTGGACTCCTAATCAGAGCTCCTCTGGTGTGACTCAGTGTGTTTGTGTGTGTGTTTGTGTGTGTAGGTGTGTATGTGTGTATGTGTGAGTGTGTGTGTGTATACTGTAGGTGTGTGTGTGTGTGTGTGTGTGTGCATACATACTTGTGTGTGCATGCTTGCGAAGAGGAGGCGTGTGCATGTGCATGCGTGCCTGTGTCTATATGTGTGTGACTAAGTGTGTGTGCATGTGGGGGGGGATGTCTGTCTCTGTGTGTTTTATAGCTGTTCTGTAAAATGGATTCAAATCACACTGAGACAAAGGGATAGGCCAATAAAAAAAGAGAGGGGAGAGGGGAATGCAACAGAAAACCAGGACAGATACACAGCCAACATTTCATTGCTTCCTGGAACCTCTACACTGGGTGCTGCATGGAATATTCCAGTCAACTCATCCACAAATCGTAACGAGAGCGAGTTCACAGCGCCGTGCATTCACATTCCACACGGGCAACAAACGGTTAAATGTGACAAACCCACCTTCCTGGCAACGGCTCGACCTCCGCTGTGCATGACTGTGTGAGATACTGAGGGGAAAGTAGCCCTCCTTCTACCATTGATCACTTAGAGGAAATCTCTGCTTAACTTAAGCCTTTATTGAAGCAACTGTGCGCTAATCTGGATGGGCTTGTCGTGAGCGTGTCGGTCAACACCTCCGTCGGTCAAAGCCAGGGCAAGCTGAGCCACAGAGAAGACCATTGAGCTGTGGGTGTCCTGTGCTTTCAGATTGCAAAAATGGGTACGGATCTGTTACCCTCATTTTCGAAAGTCAAATACAATTCCCCCAAGCTTCGTCTGCCCTTACAGGCAAGCAGGCATGATTTAGTGAGTCGATTTAGTCATGGCAGCCTGAGGTCTTTTAGGTGATTTATCCTCTTCAACAGGCATGAACGTAGCATGTGAGACATATGTCTGTCAACTTAGTGCTGGTAAAATACCTGTCTCAAAAGTGTTCAGTGACACATTATGAAACCGCAGACAAGGTTGCGTAATTCTCTCTGCCTTTCCCAGAGCACAGAACAGTACATGCTGAGTGAGAGTAGATGGATAATAACACATTTTATTCATAACACACTTTAGATTTTCAACAAATGTCAAAGTGCTAAAGGGGTAAAAGTGTGAAAAAGTAATGCAGAAGTTGCTGGTTATCTATGCAAATCACAGCATATCTGCAAACACCTAGAACTAAAGGCTGTTAGAATCTAGTCAGTAACAATTCAGTACAGGGAAATGCTTTGGTTACGGTGTACTGTACCTGCTGCACCTTGAGTGTCAGACTGTTCTTAATTTCCTCCATTGAGGAACATACTGAACTCTGGCAGTCCTATAATGTAATTTTGGTTTTCTTTGGCTTTTTTTCCCCAACACAAGAACAGACTTGGTGAGTCGCAATCACTGAAAAGAAACACTGTTCTGCATGATGGCACAGCAAAAAAAGGGGGTCCGCACAAAAGATTTACAGTGGACCAGGAGGAACTTGGTTCCGTTTCAAAACCACAGCGTGTGCTGGTATTACATTAAGAAATGTGTGAATACATGTCTGACAATCCCCATTTTGTCTCTTGCACACAAGACGACCCAGTGTTTTCCAGAACACCCAACTCTAAATAATTCAATAATCCTAACGCACAACCTATTCACAGCCCAAAGCAAATATTAGGCTACTCCGTCAGAAGGACCTATGGCAAAGGGCTAAAAGACCAAAAAGAAAAAAAGAAAAGAAAAAAATCTGGATTAACATTGTGGTAACCTACATTTATGGGGCTTTCAGATCTTATTATTTATGGGGACCACCACAGGCGGAGAAAGGACACCTCAAAGGGACCACCAGCCTGAGCCTAACGGGGGCAAAGCTTTCCCCCTTCGCTGGACCGCAAGGAGCCCCACGCCCCGGGAAAAGCATACAACACATGGGCGAAAGCGCTCATAGAGAGTCCACCCCTCCATTCATCATTAGCGGGGGCCTTGTGCACTTCCAGAGTTGAGCTACAGCCTTATGCATGTTGTTTATTTTCATTTTTTTTTTTTAAACTCGGCACGCAGAGCCCAAGCCCTCCTGTGAGTCAACACCTCGGGCTCGCTGGTTTAGCTTTTATGGCCTCCTGTCTGACGGGTGGCAAGAGGACATGTAGAGAGGCAGTGGAGGAATTTCTGCATGTGCGTGTGTGTGCAGTGTGTGTGTGTGTGTGCGCAGTGTGCGTGTGTAGGAGGAGGATGATTCAACAGCCACTATAAACAGACCATCTGCTTCTGCCGGAGATCAAAACAGGACAAAAAAAAAGAAAGACTCGGAAGCGGGCAGTGTTTACAGCTTCGGTCACAGTCACAGCCTGGACACCTGCAGAAACCTGTGGTTTGCCAAATTCAGACCAGAGTGACACGGTTTACACGAGAGACTTTCATCTGCCCGATCGAGCTCCCTACCCCCTAACCAGAAGCCTTGTTACGCACTGGCCTCCTCGGTCTGTGTGTGTAAAATGACTGAGTGCACAGACTAGAATAACTCACATTCTTTTTTTCCCCCCGCAAATGTGAAACAAAGAAACAGGATCTGTGCTAATCCACATAATCACTGGGGCTAAGTTTAACAGGGCCGTTTCGGAGGGCAGGAACCCGGGCCATGGCTCTCTGCTAAGGTTCCTGAACGGTGAACCGTAGGAGTACAGGAGCCTTTGTGAGGTGCACACACTATGAGGTAACCTCAAGCTTAACACTCGCCACGGTGTCAGACAAGGGTCAAGGACCTCAAAACGACAGGCTTCCATATGAGCATCCCAGGCCACCCATACCTTGAAGGTTATATATAGAGCTTACAGCTGGCTGGCAACAGTATTTATACTGTATATATATATATATATATATATATATATATATATAAGAGAATTGGAGGAAAACAAAGAAAGAGTCTAGACAGGGAAGAAAAGAGAAAACTTAAAAAAGACAAGTTAAGGAGAACTGGAGGGGAGGTTTTGCTTCATTAATGAGCTGGAGAGCTGGAGAAAATAGATTTCAAATTAATCAAATTTTTTCCTCTCTCTTTTGACCGTCTCCACAAGAGTTTTTCAATAAAATTACATAGTTTGGTGGTGAGTATCGATCGCCACTTGCACATGACCTTTATTTCACTTACAAAGTTGCAAAGCCCAAAAAAAGGAAGAAAAAAAAAGAAAACATAAAAAAGAATAAGCACGAATAAGTGGTTCCTGTTTATTGTTTACAGAACATCTGCATTCTACACGCAATCATCAACCGCAAGGATGCCCCAGCTGGCACGGGTTGCCCAGCGCTGATTCTTCAGGGCCAATTACGGCAATCATGTGGCTATGCTGACAGGCTAAACGTCCTGCGCTACCTTATCATTACATCAATTACTTAACCCCACATTGGCAGTGAAACTCTTACGGCATAATTGCACATTTTAAGGAATTAAATCTATTTAAGAGCTTAGCACAAAAAAAAAAAAATGGCGGGGAAGGGATTAGGGAGGAAAACAAGAGGGGAATGTAATTCCGCTGGAGCATCGCATCGCATGTAGCGAATTATCCTTTAATGTGTGTGGCATCCGACGATAAGACAAAAGCCGCGATGGACTGCTAAGACGGCAGCAGATGTGCGGGGCTGGAGTGGCCCCGGATGTGGATGTCCTTTTTAAAGGGGGCTAATTGGAGTTAGTGGTCGATGGCCACTGCGAGCGAAGCCGTCTCCTGTTCCAAGGGCCGGAAGGGATAATGATTTCAAATTATGATTTTTTTCTTTGGTAAAAGCGGTGCTCTCGAGGAACTTCACCAGAATGTTTGTGTCCTGTCAAACCCCCCCCCCACCCCCACCACCAACCATCCTCTGGTGATGGGGTCATGACTTTGTTTTCCCTGCACCACCATCAAGCAGACTGTTGAGGAAAACAAAAATGTGTGTGTAATGCACAACCATGCACACGCTATTTCCTATCAACAAAAGTGGAGGCAGCAAGTAGCAAGAAGTTAGCTTGCCCTGACTAACCCCATCTAGAATCTATACAATCTACATAGCAAACCAAATGAGGGGTAAAAAAAAATGAAACCTTCAAAGCTATAGCGGACAGACCAAAACAGATCTCTATAGCAAAGCAGATGCTGTTTATCTCTGCACACCTGTGTGAGTGTGTGTGTGGTGTGTGTGTGTGTGTGTGTGTGTGTATGTGTGCGTGGGTGAGTGCCTGTGTAAGGGTGTTTTGTGTACCTCTTTGCCCGTCAATAAACAAACGCACTAAATCTATTAAGCGTGTCTGTGTGTATCCTCTCCACGGCTGACCTCTCTTGGCTCCCTTGCCTGACTGGAGAGTGAAGCGAGGGAGGAAAAGAGAGAGAGAGAGAGAGAGAGAGAGAGTAGTGAGGGAGAGGGAGAGAGATGGAGACAGGATGTTTGTTTTCATTCATGTTGCCCGTCAGGCCAAAGGCAGAGCCGGCAGAGACCTGTTGCCAAAGCCAGCCCACGTCACCTGAGGGTTGAGGAGGGGAAGTGCACTTTTAGCATGTCATTAACTTCTGCTCCCTACCCTACAAAACCCAGCCAGAAAGAGACAGGGAGAGAGAGAGAGAGAGAGAGAGAGAGAGGAAGAGGGGGAGAGAGTGGAAGAGAATGAGACCTAGTATTAAAACGTAGGCGCTCAGGGGAAATAACACACCAGGCTGAACACTAACTCACCATGTGCCACACATCCTCTGTGCTTTAGCGGTGACTCTTGCATGAGTCATGTGATCACACTGACTCGAGAGTGACAAAAATACCCCCCCCCCCCCTTGCATGTACACACACAAACATAGGCACACACACAGACACACACACACAAACTTACATCTGTACATCTTGCCCTCATATGTTTACAGGGGAGGCTTGTTATTATGGAAGAGCTCGGGGCAAGTGTGTCAGCGGCAGCTCATTTTTAACGAAGGCTTTAGCAAAACCTCAGGTATGGAGTGGCAACGCCGCAACACTGTTTAGCATGGAACGCCGTTTTGACATCATCTCTTGGGTGGATGCTCCACCTTCAGAAAGTGGTGGAGATGGATGTCCCAATCCAGACTGTGGTCTATGTGTGTGTGCGGAGGCAGTTATCATTTTCCCACAAAACACTTAAACCTTGAGTAGAGAATTTAAATATACACATCAGCTGTAGTATTTATGTGTGTGTGTGTGTGTGTGTGTGTGTGTGTGTGTGTGTGTGTGTGTGTGTCTTAACGTACACATGAGTATGTATATGTATGTGTGGATGTTTGCTTGTACCAACACAAAGTTTACATTTGTATGTATGGAAGAGAGACAGAAAGAGAGAGATTTTGCATCAGGATTTGTTGTGTGTTTGTGTGTACGTGTGTGTGTGTGTGTGTGTGTGTGTGTGTGTGTGTGTGTGTGTGTGTGTGTGTGTGTGTGTGTGTGTGATTGAGAAAGGCCTGACTGAGCAAGCTAAGCTGATTTAAAGTTGCATGTCTGTAGTCCTTCCAGTTGCTGACAGAAGGCACACAATCTCACACACACACATAAACACACACACACACACACACACACACACACACACATACAAAAAAAACACCAAAAAAAACAACGAGGAGAGAAACATGGAAAAAAATGCCGAAAACCAACCCTCTGAAGTGCTCTGGCCAAATGAAGACGTTCTGCCCGGCGCCAAAACCGCTGCAGGGATCACACAGGCTATTCGTCTTGAAATAAATCTACAGATACCGCAGTCCACTTTTCCAGGACATCCGAAACGAGGTGCGCTAAGTGCGACCAGGGAGAGGGCAGCCAAGAGGCTGAGTCTGACCCTGAAGTCCTCATCGCGTTGAAGGCTACTGCGTGAGGCTATAGATGGCTACTACCATGCAGCGTCGATGTGTGCTACGCAAAAACAAAACGGCAACTTTGAGCCCGCGGCCAGACGGCGAAATTATAATGTCTCGGCCCCGAGGTTGGTTACGGAGAGGGCGACCTCTGGCTTTCCCAGGAGTGGAGAGTTTCAGCGAAGATCGTCTTTGTGCAACCACTGCACTCAAATGCTGTTGCACAACAGCTTCAACCTCTTCCAAATATGTTCAAAAATGGTCCAGAACATAAACTGTGATCATTAATAATTAGTCATGCCACAAAACTTCCATCAAACTGATGCAGAACACCCGAGGAGTTTATGAGTTTGACTAAGACACTAGCCAAAACCCATCAGTCTGCTTAATTAAGCAGCATTAAAAAGAGTTATTACAATGTGCGTGTGTGTGTGTGTATGTGTGTGTGTGTGTATACAGTACATAAACACATGTTTACATACACACAATACATATGATATACAGTGAGGGACATAAAAATTGAACGCGTCAATTTTTCAGTATATATATATAGTATATATATAGTATATAACTCAGGAAATCCACACATATAAATAAATTATAACTACAGTATATGATTAAACCTCATATTTGTGCAAATTCATATCAGATGGATTATTACATATTAATGGGCTTTTAAAAAGTATTTTTTGTTAACAAGGTGTCACACAAGAAACATGTCATGAAACTCTCCAAGACCTTTGCAACCTTATTGTTGCAAAACATTTCAATGGAACTGGTTACAGATGTATTTCAAAACTTGAGAATCTTACAGTAAACAGCATTGGGCAAGTGAAATTATCTGCAAGTGGAAGGAACATCACTGCATCATCAACACACAGGCCATGCATGCACATTTCGCAAGATTTCTGACTAAGGAGTCAGAAAGATAGTCAGAAGATTAGTCCAAGACCCAAGGTCCACTCGGGGAAAGCTCCAGAAAGACTTGGAGGCTGTAGGTTCAACTGTTACAGAGAAAAGCATAGGCAATGCACTCCACCGCCATGGCCTCCATGCACGCTCACCCTACACAACTCCATTACTGAAAAAAAAAAACATGTCAAAGCTTGTTTAAAGTTTGCTACACAGCATTTGGACAAACATTTGGATTCATGTGAATAGCCTCATTGGAAATATACTTATTTCCTTATGTACAGTACATACATAAATAAAGGTTACCCTAGTTTATTAGATTAAAAGACTGTACTGGACTAGAGTTGCTCATAATATGTTGGTTGATATGATGATGCTTAATAATGATCACCTGTGAGTGTGAGGGCTGTTTCCAAGATGCAGAATCAATTATTTGCAGGATCTATCTGTGTGGATGTTGCAGCTTACCTTACCACACATGTGTTTGTGTGAGTGGGTGTGTACAGAACTATATCTATTTTACAGCACTATATTAAACCTCCTCTGCATCCCTGTGGCCCTTGAGGCCTCCGCTACTGGAAATCTTCCAGTCATAGGAACCGGGGGTGGGGGGTGGTATGGGGGCTTAATTGGGGTAATTAAAACAGTAATTGGCTGAGCAAGACAAATTAGTTCAATGTGCGCACACACACACCTAATATAGGGGGCCCTGCTAAGCTCTCAGTGCAGTGGGAAGGGGGTGGGGGCAAAACTGCCTACACAAATACACTGCGTTGGTCTGCATGAAGGATGCGTAGTGTTGAATCAGTCAGCAGAAACACATGAAGCACACAAAGGTGCATTCTCTTGAAATAAATCATACAGCAGAGATGCAGACACTTTCTACTAAGTACCCATACGTATGTACAGGCACTCTTTCTTTCCTTTCATTCTTTCTTTCTTTCATTTTTTTCTATTAGTCCATCTGACATTCATTAATTCTTTTTAGCTGTCTATTCCTCATCTCCTACCCCCCCCCCCCCTCCACACACACACAGGAATAGCCGATTCTCCGGTGCACTTGTCCCTGAGGAGTGGTGATGGTCTGACAGCAGAGCTGTATGATGAGGAGGGCTCCAGCAGCCTGTAGCAGGCCCTATGGAATGCTGCTGCATCAAGACAAACAGCCAGAGAGATGAACGGCACAACGATGAGACGATGAGAGAAACAGGGACATCAAGGGCCCTTCCCTTTAGCTTCAGCTAATGCAGACAGCAGCCAAGACAAACACCCACTCCCACATCACAACATCGCTTTACCAAAACAAACATGAACTGGCAGAGGATTTGATTTGATTTCAAGCTAATCGAACTCGAAAGTTTTCATCTGCAACACACCCTGGTTATATATCTATCCAAAGTTGAAGCATCATTTAACTGCCCATGTCTCTACATGCATTCAGAGACATGAAAATACCACTGATAGCAATGATAATACCGATACTAACACCATAACTCATTTGTCAAAAATGCCAGATAGAGCTCTAAGTCTAAAGTCTCTATAAGCTGATAAAAACACTGCATTTGCACGGATCACTGGCCCTCTAGCAGTATAAGCTCTTTAAGCATGTACATCAGATACTAGGCCACTGGCTCGCATGAAGAATGGATAGGCAGCTTCAATCCGCAGGGTAAACAGTAGAATCCATCGTTCATGTGTTTAATTAAAAACCCACGTCTGTGGAAAAAAATCTATGTTTCAACAGTCCTCTCTCTGTCATTAATTCCATTCTAATTAACATTTTCCATGAGTTAACGAATGACTAATTTCTTTTGCTCAAAACAAATATGCTCCTCGAAACCCCCCCCCCAAATCAAATCCTGCCCAGGCTCGTAAAACCCACCAGTCTGCACTTTATTGCCGCTTGTGTTATCTTGTCAATTTAAATCAGGCCCAGGTTTAACATCCAATGTAAACCAAGGCTGATAAGTATCAGACGGCAGTGAGAACGCTGCTCTCTCTCACACACACACACACACACACACACACACACACACACACACACACACACACACACACACACTCAAGCTCCAAGGTAAAACAAGTCATGGCATCTGACGGGCCTTCGTCTAGGATAAGCCAGAATGAACTTGACAACTCATAAGACCGGCTGTTGTGTTAGTCACCTGAATGGAGGCAGAGTTGTTTATATGCCCTGACCGATGACGGCGTACGCTAGGGGCCAATGCTACACTACAATATGGCTAATAGTCGGTATGTTTGTAATGACAGTGACAGACTGAACCCAGTTCTGCTCTAAAAGGTAATAATTAACCTCCAGCTTGAGGATAGTGAGAGGCAGTATTACGACCCCCCCACCCCCACCCCCGTCACAGCACGTGAGATTGATGGCTTCCGAGTTCCGAGCTGGTGAGATTCACAACGCATGCTTGAGGGCTGGGGGACAGGACAGTTCCCCTTCAAACGTCCACCAGGGGCCTTTAAGCAAACGACAAAAGCAAATAAACGAGCCAGTGAGTGAACAAATGAATGAGTAGTTCCTTTAGAGGTAAGATGAGCTGGAGGTTTAAGAGGAAAAACACCTTGTCCTCTTTTTTTTCTCATGGGGGGAAACAAAAACAGCAGCGGCTTTTATCCCTTCACGCCCCGAGCTCTTCCCTCAAGTCTGAGCGAGCCAAAAAATTGAGAGGGAAAAACAATGGCATGTGTTTATTTTTTTCGCCAACAAAGCAGCTCATTCATAAAAGCCTGGATGTTTGCACGCATGTGAAGTGAGATCACGAATAGTATAGGTGTGAGGGGGAACTCGCTGACAAAGGCCAGGCCTTGTCAGTATTGAAAGGCAGTCAGGAGCGGAAAAAAGAGAGAAGGAGGAGGAGGAGGAGGAGGGCTGGGGAAGAGGAAGAGAGGTGTTTGCCTTCCAATGACAGACATGTGGCAACAGGAAAAGCTCCCGCAGGTTGACATGTGTTCCCTCCTGTGCCACATGGCACACAGGTAGAGACAGAACACTCCCACCAAAGCAGGCCCATTCCTACTGACCCTCTGAGGAGGACGAGAAGGAGCATTCATGTGTGTGTGTGTGTGTGTGTGTGTGTGTGTGTGTGTGTGTGTGTGTGTGAGAGAGAGAGAGAGAGAGCAAGAGAGAGAGACAGAAACAGAGACAGAGAGAGTGAGAAAGATGGAGAGAGAGAGAAGTAAGAGTGAGTGAGAAAGCAGGACACCACAGGATGACAAAGCCAGTCTGGTTCCCAGAAGCTCAGAGGCATCAAAGTAAAAAGGGGGGAAAGGAGGAAAAAAGATGAAGGGGAAAAACATGAATGGTCTCTCTCTCGCTCTCCCTCTCTCCCTCTCTCTCTCTCTCTCTCTCTCTCTCTCTCTCTCTCTCTCTCTCTCTCTCTCTCTCTCTCTCTCTCTCCCTCTCATGCCTTCTGGAGAAGTCAGCGCTGTCAGTGATAACAATAATAAGAAACAGGCCGAGGTGCTTCCCACACCGGAGACAAAGGTGGCGTGCTGATGTTTTTTTTTTTTTTTTCCCGACAGATCCTGCTCCCGCTGGGACGAGCCCGGGATCTCCGGTAGCCGTCGGAGCGGACGACCTTCGGGCTCTGACTCAGCCTGAGCGTCTCACTGGCCTCATGCTCACAATGCAGTTGGCTAGGGCCAAAGAGTGCCGACTTTTTCCAGACCTGACGATGACCTGGGCTTAACCATCAACAGGGACAAAGAGAGGGAGAGAGAGAGAGAGAGAGAGAGAGAGAGAGAGAGAAGTACAGATGGAGAGACAGGACAAAAAAAGGAGGCAATGAGGGAAGGGGAGAGAGTGAGAGAATAAATGAGTGGAGAGTGAAAAACAGAAAGATGGAGTGAATCAAGACAGAATAGAAAGTGTGTGTGTGTGTGTGTGAGACAGACAGTGAGAGATGACGAGAACGGGAGAGGAAGCCAGAAGAACAGAATGAGAGACAGACTCAAAGCGAATGAGGAGATGAGAGACAGACGGAGAGAAAACAGGCAGAGGAGAGGAGAGGAGGGGTGAGGAGATGAGAGGAGAGAAGAGGAGTGGAGAGCAGAAAAGAGGAGAGAAGAGGAGAGGAGATGAGAGGAGAGGAGTGAAGAGGGGAGGATGAAGTGAGGAGAGGAGAGGAGTGGAGAGGGGAGGATGATGAGAGGAGAGGAGAGGAGATGAGAGGAGAGGAGTGAAGAGGGGAGGATGAGGAGAGGAGAGGAGAGGAGTGGAGAGGGGAGGATGAGAGGAGAGGAGAGGAGAGGAGAGGAGAGGAGAGAGAGGAGAGGAGAGGAGAGGAGAGAGAAGGATATGATGCAGTGGTTTTCTTCCACAGCTGATGCAGTGCTGTCAAAACAGCCTCCCTGATGCGTGCTGAGTCAGAGTGAGATCACAGAAGAGAAGTCAAAACAGCAGAGAGTCCATTAAAGAACAGTGCAAATGTGTCAAGCCTGCAATTAAATGCTTAAAAACATAAAGGGTGCTCTAAGCTTCGCATAATACATCTAGCGTCGCTGCAGTACATGGCAAATGAATGAATACCATGAATAACGCACAGCTAATCAAGGTGATGGCACTGTGCACTACAATCTAAAGTGTCTGTATGCAATCAGACAGGCTTATTCCCTTCTTTTTCCTCTCTCTCTCTCTCTTTCTCTCTCTTCCAGAGCTACACAGCACTGTTTAAAGCAAAATAAAACTCATGAAAAGGTCATGGTGAGAAAAAAAACACTCGAGTGGAAAATGTGAAGTGAAATGAGAGAAAAATGAGAGAGCGATGGAGAGATGGAGAGGGTGAATCACAAATTAGAGAGGAAGAGAAAGAGTTTCAAACACAAACAGGGGAACCCAGCAAGAGAAAAAGAAACAGAAAAGTCATGGGAGAGAGGGAAAGTGAACTGTGTGTGTGTGTGTGTGTGTGTGTGTGTGTGTGTGTGTGTGTGTGTGTGTGTGTGTGTGTGTGTGTGTGTGTGTGTGTGTCTGAGGGCTAGCATCTCAGATTTCCCTGGAAGCAGAGGTGGGCCTCTATGAGGGATCAGGATGTGTTCCAGAGTGGTTAAGCAAGGTGACCCCCGTCTGACACTGACCACAGCCAAGGCCAGGGAAACACCACCAAAGACGCAACAGAGAGCAGAGAGAGAGAGGGAGAGGGAGAGAGGGAGAGGGAGAGAGGGGCAAAGAAAAGAGAAAGAGCCACAGAGTCTTAGAGATGATGGGATGGTGAAGGAGAGCTGAGGAGAGAAGAAGGCCATGAGGAGAGCTGATGAGAAAAAGAAGAGAACAGGGCGGGGAGAAGAGAGGGAGAGAGGGAGGGAGAGGAAAACTGGAAGCCAGAGTGCCGTGGAGTAAGGTTTGGGTTAGATAATCAGCCAGAGAGGCCCCAGATTAACTACTGTAAGAGACTGGTCCCTGGGAACGCATAACCACACCTCTCACTCCCACTCATCTTTCTATCCTACACCCCTCTTTTTTTAATTCTCTCTCTTTCTGTCTCTCTCTCTCTCTCTCTCTCTCTCTGTCTCTCTCTCTCTCCCCACCTCTCTCTAGTCCTCATTCTCTCTTTCCTTTTTCTATGTGGTTGTCAAGACTGCAAATCATTTCGCACATAGCCTGGCCTCTGAAGCCACAGGCGCCCCTGCAAATCAGCAGTGCCGAGCGCTAGCGCTAGCGCTAGCACGTGTGCGCCCGGACGATCCAGGATCAACAGGAGCAGGCTGAGAGAAACGGCGGGACGGACGGTGGAGTCCCAACGAGGTGTCGGCCCAACCGTCTCGACTCGCCGCCACAGACACAGACACAGACACGGACACGCCTTGGTCCTCTGCCCCAGGCCACAACAAAAGACACGCGAAGCAGACCGTGGACCAAAACCACGCGTCCAACAAAGACTCCAACTTGAGAAAAGAACAATCATCCATCTGAAACTGTCAACATGCAAGGCTGAAATTGAGAGCAGCCATCCCTTATTGAACAAAGTCAGGAGATGTTTTTAACCGGCTTGTTATAGGAGGTTGCGGTGGAAACAGTGAAGGGAAAGAAAAAAAAACAGCTGAAATCTATTTTCGTAACATGCGCTAAACTATTAAAAGGTTTTACAGAGAAATTCCACACGCAAAAGTTTCATATTTAAAGGATGAAGGTTAAAGAAACTGCCCCTGGATGGGTAAAACCATTAAGTCGTCAAAGTGAATTGGATCGAATGTTCATTTATTTACATCAGCCTGTTAATTTCAAAGCATTAAGAGCTTACACATCCGTTCTCAGTGGGCTTAATAGCAGGAGTGATTGAAGAGCTGTGATTCACTCAAATAAAAGATGCTTAGTAAACAGAGGCCATACAGAGAGTACTTTAGACTGGACTCAGGATATATCAAGCAGATAATTAACACTTTGCCTGTATACACCCTTTCAAAACCCACACTCAAACACACGCACATACACATGCTCACACCCCCCCCCACACACCGCCCCCACACACACACACACATGCACACACCCCCAAACACATCGCAGACACAAAGAAAAAGGAGAAACTGCAAGGGAAAATAGACAGGCAGGAAGAAAAGCCATTAAGCAACACCACCTCCATCTAGCACGCAATCGGTTCCCTTCGAGTGGATGCCAACAACTTCCTCGCTACGTCCACGCACTTTACACACGCACTGTACACACACCTCAACCATGGCTGCCATGCCCCCTAATTGCCGTGACGGCTGATCACGTCACCTTTCGCATGCCGGCGCGCTGCCGAACATGTGCCACCACTCTTTTAATGGCACGCCTAATCGACCTTCACACAATGGGCCCAGATGCTTTGGCCCGGTGGGCCGAAGAGCTTGACTGCCCTTGTTAAACAAAACCGCCGCTGTTACGGGCAGGCCGGCAGCTTCATTAGCGGTGATCTGCAGGGTGAAGGCTTCAAAAGCAAGTGAGCTTTTTTGAAGCAGCATGAAGCCCCTTCCGTTTCAGCTGACGTGGGAAGAAAGGGGGTGGTGCAGATGGGGGGTTG
>NW_027468664.1:19056733-19081733 GCF_046254945.1 Alosa pseudoharengus
TGCAGTGTGCATTCATACACTCCAATATACCCGTGGCTGAGCTGAGGCGCTGACAAGTCCCGCCTCACATCATTTCAATCCTAAACAAGCCGGGAGAGCAATTATAAGCTCTTCATGTGGTTTTGCAGGGCTAGGCGCACTGCTTGGTTCTTGGCTTCACTGTGGCGTGGCTTTGGTGCAGGTGCCGTCCCTGACACGGGCACATGCCACGCGGAGCGCCATGCGCCAGAGACGGTCATGGACGTTGGCGTCTGTTGGCTGGGCGGCTGCAGCTCAGGCGAGATCAGCTGGAGCGTTCGCAGGGGCTCTTTCTGCCTATGAAAACAAGTAATGGGTCTACCCTCGGAGCTAATGATAATAAGGCAGGCCTGCTGAGTATCCAACAGTGCCGGATTCGCCACGGACTTCCACAGAAGTTGCAATGGGGCCGCATTCTCTCTCTCTCTCTCTCTCTCTCCCTCTCCATTTCTCTCTTTCTCTCTCCCTCTCTGCTCTCTGTTGACTCATCCGTGATTCTCGTTAGTCAGATCAAGGGGAATGGATGAGAAGAGAGGAGGGTCGCTGACGCAGCAGAGACTAATAGGACAAGACGGAGAGAGAGAGAGAGAAAGAGAGAGAGAGAGAGAAGGGGGGGAGGGGGAGGGTAAGGAGAGAGGAGGTAAAAAGGGGCGTTCTAAGTTCTTAGTAGGGGCCATTCCCCCCTGTTCTCTAGCTTCTTGGTGCCAGGGCTGCTCTCTCCATTTTAATCATTCATAAGAAATTAGCATGTCGGCAATTAGCGCAACCTGAATCATTCATGAAGAGTGCAGGACCGGCTCCATGGCATTTCTGCCAGTTTGAACACATGAGCTTCCCATAGGCCTCTGTCTATATTGAGATACAGTATGTGGATGTTTGTGTGCAACAGTGTGTGTGTGTGTGTGTGTGTGTGTGTGTGTGTGTGTGTACGTAGTTAGGTAAGTTGGCATAAGGCATTTCCGAGAGTGGAGTATTTCCATCATATGAATTTAACCAGCCACTGGGGCATCAAAGCATAGAGTCCCCCTCCCTCCATCTCTTCTCTCTCTCTCAATTAAATTAAATTTAATTCAATTCAATTCAATTCAAGGTTTATTGGCATGACAAATATTTATTTGCATTGCCAAAGCAGCAAAGAATACAATACAGAACATACAATATAGTGGTGGTGTCTATAGTGGTGGTCTTTCTCTCTCTCTCTCTCTCTCTCTCTCTCTCTCTCTCTCTCTCTCTCTCTCTCTCTCTCTCTCTCTCTCTCTCTCTCTCTCTCTCTCTCTCTCTCTCTCTCTCTCTCTGGCCTTGAAGTCCGTGGGTCCCTGCTGAAATGTGTGCTGTTGTGAACATGGGGATTGGTCAGTAATATGTGATTTGAACGCTGGTGGCGTTTTTTTTATTTATTTTTATTGAGGTAATGCAGCGCAAACCAACAGCCACGGGCTTCAGCCAGGCAGACCAGAGAGGTGCAGTGATGTGAGAGGATGGTGCTGGGGTGAGGACAAAACCAAATCACATTCGGAGGGCAACGCTTTGGCCCCCGTCTCAACGCATCTAGCAGCTACTGTCGCCACAGCGACTCCGCAAGCAATATTTCTGTCTGAACTGCTCTCATTTTTGAAACTCTGAAGAAAGCAGACAGGGGAGGTGGAAAGGTGTTAACACTGAAAAATAAATAAATAGACTAACTACACACACACACACACACACACACACACACACACACACACACACATGGCCTTACCAGAGAAATGACTCATAAGGTCATCCTGTGGTCCCACTATCAAGTGAACGTATTTTTTGTTTAGGCAGGGCTCAAACCCCTCACTGACAGGTAAGAGGAGGCAGGTGTGGGGACTCTGCACTCCATTAAGATCTCGCTTCCCACAAATGACCTACCTGTGTGACACACATACACAGGAGGTACACACACATGCACCTCCATTCAATCAAAACAGTGGTTGTCTATGTATGACACACAAACACACACACACACACACACACACACACACACACCTCCACTCAATCAAAGCAGTGGGTGTATATGTATGACACACAAACACACACACACACACACACACATTCATACACCTCCACTCAATCAAAGCAGTGGGTGTATATGTATGACACACAAACACACACACACACACACACACACACACACACACACACACTCCCCCACACACTGTCACTCCCTTGACCACCCGTCACGTCAGTCACAGAACTAACTGACAGACAGGGCTCAGCAGGCAGACGCATCACCATCTATCACTCTGATGCTCTGATACGCGGATGCTCTGATGCTGTTCTCCATGAGGTAGCAGCTGTCAGTCCTGGCTTGACGGGTGGGAGCGTGGACAAACACCAACAAAGGGCAGCCCAGACACAGTAGTAACACAATCCTGCTTGTTGGTGGACTCTTTATTATCATAGCCTTGAAATTGCACAACTGAATGTGCCTGTTTTTTGTCAGTCAGGGAGGCAATGTCTGTGGTCTTCAATGTCAGAAGAGTTTGTTCTTTCTGGATTCAAAGTTGTGGCTTGCCATCATGCAAAATATGCAAGTATGCAAAAATGCAAATATGCCGTCTTACTGTATGATTCATGGCAACATCTGCTTCTGAACACACATAATAACCCCCAACCCCCACCACACCACACACACACACACAGACACACACACACACACACACACACACAGACAGACACACACACACACAGATAGACAGCACTACTCTGAGCAAGCTGATAGACCTTATCTGTATAATCCCTGGCTTCGGGAGGAACAAGTCCTTATTATAGATTCTCTTTGTAAAGTGACAAGGTAATTAACGATTGGACAATAACTTCACTCGCAAGTACATTTAACCTTGATAACATCGCCGGAACTAATGAAGTCCACCGTGGAACTTCTTCCTTCGCAAATTAAGAGCAATTCAGAGAATCTCTCTCTCTCTCTCTCTCTCTCTCTCTGTAATTGGAAAGGGGGTGAAAAGCATTTGGGGTGAAGAGTATAATGAACAGTGCAAATGAAGGTGAGAATGCCCCCTGCAGCGGAGGGATTTACTCGTATCGATCCTCTGGTTCAGGTGTGGGTCACCCTGGCACTTCCAGCGAGTACCTGTGCAGAATCTGATAAAGGATGCCATGGCTCCTGTAGCGGGGACAAGGACGTGGCAGCCAAGCGCCAGTTGTTCCAACACAGGGCACATCCTGTGTCCCCTCTGATGCTGATCTAAGATGCATTCTCTGTGCCAGGGTTCACATGGGGCTTGGATTTAAGCCTTGCTGGAAGAGTATGAGAGTCCAGGTTCAAGGGTATAAGGGTATGAGAGTCCAGGTCAACCCAAAAGATACTTCAATGTATTTCTGCATAACAGCCTGGCTCAGTCACCATTATAGATCCGTATAAGACTATGTATAGATTACTATATGGAAATGAGCAGGCCACTACCCAGGTTTTACCGATCAGTAATCAGTGGGGAATGACTCACAGACTCAGGCTCAACCAGTCAATTGAAATATGGTTATTATCAAGAGTCTCAACAACCTCAAACAGAAGCAGCATTCCTAATTGGTTCTCCCACCATTACATTAAATACGCACCCTGCACACTCTATGGAGGGGTGCCAGTTTTGTTTGATTAGTAATGAACTTGAAGCTCTTTTGACATCTGCCACACGCAACAACAACCAAATTGCAGTTAATGACTAAGTTCATAATGTGTCTAACCCCATCAACAATCAACAAATCACCACATCAACACATTTTTCAAGTTGCCTCACTCTACTCCTGAACGAGAATCCTGCAGACACCCCTGCAACAGATGATCAGCTGTCCTCAATGATCACAGTGATCTGTGTGTGGCCATACCAGGCAATGCTCTCAGAACAAGAGATGTGTGTGCACCACTGGAGTGGAAAGGGATGACTCGTCAAGGCCTTCCCATTTTCCACATGAGCAAGAGCTAATAGTGTGAAAGGGACCATCATGTGCATGGTTGAACCTATGTCCATTGTTGTGTGAACACCAAGGGGAAAAAAGAAAAAAATGACAAAAAAAAATCTTATATATGTATATATATACAGTACGTACAGAACGTTGATGTTCTGATTGGGTGTGCATTCGTTGTGCGTGATTGTGTAATTACACACGCCTGCTGGTGAATTTCTGTTGCCGCGGTGACAGCAAGATGAACAGTTAGCGTGGCTCGCATTGGGTGACACCGCCATGCATTTTAATCATACTGCATGTATGGCATTAACCTTTCCCAGTAAAAAGGTTGTCTTCCCACGTGTGAGGAAGTGATTAATTCCCCGCGGTGATTCATGGAGGAACTGGTCCACATACATGAGACATGTCCCCCAACTTAGATGATGGAGTGGGGCAAGACCACCATGGCGAAGCGCGCACGGCTAGCCCTGACACGCCAAAGAAATGACTTATGCAGTCAGGCGACTGGCTAGAGGCGTTGGCCAGGCTTTCATCATCTTCCTGCTTGCCGGTTTCCCGGCGTTTGGTCTCCCCGTAGCGCGGTAACAGGGTCTATGATGACCTTGAATGTTCACAGTGCCTTTCGGCAGAAAGGACGGCACCCCTGGGTAGATCTGGGATTCGGACCTTGAGCTGGATACTAGTCCGATCGGCCCCCTAAGTGAGTGAAAAATTGGATTTCCGCATTCATTTGCATACTGGAATAAATTACCATTCAGCAAGATTATGAAACATCTACATTGCATCTTCTGAAAAGCCTTGCAAAAGATTTTTTTGAACAGGTCATACACATCGGAATGTATGCATATGAATAAGTTATCACTCGGGAAGAGGCAAACAGTGGGGGCACTGACTCGAACTTGTCAAAGAAGAAACACATTTGACATAAGTTTTCACTGTTGGAGGAAAAAGTATAACTCTTTTTCCCAGAGAAAGTCTGTGTGTCTTAGACAAGGAGCACAATGTGAGCAGGGCCCATCTGTCACCGAGAGGAACGTTCGCCCGAGCCCACCTGTTTCTCCGAGCTCCGAGCGTCTCTCCCCACAATGCTGCCCAAACACTGAGCGACTCGCAGACGACAAGCACAAACTTTCTTTTCCTTTTACGACGAAAAAAGACTGAAACTGAACTGCTTTTTTTTCTCTTTTTTTCGTTTCTGGCAGCACTTGCTTGCTAATGATATGCTGCACCTACTTTCATCTCCTGCTTTTCTTCCTTCCCAAAACAGCCATGCAGGGAGAGGTGTCGGCACTGTCGTGACCTTTCTCTTCTCTGGTTTCTGCCAACATCTGGTCAACATTATCGTATGAGGAACTGGCCATCACCGCGGTGGTGTCACTTTGTCCATCTGGACAAACCGAGCGAAAAACAAATGGCAAATGAATGCTTATGGTTTTGACCTCAGCAGCCCGCAAAGAACTTTAAAAGAGATGTTTTTATGGCATAGTTAGTTCTCTGGCGTAAAACAAAATACTCTGAAAAAAGACTTATTCCATGCAGTGAAAAATATTGTATGACATACTCCTACACTCTGTATGTCATCTGTGTAACACCACTCAGTGACAGAATCCTTGATGACCTTGCAGCGTTGGCATCATAAATTCCACTCACTTTTGATCAGGCCGAGACAGACTCGGTGTGGCAGATTCGCGAGCTGATGCCACAAAAGTAATAGCGGCTATACATCACCTGTCCCGTATTGCAGAGGGTACACGTCACGACAACGCAGGTGACAGGGCCTAAGCCGTTCTCCTCTCTGCAGGAACTTGTTCACCTCTCTGGAACGCGCAAGGTCAAAACACCTTCGGCAAACTCCGCACACAAATCTACTTTTGCATTCACTGACGGCAGCCGTGAAATGGGAGCTATAGCATCAATTATTAAACAGCACACAATATCCTAACCTCCTTCATTGTCTCCGGTGAATACTTGTACAATATACTACTTGGGTAATGCTGTAATCGTGTCATTGGGGGGAAATGGCGTATCGGGCAATGCACAAAGGAGGAGGGGAAGCTTGCCCCTCGGTCTGGGCTATCTGCTCTGGAGAAGCGGAAGCTATCAAAAGAGAGGACGTGGACGAGCCCCTGAGGACACCTGAGCCATACAGACCCGTAAAAAAAACGAAACGAAATGAGATTCGCAGGGGTCCAGGACCAGGTTTGAGAGACAGATAGACAGACAAAGAAGAGCGAGAAAGAAAGAATGAAAGAGAGAAAGAAAGAAAGAAGGAGAAATGAAAATGTAGAGTAAATGGAGTAGTGTGTCTGTGTCGTTACTCGACAGCTCGTGTCTGCTGCCTCTGGGGAGTCTGGCAAGAGAAGCCTCAGAGAAGAAAATCTATTGTTGTCTCGGCCTCTCTCCCCCTCCATTATTCTCTCCTCCAGAAGACTGTTGCTTTTATTTGAAATAGCCCTGGAGACGGAGGGAACACAGCCAAGAGAGAATCTCTATCTCTCTCTCCCCCCATCTATTTCTCTCTTTCTCTCTCTCTCTCTCTCAGAAGCAAACACAATCTCTACCACCCACCGCCACCTTCATTTTCCTCTGACAAACAGCTCCTGCATCACCGTGCTCTGTCCATTTCTCCAGAGACCTGAAATAACTCAAAAGGTCGGTAGTGACAGCACTGGTTGTCCGGAGTGAAAGCCCTAAGCTTGTGGATAGTGGCAGACAGCAGTGGATCTCTGCCAGTGTGGATCTTGGCTGTTGCAGCTAGCTCAGGGGAGAGATTGTATCACTAGGTAGTAGGCCCTACAGCCTTCTGCATTTTTGTTTTGCTTTTCTCTCCATTATACCGAACTCGTACCGAACCGTGATGTCTGAACCGAGGTACAGTATGAACCGAACCGTGACTTCTGTGTACCGTTCCACCCCTAGCACACACACACACACACACACACACACACACACACACACACACACACACACACACACACACACACACACCCTATGAAATTAACTTCAACTTAGAAGAGTACTGTAACTTCTGGCTGGAATCTGTCACATTGATTTCATCAAGGTGGCGCCATGAAGAAGCAGAAAAACATGAGAAAAAAACACTGACAAAACAGTTAGGAAACAGTAGTGATGGTAGTGTAGTTCACTCCCAAAAGCCAGACCAAGATGCCCTATAAAGGATGCTACCAAAGATTTATCACCCACGCTCAGAAGCACACTCACGTAATATCCCTTTAAAAGAAATACAGATAAAACTGACTGACTTGATTTTCAAACTGTTTTTCTATTCCTGCTAGCAAACAAAAATTTGCAAGCCTCTCGGTTCACACGACCCCTTTTCAGTTAACTGAGGTGAGAACAGCTTTCGTGAGTGCTTGCTTTTAAGAGCCACGTGTTTTTCACCTTGTCTTGTTCAATCAAATCCAGGATTAGTTTCTTTTCTTGGGTCTGCTCTGAATACAAACAGCTTTTTCGCTCAGGGAAAGACACACAGGCAGTAGTGATGGGACTCAGAAGTGTCGCTATGGCTCAATAGAGTGTCTTGCTCAGGACACTGAGGTCATTGGTCTAATCCCCCTGGGAGTGCAATTGAAAAATGTATTGCTGCACGGCTAAATTCATACAATAAATACAATCTCTAAGAGTTTCCTTTGTGCAGTACTACACAGGTAGCCCTACTAAAAGTAAAGTAAAGTGACTGGTATTTAGAAGTCCCAAAGTGACACGGACTTGCCAAGGTGTGTTTGGGTATCCAACCGACCAACTGTCAGGCAGTGACACTACCGCCGTTCTACCACGCCTGCACATACTTGCTTGTATGTGGTGGACACACTTGACTGTTGACCATCAGGATTAGCATAGTATAACTGCAAATCTGATGGTCAAGTTGTTGAACAAAACAGGCAAAAATAAACACTCTATCCATGTCATCAGAATCAGAATCTATATTCTGCAAGTACAGGAAGTACAAGGAATATCTTTTGCTGCAGGTGTATATAGGTGTGACATAAAATGTGATCTGCATTGTTTATACAGCAACAACAGTTCCCAAAACATTCTGCACACATATAGCACATGCAGTACATCTTTTCATTAGTTAGTGGGTTTCAGAGTTTGCTTTGGATGCCAGGTGTTCCACTTGACACCAGCTGCCTCTGCGCCACATCAGGGCCACATCTGGCTACCATCAGACCGTCTCCTTCCTCCCTTCTTCATCAGCGCTGCGCTCCCCCTCGGCGCGAGCAGTCTCCTCTAATTAAACCCGCTCTTGGCAGGTGTGCCCGGAATGCCACCGCGCTCCTCCGCTCTCTCACCTCCGTTGCCAAGGTGAAATAATGAGATCAATAAGTCTGCTCGTTTGCATAATGGCCTCCGTGGTACGCTGGGTACAGCCCTGAGAAGGCACGCACAAAATAAGTGCCAAGCAGAGTAGTAGTACCCGCCACTGGACTGTTGACATCATATTCTTATTAATTATGAATAGACAGAAATCAATATGCTTGTTTGTCAACACGGGTAAATGTTAAGGAAGTGTTTCTGAAGCTATGTTTAAAAGCTGGCTTTGTTCAGCTGTAGAAGTCCTACTAGGTTGCTGTTTGAGGCTGCGGCAATGCAGTGTACCTGATAGAGGAGTAAAAGCTGAAACATTAGCCTTGCATGACTGACTGTGGTAGAGGGAAAGTTCAGGTCACTTATGTCAGAACCATATGCGAAGGGTCCTATTTAGCAAATGATTCCTAATAGCTCCATCACATGAACTGACTGACATTCCCCATGACACCTTTTCATTGTCATTCATTAATACAATCGTCTGAAAATCACCATAATTTGAAGGGAGTTCTTATATGCACTTAGGCCTGTCAGTCAGTCAAACAGGCAGCTCCAGAAACTCAATGCCTTCCTGAGGTCATAGCCTTTCAAACACCCACACAGGAAATCCCACACAACTCCTATACAAGAACATGAGACATGTTGAAACATGACAACTGATCAATCGAACCTGTCACATAAAGCTCTATCAATATTTCTCTGCGATGGTTTTGCAGCACATGGGGCTCTTGTGTCTGTAATGTAATGCATACAAAAAGAAAAGGAAGGTATTGATGTTCCCGTTCTATGAACTGTGTATGTGAATGTGAATGTGAATGTACCCTTTTAATGCAAAACACCAAGAGGATAACTTTTCAAATTAACTTCATCAAATAGCATGTTCTGTAACAAACATGATCACATGGCAGGAATTAATTACTTTATATATGGCATAACATCAGTAAAGCATATAACTTCAATCCAAAGAAACATGGATGAAAGTGATCTCTGATAAAAAGCAATCATAAAAATATCCAACACGGACTGATGTCTTTGAGATTGAGCTCTAAAAAACTGATAAATATTAAAACTGTGTAAGCTTTATGTCATGTTCTTTTGGTGATGTTCTGATCTCCAGATAATTCATTTGCCTTTGCTTACAGAACAAAGCCCAGTAAAGGTTTCTGGGGTAATTCAAATTCCACTTCACTTCTATTCAGAACGTGGCATTCAGATGCAAATGTACACTGCTAGCAACAACCATGTTAGCTTAGTGTAATTTTAATACCACTGTTTATTCTTTGAGCCCAATTAAGCAGCATGAGAGGATTTTCTCTGTTAACTTCCTAAATTATTGTTTTGGGGTTGTTTATGTCTTTTTAGGGGGAAAGGAGGCAGGGGGGTTGTAATTCTGCACTGCCTGCAGTATATGTTAATGTAAATACACAGCATGTCGTTCAGCACTCTCACCAAATTAGCGGCCAAGCGGCTGTCTTAAATGCAAAGTTATGTCGATGAGCGTTCCTTTCAGCACATCTGAGTGTTGTCTGGTCGTTGGGACGCCAGCTGAATTTCTGAGCAGTGAGGCGGGCAAAACCGGCCGTGGAGCTGCACTGCCGAGGCCCAGTGCGAGTGTGAGTGCGAGTGTGAGTAAGCGAGCGTTGCCCGAGGCCGTGTTGACACATTAGGGGCCCGTGGTTGATTGCGGCGCTCCTGGCTCTCGTGTACAGATTAATGCGCTTTTTCTCACGGCAGGGCCGAGCACATCCACGGAACGTCGCCTCGGGGAGCAGCGAACCTTCACTGGATGCCAGCACTCACGCAGCTTTTCATATGCAAAGGTTAAATACAGGTAGGGCGACAGCCGAGTGGGACTGGAGGAAAAGAGAGAGATGGAGGGAGAGAGAGAGAAAGAGAGAGATGGAGGGAGGGAATAGTCACCCAAGAGGCAGAGGGAGAAAGAAGAAGCGATGGAAAAGAAGAGGGTTGCAGGCAAATGACGTCAGGGATGCAAAATAAACCGGGCAGGGAGATTTGTCTCTGCCGGCGTCTGTGACTCAGCAGAACGTCGCCGGCGAGACCGCAGCGGAGCATAGCAGAACCAAACGAGCGATGACATAACGAAAGTGACATTCGCGACAATGCCACGAAACCTGAGGCGCTGCGCTGGCGCTTTTAGCTTTCACCGAGCGCTTCTAACGCAGAGCCATTGTCGTTTTGTCTGCGAAGAAGCGAGGGAAACACAGAGCGACAAAGAGAGAAAGAGAGAAAGAGCGAAAGAGAAAGAGAAAACGAGGCACTCCAGTGTAGTCTCGGTAGGCCTGGCCAGCTGGCATCAGCGGCGGCGCATTTTGCCTTGTCTCCGTTCTTATCTCCGCCCGCTCCGCTCCGCTCCTCCCTCCACACCAGGAGCACACCACCAGGGCACTGGGTAGCGCAGACTCCATGCAGAGCCAAGATGAACTACTAAATTGCTCTCCCTCTTTTTCTCTCTCTCTCTCTCTCTTGCTCCTCCTCTCATTCTCTCGCACATTTTCTTCGTTTTCCCTCTCCCCTCATTTCGACATCCCCCCCATCCCCCTGGCAAGACGGAGTAAAAGCATTCAGATATTTAATCCACAATTAGTCATGCAGTAAATTGATAAAAAAAAAGAGGGAGGGACAGAAAGCAAAAGAGAGAAGGGCGGGACAGACAGACTAAGAGTTGGATTGAGAAAATTGACATCATTATCAAACATTTCCGTGAGAAAAATGGAAGTGATTACAGATTCATTGTGCGCCATTGTGGAAAACGTCTGATAAGTTCCCAGCTTCTCTGAGAGGCTGGAGAAGGTGGAGAGCTCCTCTGCAGACAGGACTCTGAGAGATAGATTAGCTGCACAATGAGCACAGTTGGCGAAAGTCTCGCAAGAGAATGGAAGAGTTGATTTACCGAACATTGTACAAGATTTGCGCCATTATGAGCAATGGGCTTCCAGCAGACAGCGGAGCAATTACTTGCACCTACAAACAAACACAGAAACGACTTCAGTGGGCATATCCACATGTTTATGGATGTAT
Source organism: Alosa pseudoharengus (assembly GCF_046254945.1). Taxonomy (NCBI): domain Eukaryota; kingdom Metazoa; phylum Chordata; class Actinopteri; order Clupeiformes; family Clupeidae; genus Alosa; species Alosa pseudoharengus. The sequence continues at coordinate 19,068,068 of NW_027468664.1, forward strand.
GTCACCTAATGGTGGGAACAGAAGCCAGCCCTGAGCCTTTGACTGTTTCAAAGTCAAACTGGGTTTCAAGATGGCTACTGCTTCTCTAGGCTAAAAGCCTTGTCTTTCATACAGTGGCCTTGAAAAGGGAATCTTTTAAAAAATGAAAGACCACAATGTCACAATTAGAAAAACAACTATATTCATGTATTTCAGAGGAGAAGGGGGGTGGGGGATGCCATTTAAGGGCCATCCGCTGGATTTAGTGCCCAGCCAGTGAGCCTCGTCGGATTTGAACAAATCCAGAAAATCGGTGGGAGATCCGGGTCCTGCCAAACAAGCGAGCCCAGACAACAAAAGAACTCCTTGGATCCCTCTCATTACGCCGACGGCGGGACCAAGGACGGCGCAGCAAATTGGCCTTTCGTTAAACGCGAGACCGTTGAGGAGAGGTCAGGAGCGACGCAGCTCCTGTAACCTCGATCCCTCGGACACAGACTTCAAAAGTTCGGACCATTCATTCGGACGCTCCACTGGCTCATGCTACAGAGAGAGAGAGAGAGAGAGAGAGCGAGAGAAAGAGAGAGAAAGAGAGAGAGAGAGAGAGAGAGAGAGAGAGAGGATAATGCAGAGGGTCTGGTTTCTTTTTTGTGTTATTTTTTTCCAAAGAATGGGCAAAGCTGCAGTTCCGTCTTGCATAACGCTGCACAGAGAGGGCACACAGTGGGGGGGGGGGGGGGTAGAGGCTTGGAGGGGGGCGCGAGTGAAAAGGAGTTCAGGAAGTTCCGCGTTCAGCGGCTTGCTTGCTCATTCGCTCGCTCACTTGCTCGCTCGCTTGGAAGGCTTGTAGCACAAGGCTGAGAGAGAGAGAGAGAAAAAAGAAAAGAAAAGAAAAGGAAAGAAAAGAAAAGAAAAGAAAAGAAAAGGAAAGAAAAGAAAAGGAAAGAAAAGAAAAGGCTGGTGAAAGTCAACGGACTTGAGCGGCTGAACAGGGATGAATACCCTTGTTTGCCAGAGTGATACAATGTACAATCCTTCGTGGCGGGAGACACCATAGCTGCACTGTAGCTTTTTTCCTCAATTCCCTCTCACAGCGGCCTTACCCTTCTTCACACAGTCAGCATTGCTGGGTCCAGAAACCCATTTCGAGTCCTGACAAGCTGTGGACGTGCTGGTCTCTTCACCTCACCTCATACCTGGGCTTTCCTGTCCTTTTCACAACTCCTCACAATCAAGGAGGGGCTCCTGTCAACTTGTCAACATCAGCATGAACATCAGTCATGACCTCTAATGTCAGGCATTAAGGCTGTTTCACATACTCCACCTCTGTGTTGCGTGCGTCACTGCAGTAACATAGAACATTGAGTTCATGTATATTTCTTTCTACAAGGAGTATGGACCTCTTACCGCTTACCTCATGCAGTGTCACTTAAGGGACACTTCTGCCAAAAATAAGTGGCACTTTAAACTCTAGATGACATGCACTCGCAGACATGCCTCTCATGCAGGCAATGTGACAGCTCTAATTTGTTAATGTGGGCGCCGAAATGAAAATCGACAAGTAACAGAGTCATGATGCTAATGTGAAGGAGGCGTTACACTTTTGTCTACTGCAGTCAATGGCACTATGGCCCACACAGCTCATTGCAAACCATTCTTCAACCCAGTGGACGTGTTTGCAAGGTATGATAACTTACCTATAGTTTAAGAGTGGACATGCATATCTGTTCTAGCATTGCAAATAGGTCCAGCCAGCGGTCAATACCTCTTTCCAAACAAATGCTCTCAGTAAAATCCTTCAGACCTTGACACTTTGTATTAACATTCAGATAGCACAAAACACAGGGCAGAGGTTGCCACAGCAACAGAGCCGACAGGGAAGGACGTGTTGAACCTATCGACAGATCTAAAATAAAACCACACTAAAATAGACCGTCTTCAAGATAAAACTGCCGTGGCAAGCTGAGGATGGCTTAGAAGGCTGGAAGTGTTTGGCACACACACTACACATTACAGATGCCTTTCATATCTCCCTCAGGCCTGCACTTCTGTCCTCTGAAGATAATACCTTCCATTTAGGATCAATTCAACAAAGCATTGTGTACTTTAAAAGCAAGATCATATGGGCATATACTTCAAAGCTACCTGAACTAGCAGTACTCTGTTTGAGTGCATGACAGTGAGGGGTATCAGAAGAGGTCACCTCTTACACTCCTCCGGTGAGGTGCTGAGGTAAACAGGGCGTGTTAACACAGTGGGAACCGGGCCCCTCGGGGGCGGCCTCTTGCTCTCTCTTCATGCCCCCTTTCCCAAAGCTGCAGGGAGGATCCATCATCAGAGTGTTTATCTCTGAGATTTAATTAATTTCCACGTGCACCCAGCGACCTTTTGCACATACCACTGCGCAGACGTTCACCGAGTTTCTACAGACACACACACACACACACACACACACACATACACACACACACACACAAATCACGTGTACACAGTACACACACACACACACACAAATCACGTGTACACACACACACACACACACATCACGACATTATCAGAAAGCGGCAGAGGCAGGCGCGTTCTCAAACACTGCTTCACTGTTTTCGGGGGGCCTGGCCTGATAAAGATTGTGGAGCACGTTTGAAAGATCACACTTGTGTACCAGCAATTTCATCAGATATTATCTGCTAAACCGTCGCCTCGCAAGTCGACACCCTGGCAGCCAGGGAATGAGAAAGTGTGAGAAAAAGCGTGGCACTATTGCAAGTGAAGTGAAAAGAGGAGAAGAGCAGAGAAGACAAAGGAAGGGAAGAGAAGAGAGGAAGAAACAAGAGTTTCAGACAAACACACAAGCCCAAAACCTAAATGTGTTTTTTTTTTTTTTTAGACCAAAACCAAAAGTAGGCATGGCATGAACTAGTGATCTCTGCTTACTGTTTCTGGTAGCCTACTTGTGGCAGCAGCAGTGACTTGAGAGCACTAGAGTGGGAGACAATGTCGCCTGCTGAGAGCGCTGCTCATTGCGTAAGACTTGCAGAGTAGAGTGAAGAGACGAGGGGCCCTCTCGTCCTCTGTCAGCGGCTGGGGGAGTAATTGTGAGGGATTAAGGGGGGGGGGCTGGGGATTAGAGACATCAGACAGCTGTGATTTTGATTTTGTAGGATTCGCACAGGTGCAACAGCTGAGCAATGATATTATATGGGAGCCTTTTCTCTGTATGTCTGTCTGCACTAAACACTGGCTCAAGAGTCTGAGCAGTGGACACTGATTCACATCTGGCCACGACTTGGTATCTGATCAGAGACCAGGGGCCTCATTTATAAAGGCTGCCATGTGCAAAACAATTGCGTAAATTGGGGTTAAATGTATGTTTTTTTCTGAAAACTTATGTTAAAAATGTTTTTTTATAGAAAAATTCTATGCGTATGAAGATTTGCATTTCTACGCATCCTTTCACCCATGCACGGAGCAATGTTTTAGCATGGAATCTACTCTAAGTTTTATAAATGAGGTGCCAGGACCGGTTCAGACTTAGCGGACTTAGCAGGGCTCAAGAGGTAGACACTATATAAGCTACTGTACCTTCCTTGGCTGCACTCAATGACACACCCATCTACAAACAAAAACACTTGCACACACACATTCTTATCTCTCTCTCTCTTTCTCTCTCTCTCTCTCTCTCTCTCTCTCTCTCTCTCTCTCTCTCTCTCTCTCTCTCTCTCTCTCTCTCTCTCTCTCTCTCTCTCTCTCTCTCTCTCTCTCTCTCACACACACACACACAACACACACAACACACACACACACACACACACACACACACACACACACACACACACACACACACACACGGGGCAGGACACCTGTTGGCCAGAAGCTCATTAGTAGGCTGGACAGTTTGACATGTATTAATGGCAAAGAGGTGACAGGGGTTTTAAGTGGGAGAGAAGTGTGTTTGTTCAAGTGAAGACTCATTAAATCGAGATTATCCAGTGGACTGTGTTCACTTTTAAAGGGAAAAGTATTATTAACCCAGGATCGTGATCCTTTTTCAAAACATTCTCACAGAAGTTGGAAATATTTTCATTTGAAATATCAGCGCCACAGGAGTGTCAGCCAAAGACTTCCCACACTTTCTGACACTGATGTCAAGTCTCATGTTATTTCTACAAATGAGACGGAGAATCGCTCCATTCACAAGATGTCATTTTGCAAAGCCTTACCCCCATGGAGCTGCTCTTAGATCAAATACACGTCAATGGCAGAAGAAATAAAATGCGGATTCATTGAGTAAGCCAGTGAAAACCCAAAATCATCAATACTGACAGCACGACACAGCAAATCTCTGGTACTGACTGATTCATCATGATGACTCATGTCTGTGTGTGTGTGTGTGTGTGTGTGTGTGTGTCTGTGTGAGTGTGTGTGTGTGTGTGTGTGTGTGTGTGTGTGTGTGTGTGTGTGTGTGTGTATCAGTGAAAAGCATGTCAGTGGCTGAGTGACAGCGCTCAGGGACCTGTCACATCTTCACCTTCTTCCACTGCTGTGGATTAGCGCTAGCATAGTTCGGCCGTGCCGCAGCGGCGCGTCAATCACCTAGTCATCATTATTAATGGGCCGTTGTCTACGGGCGAGCGTGTCTGCGCAGAAGTGGGTCGAGGAGGTCCCATCTGTCTCAAGCTGGCAGATTTACTGCACCACCCATGCCTGCACAAAACTCTAAAACTACGTACCACAGGGAAACACCCCTATTTCTTTGACAGTATATCCTAAGCCTACGCAAAAACTACTCCATCGTGCTCAAAAGTGCCTTTACATGATTGTTAACACAAAATGTGATGCAATTTGCAAAACAGGTTACATGATATTCCACACAGCTATTCCTGTTTTTTGTTGAAAACAGTTTCCACCTATCTGTCTGTAATCTTTTTGTTAGGAGTTTAACTTTTATCCACAGTTGCGGTTAAGTCAATATCAGTGGTGTAGTCTAGCTAGCTGTAGTGGGTATACTGAGATCAACCCCAAATGTTAATACATATTTTTGCCTATTTAAGTGGGTATACTGAGATGGTGATGCTTTTTAAGTGGATATACTGCGTAGTCCTTCGTATCACATAGACTACACCACTGCTGGTCAATATTGTACTGATCAGGATACAGAAATGGAGAACAAAAAGTGATTACATGGAAGACTGAAACGGTTTTGCCTTCACTTACCTGGCTATGAACAAAAGGAACACTTTGAGGCATATGAAGAAAAAAATAAACATCCCAGCCCGACAAGGTAACCAACGGTTCATGATTTTTTTATGCTTGATGGATTTTGTAAAAAAAGTGTATTAAGATAAAATATCTGCCATCTCTATGATCTTGAGGAAAACAACATTCATAATGGATAAAAATGGACCGCAGAAATGTCTCTGTTGACCTTCTACTACCTTTACCTTGATACCATGAAACCGCAACAAAAAAAGAGGACCGTTTTTATCCTCTCACATCCCCTCAGTCTTAAATCCATTTGTGGAAAATACCTTCACTACTCCCCACACCTGAAGTACAGTTTAGGACCCCGAGTGATTCTCTAATACCGGAGCGGTGAGCTGCCCAGTTATTGCTTTGGGTTCGAATCAAAGAAAAATGACACATCACACAGATCACAGATGTTTTCCATAGAATCACAGGCCCGTATACGCTGTCGTTTCCATTTAAGAGATGGACGCTCACAAAAGGAAAGACTCCGTAACGGAAAACATCTGATATTCAGGTTTGCACCTTTGGATTGTCTTTCTTATATCTATCATTTCTTTCAAAGCCAAACATGAAGTGGACAGGATCTCCAAAGGTTGGGGGGCATAGTTTTCAATCAGTCACAGGAATTTAGTCTTAGTCTTAGATTTTCCAAACTAAAAATGTGCCAGAATTATCATACGCCTGAGAGCTTTATCCAAGAGTCAACGAGGAAACCTGTCGATTGATCTAGAATTTTGACATGATTCTGGCATGTTCTACAGCATTATTCACATGAGACGTAGAGACTCAGAGTGACACCATGCAAATGTGCTTCTCTTCCCACGTCCTAAGACAACAGGAATACAATTCAAATGATGTTCCATGTTAAACAGTTATAAAATGCAGTACCAAAATGGCTTTTTTGGAACAACATGCATGCAGCCTTTGCTATAGTTTTGCCTAATTAACAGACACTATTTGGGGTGACCTCTGCAGCACACTCAAGCTTTGCACTATTATTAAACTCTTCCTGTCTGTGTTGACAGCCTAATGCGGGCTTGGTTTCCTTCAAAAGCAAATTCTCTGAAAACGAGCAATTACTAAAATGCAGCCAGATGTTGGAAGTGTCTGAGGTACCGTTTTCGCTTGATTGGAGCAAAAAGCTATTCATGGCCAACTGGCAGAGACCTGGAAAGTGAGGAAAGGAAGGGAGAGGGGGGAGAGAGAGTTTGTGTGTATGTGTGAGAGAGAGACAGAGAGAAAGGGAGAGAGAGCATATCTGTGTGTGCATGTGCGTGTGTGTGCATGTGTGTGTGTGTGTGTGTGTGTGTGTGAGAGAAAGACTGCAGCAGTGAGACATGATGCTCCTCAGAGAAAGTGGGTGATATTTCTTTCTGTCTTGTCATTCAAGCCTCCATAGCTGCAGTACCAAACTAAAAATGTCTGCAGTCATGGCGTGGCAACAAGCAAATGTCAATAATGCATTCATCAGGATTATCAAATCAGTGCAACGCACCCAGACATGAATACCACACAGGCAAACATGACTCACTCTTTTACTAAGTATCTGAATAACCAGTGGTTGCCTTTGCTGTTACCCTCATTTGCTTGCTGTGCAGATCTCTGTGTGGCTGACAATACCTCATTTAAAACACCACCACAGCAAACAGCTCAACTGACAGCAACAAATGTCAGCGGTAAATTGAATTACTATTGAGCGCTAATCAAGGCACGGTCGTTTTAATTTAATAAAGGCGCTCAAAAGGTCTAGAGTGAGCACCTTGCTACTGCCAGTATGATCATAATCTGTAGTGGGGACTAAATTGGAAAATCACATCCAATTAGTGCCCAGCTGTAGAGCAAGTGTACCCCTGAAGTTCTCTAAGGAATTAGTCAATTCAATTCCAAATTAAACTAAAATAAACCCATTAGAGAAGACTCAGTCATATTTAATACAATAACCATAGGACTCTGGGTTTCTACAAGTCCTTGATAATGTCACTACACCCTGGGGTCACTGCCTGGTCACTCCGGTACACCACGTCATCGCCCTGTTTCACAGTAAAGAACTGTAGGATGACAACGGGCTAGTGTGCACCTGAATGCATCAGCTACCAATGACCTTAACTACAGCAGGGCAGCTTAACATCCATCAACAGTGACGGCTTTCAAAGGTCATATTCCATCTACCTTATGCAAGACATATTTCAGTTTCCATGAAACAACACAGAAGGAATTTACCACAGGCATAGACGTAAATGAAAACAACCACCAGCAGAATAGCAGAGCAGAGGGTCCCCCTGACTCACACACAGGCAGTCATTACAGACTAGGCCTACGGATCAAGAAAACAAATGAAACAAGACCTGCAACATGTTCAGGCAGATGAACGTAGCCACCCTCCACCAGAAAAAGAAAAAGACAGCAAGAGATCTCTGTTAGCTCTCTGTCGCAATAGATTCCATTACCTTCCATGCAGCTCACAAACACTCACAAACACACACACACACACACAGTTGCCATTGTCTGTCGTGACAGGGGAAGAGAGAGATCACTTCTGCCAGCCAGCTGATAAACATCTGCAAACACAAGCACTAAGAGGAGTCGTGTTCCAGACACTCAAACAAACATGCGGGGCGCAGGGCCCAATGGAAGGTGACAACAAACATAACAGGCATGCTTGGCTCCACTTGGTTGCTATGGCTGGTGTGTGTTCAGGCCTATTAGGGGCCGACCACACTGACACGCTTTTTTCACCTCCAGACGTTTTGAATTCAATTGTTTCTCTGTGGGGCGATGCCACTGACCGTTGCAACGTGCCTCGCGTTTCTAAGAGTGAGGCACAAGAAGAAAAAGAGTCAAGGCTATTAAAAAAGCAAGGCGTTCAAAGTTGAAAATACTTCTTCATTTTTGGAGATAAAAAAGTGTGTCAGTGTTAACTGTGCTTAAGGCAAACTTGCATTGTATCTTTTCCCTTTTCCTCATTTTTGGTTATTAACAAGTGGAATGAATTTGTAAGATAACAAAATGCTAATTTTATCAAATGCATTAACAAACTGTATATTTATACTCCATTTTTTCTATCATTTCAAACTATGTTTTCCAGCAAGTATAGATGAATAGCAGCAACAAAAAAGTACAAAAACAAACAAACTACAAACAAACAAATAATGAAATAAACTTTACTTCTCTGGAGACAAGGCATTAAATTAAAACTCAGTGAGGCCAAACCCAGGCTGATTAGAGGACATATTCTGAGCACTCACAGCCAGTATCAGGCTTTAATGTCACGCACTAAAATAACCTCGGGAGGTTTCTGAAGAAATAAATCACCAAGGCTACTATTTAAGTCACCAAATGGTGAGCTGTTCCCATTATTTCCATGGAAACACATTATCTTACTGCGGTTCAAGGTTTGATTTTTAGTGTTCATCGGCTCAAAATTACTTTTTCAGCAGGTAGGCCCAATGAAAACTGACAGCTTACAGGTTTCCATTGGTCTTCTTTAGTAGTGTTATACTAATAGCCCTGTACCTCTTTGACGGTTCGATATCAAGGACAGAAAAAAACAGACAGATTCCTTTTGCCCCGAAGGACTGGAAAATCGTTGCCAGTGGTGCTGAAATGAATATGAGGAGTGTCTGCCCAAAGCTCTTTGTGCTGACCTTGACTGCTTTTCCCACAAGCCAGAGAGACGAGACGCGACCACAGACACAGGGGAAGAAAGACAGACAGACAGAGTAATACCACGTCCTGAGAGGATTCATCTCTCCCCTATCAAAACTATCATCTCAACGAAGATGATCTATCATTCTTCTTCTCTTCTCTCCTTCCTTCCTCTCTCCATCTCTCCCTTCTCATCTCTCTTATGCCACACGAGCATATCTCACTCCTTCTCGTGTCTACATCTTTCTTTTCCTCTTCTTCCTCCCGCAGTGTCATTTTGGGTCACATAAGCCAAACCAAAAAGCAGCACCCCCAACCCACCATACACACACACACACACACACACACACACACACACACACACACCATTGAGCACACTGAGTGTGCAGACTGTTCCAGCTTGGAGACACCTACCCTCTGGATGGCTGTTTGCCAGCGACCGTGCCCAAAATACCGCATCAATCTGAGGCCCGGAGGCAGGACTCCTCCTCGCGGTTACTGTGGAGAAGCTGCTCGTCGGCCGCGTGGCTTATTATAGACACAACTCCCCGCAGTTCGACAGGCTGGCAGGGGAGACAGCAGCATCACGCAGCACCGCTCGTTTCAATCAGGACAGAGACAAAGAGCCATAGAGTTGTGTGGGTTGTGAATGACTGTGCTTGCATGCACCTTCACCCGAAATATCTAATATGGAAAAAGCCCACGTGAATCAGGCACGTTAACGCAAACTCAGCTGTGAGGACAAGGCAGGGACTGAATGAGAAATGTGGCTCCTACCCTCAGCAGGTTTATGTGATGTGACTTCTGACTCAACCATTTGTGGTGCGCTGGCTAGCACTCGCTTTGCGCTGATGACATATCAACGTTCACACCAGTGCTAGATTTGGCTGTCATTAAAGTGCAGTGCCTAATGTATCAGAGGTGAGTCCCCATGGTGTCAGTTCAAGTCATGTTACCCTCAAGTCAAGCTTGTCAATACTAGTAGATAGTAGAGAAACTATCCCCCCCCCCCCCCATACACACACACTCATGCACACAAAACACAACCAAAAAAGCATTCAAGTACTGTGGAGGAACACTTATTATCCCAATATGATGGAGGGTACCATTACAGAAATGCAACACTTTGTGCAACACAAATTTAAATAGTTTTGCCAAAAACTCTGCTTTCTTCTCACTAATGAAAAGACTAATCAGAATTTAAAAGGAGTCAACTTCATCTGAAAAGAATAAGCCATTTGAGCTGAATCTGAAGATTCATCGACATTTTAATAATCATTGCTCTCTAGGGAGATGCCATCAACGATGATATCTGGAGGGCATGTTTCTCAATCTCTCTCTCTTTCTCTCTCTCACTTTCTTTTCATCTTACCCTTACTTCTTTCGTTCCTTAGCTCTCTCATGCTGTTGTGGTTGTGAAAATGGAATCTGCTATAGGGTATAATGAAGTCTTCACCTTCAAGATTTCTCACCTGCCAAGCTGTCAAAAGCCAACATGCTTGGCTGCCAAATGGCATATTTTCCTCCTCGCTCAAACCTACATAGCACCTCCGTGAAGCATGTACATGCATGTTCACAGGAATGGTCCTCGATGAGGTGTGGAAACAGAGGGAAAGCGAGAATATATCCCCTCCCACCCCCCCACCCCGTGAAAGCCCAATCATGTCAACGTTGATACCTCAAATGGAGAACAGGGTTGCGGGAGAGTGGAGAATGGATAGCAGGGCTGGACTAGACTACATGAAGGGCGCATTTGTATTCAAATATTGTATTTGGTGAGAAGGGGGCTTGTGCGACCAAAAAAAAAAAAAAAAAAGCGAAACCTAAATGATTGCTGCTCTCGTCCTCGGAGCGCTGACACAAATGCGGCTGCTTGATGGGAGATTTGGGGACGGGGGACGTTCGTTGTAGGACGGGGAGGGAGACGGAGGGCCTGTCACGCAGACGAGGGCACTAATGGCCACTGTGCTGCGCGGGCAACAAGCCGCAGATTAATAACTGTTGACACACGGCCGCTAAATGCATCTAAAGGGGGCCGGCGCGAATGCAATTGCACTTGATGCGACGCCAGAATCACTTAGAGAGCGAGGACTCTGTTGACTCTGAGATCTTCTGCACTGGAATGCCAAAACTGTGCAAACACCAAACGTCGGAACTGCCGAAAATAAAAACAGCACTGGGTAAGAACCTGTAGAAATGTCAAGGCAATGGGTTCAATTGCCTTTCCTGTTCTGTGTGTACTAGTAGATATCCACAAATCACTACAAAGGCATTTACAATCCCAAATGGAATATGCAAACTGCGCATATACATTTTTCTTTGTAATCTATCATTAGAAAACTCTAGGCTTCAGCTCCAAAGACCAGCAGGATATCAAAGATGGTTCTCATACACTTCTGCTGACTTGAGTTACTCATGAGAGCTGTAGGACACAAATCAAACTCCCAAAATCTCTCAAGAAGTGCTCTAGCAGTGACGCTAACACTTCCAATATTTAGTCTCTTTGTTAGCATCCGCAGGCTTCTAATCCTGAGAATACAGGCTCAAGGCCAGTGGTAAACACTCTCTTGAAGCAGGCTATACAAACCAGATGTAGGAATGAGGATTAGGGGTGTGAGAGTCATAAAGGAGAGGCTGTGGGTAGGCTGTAAGGTGTCAGTCTTGCTCCCCATGACTCTTCATAGGCATGCTAGCATTTCCCTAATTCCCAAATTGACACAGTCACAGGCACAAGATATAACTGTAACTGCACTTTCAACATATATGATTTCATGATGGCATGCTATACAGAAATGGCTTCAAAATGAAGAATAAATGCAGTCCGTACAGGAAGAGCACTTTACACAAGCAAAAGAAAAAAGTAGTCTAGAAGCTGTACTGGGTTGAATATTTTCTGAGAGAATGTAGAAAACAAACTGCAGTACTTAAAGGACAACTCTCTCTCTTGAAAACATAAAAAAAATGTTTGACACTGTAATCAATCAAAGCTGCCAGTGCGCTCATCCACACAGACCTCAGTCACATTAGAGGGCTTGGGGTTTAGGGCCTTGACAGACGAGACGCTCCCAAACTCCACCCTCCACTGAGCTACTGTCGTTCTCAGTCCATCAGTCCGTTACCCAGAGGGCAACAGCAGCCTTCCGTCTCTCCTGTCTACACCCTTCACACACACACACACGCACACACACACACACACACACACACACACACACACACACAAACTCCACTCCTCTCAAACCATACACAGGAAAACTGCCCGGCGACTCATGACTCATCCCTGACAGATGTAATTGTGACCGCGGCGACCATAGACACACTCTCACCACCGTGGTCACAGATCTCAAATCCCCAAAGTGAGAGACAGAGTGTGTTCTTTGTGTCCAAGCAGATATACAGTACCAGCAGGCAAACACAGTCAGATAAAACGCCCTCATGCGCACGGAGGAGAAGTTCTGGCTGGGCTCATTTCACCATGCTGTGCTCATTTCTTTATTATGATTAAAAATGGTGCCTCTGTGTGAAATTTACAGATGATCGCATTTTAATACACTAGCTGTCAGAACGGGTTCACACTTGCACATGTTCTATAGAAAGTAAAAAAAAAAAAACAGCAATACGCTATGACAAATATCTGCAAAGGTAAGCAAGACTCCTACATGAGATATGAAATGGTCCAGCAGGCAGTGAAACAGCAAACACACTTGTCTGATTCTGCTGTGGAAGATTGCGGTAAGTGGTGTCGACAAACCTGCAGGTGTGCGAGCACCCATGCATATGAGTGCATGTGTGTCTGGGAGTGTCTGTGAGTGTGCATGGATGTGTATATAGGCAAGGAATTAAAACATTTTTTTTTCCAGACACGAATGGCAGAGACAGCTGAGATATCTTTTGCCATTCCAAACGACATGCACCATTTATTGCATAGGAGAACGGCAGCTCGAGCACATGTTAGAAGCCCAACAGAAATATGCTGGCCAAACAGAAGTCTGGTGAGAATCCTCCAAGATAAATTCTTCATATTGTGACAGGGTATGGGGGGGAAGGGGGGGGGGGGGTATTGGTCGCTCTCCACTTCATCAGACAGGTCACTGAACCAAGAGCTTTTTCTCCATTACAGACTGACGCTGAGAGAGCTCTGTGCTAAGACATAATGTAGGGCCTGACTCTCCGATTACTGTAGGAATGTCAACTCGCATTTCTGATTGTTTCAAGGCGCCGCGTTCAAATGGGATGATTTAACCGTATGCCTCTCGCCACGCTGATCACCAAGAGTATAAATTTCAGAATGACACCATTAGCATTTATATTGCCTGTTGTGTTGGACACAAAATGTTCTTCTCTCTCTCTCTCTCTCTCTCTCTCTCTCTCTCTCTCTCTCTCTCTCTCTCTCTCTCTCTCTCTCTCTCTCTCTCTCTGTCTCTGTCTCTCTCCCCCCCTCTCTCTCTCTCCCTCTCGCTCTCTCTCTCTCTATCGTTTTTCTCCTTTTTCCCAACAGTACAACCCTAGTAACATCGTGCCTCACTGGTCAAATAATAGGATTTTATTTCAACGCTCCATATAACACTGCCTTTTGTGTCATAGCGGGCTTTATGATGTGACTGTATATCAGGAGCCAACGCACCACAGTCGATACTGTACCAGGTGAAAGTAAAAGGCTCCAACGTGAGTTTATGGCAGATATCCGCATCCCATACATGCCAGGCAATCCATTTGAATTCCCAATCCCAGCGTAGCCACTCTACGGGCGGGGGGGTGATTTAAGACTGAGCTCTAATAGGTATACTGTTGCTATATC
>NW_027468664.1:19086733-19106733 GCF_046254945.1 Alosa pseudoharengus
AGTGCCACACCAAGCCACCCTGGCAGAGAGCCCAGACATGGAGCACATATACTCACACACACACACACACACACACACACACACACACACACACTCATAAAAAAACACATTCAAATCCACAATACAACATAACCTATACCACTACCAAAAATTAAAGAAGCCAGCAGAAGCGAAACATGTTTAGCACATATAAATGTCATTAGCGTGTACCATGTCTTTGTGTCAGCCGGTCTCTACTCTGTTTGCCTGTGGGTCGACTATTGCCAGTATGCCATTCATTACACTCTCTCAGGTTTGGTTGGGAGGGGAAACAAAGGAAAACAGAAAACAGGGGAAAAAAAAGAAAAAAAACAAAGGATCAATGTGGGTGGCATTCAAAGCATAATTGCCAGGTAAAACACACACACACACACACACACACACACACACACACACACACATACATACACACACACACTGCTTTCTCGCCAGGCAACCAGACTGCTGACCATTGTCTGTAGTAGACAAACAGCAGAACCTCTGGCCGTTGTTAACACCCCCACTGCTGAGAAGCTAAGAGGCTCAGGCTCCAACGTCATGAATATTTAACAGCACCTCTCCACCATTAACTTCAATCACCTCAAAACCAGGCTGCAGCGCAGGCCTGCATGGGCCAGATCCACCCTCAAGAACTACACATATGGTTGGGGGTCATTCCGTGTGAAATCACCCAATTTCAGCGCAATTTGGCAGGTGACCCTCTCCGAAAAAATCTGAAAAAAATCACAGGTGTTTGTAGACCAAATCCATGCATAGATCTTAAATAGTATATCTGTATAACTAATTGTTGCAAAACTACAGCCCTTTGAAACTTCAAGTCATTTTAAGCATTGTGGTGAACAATCCTTTTTGGTCAACTTCCAGCATTATTGGCTCTTTTGGTATTTCACACACATTAGTGAAACTATGTGAATAGAAGTACATTTTCCTGTTGAATTAAAATATCCAATCGGATCAGACGTATCTTGTATACTTTCCCCTCTGCAAAGCTCTGAAAATGGCTATAAATTCATAATGTGAAAAGACATCATCACCTTTGAGGGCTTCTCATTCAAAAAGTATGTGACACAAATTCATCAGATTGTTTTCCTACACATATATGTATTATAAGGTCCTGTCCATGCATTAACTTTGGTTGTTATCATTTTCATATTTTCAGAGCATTTTTTTTAAATTGGGCTTGATTTTCAAAAAGCCTGTTTTCATCTTCTCATTTCACCACGTGGACAGTTAACAGGATTTTTTTTTATTTTACCATATATCATTCTGTATGTGAGGATCATCTGCCCAAAATTTGGGCTTGTTGCTGAGTTTCTTCATTGAGATAAGATTTTTTTTAAATATTGTCTATAAATCCACTGAATTTGTACTGGATCTGCAGTACCACTTTGCACCACATGTGGTGCTCTTTTAATACAATGGAAGTCAATGGAAGAGTAAGAGAGTCACTTGTTTGCTGCACATATCCAATCTAAACACACAGTTTATGGTTCATAGTTGAATTGGTCCAAATAATTATTGCAATATGAACAACATACTACTCATACATAAATCTTATTTAGAGAAAATAAACTGATCAAGTAAATTATACACACATAAGACTGACTGGTCATCATACATGCAGCAAGAGGATTTAGCATAATTACCATCTTTGTAATGAGTTTTCTACACCAGCTTCAACCTATCAGTGCCTATGTGAGCACTTTAATAATTTCTAGCCAGCTGGTTAGGCAAAGTCTATATTCATCGTCATGCTTGGGATGCAGTCCTCTGTGATACATAGACAACGAGCATCAAGATGGAGATCAGTGTTTTAACAAACAATCAAACAATGGGTTTCTAAAATTCAGTTCATCAAGGTATTTCACTTGATGAAGATGACCATGTGTGTTTCCATCACAAGTATTCATAACAAGGTTTGAGGACTCGTGGATCCAAGAGGCATTTGTAAAAAGATGATAAATCTTTAGTATTGATTTTTCTGCATCTGACAATGCACTGAATTTTAGAAACCCCTTTTTACTTGAACCATATGAACCATAAACTGTGTGTTTAGATTGGATATATGCAGCAAACAAGTGACTCTCTTACTCTTCCATTGACTTCCATTGTATTAAAAGAGCACCACATGTGGTGAGACAAGTGGTACTGCAGACAAAGTACAAATTCAGTGGATTTATAGACAATATTTGTAAAAAATCTTATCTCAATGAAGAAACTCAGCAACAAGCCCAAATTTTGGGCAGATGATCCTCACATACAGAATGATATATGGTAAAATTAAAAAAAATCCTGTTAACTGTCCACGTGGTGAAATGAGAAGATGAAAACGGGCTTTTTGAAAATCAAGCCCAATTTAATAAAAATGCTCTGACAATATGATAATGTTAACAACCAAAGTTAATGCATGGACATGACCTAATAATCCATACATGAGTGGGAAAAAAATCTGATGAATTTGTGTCACATACTTTTTGAATGACAATCCCTCAAAGGTGGTGATGTTTTTTCACATAATGAATTTATAGCCATTTTCAGAGCTTTGCAGAGGGGAAATTACACAAGATACACCTGATTTGATTGGATTGTTTAATTCAACAGGAAAATGTACTTCTATTCACATAGTTTCACTAATGTGTGTGAAATACCAAAAGAGCCAATAATGTTGGAAGTTGAACAAAAAGGATTGTTCACCACGATGCTTAAAATGACTTGAAACTTCGAAGGGCTGTAGTTTTGGAACCATTAGTGATACAGATATACTATTTAAGATTTATGCATAGGTTTGGTCTACAAACACCTGTGATTTTTTTCAGATTTTTTGGGAGAGGGTGACCTGCCAGCCACTGGGTGATTTGACACGGAATGACCCTTGGGCAACAGAGAGAGAAAAGACTGGTGAATGTGTACAGGCGCCTTATAGTCATGGAGAGCTTTCTGCATCTTTGGGTAAGAATTCTGGTTTTGTTGTAAGGTTGCTGTGTCTCATGGTGTCTCATTTTGAAGGATCATGATGGATTTAATGAATATCTGCCATCGTTGTGAGGATAAAAGATCAATAACCCTCTCTCCCTCACACACACACAAACACACACACACACACACACACACACACACACACACACACACACACACACACACAGTATGATGACTCAGAAATCCAAATGTGCAAATTAGTCTGCACGCTCTGTTTCTCCTTCTAAGGCATTGTACATTTTTTCCCGCTCTCAATCAGTTCTGGTGAGCCATCTACTCAACAAGCAACGCCATGTATTTTTCAACGCTACACTAATGCAATTTCCTGTGACACAGGATAACACAGTCATCAAAGCCTTCCTCAATCATTCTAATCCTTTTTCATTGACAATGATGTCAGCATCATCAGATGGTATAATAACACACAAACACAACACACACAGACGCAGACACGCACACACACACATGCGCACACACACATATACACACGCACACTCACACACACACACTCCAGCTCTTATCTCAACATTTCTTGCCGCTTCCTTCATCCTTTTGTATCATATAATGGGAGCCCATTTCAGATCTTGGCCTGGATATGGGGAAAAAATGAAGCAGCAATCCTGCTTTATTGGCTCCTAACAGTGCCACAAATGTCAGAGCTGATGTATTGCGGCATGACCGCTCTGTTCAGATCTAGAGGGGGGGGGGGTTGAGTCGACTGCTCTTATTGGCGTCGCTTCGTTAGCGGCGAATCAGGTCAGACCCAGAGTGCTGTCCAAACGAAGACTCCCCGCAAGGACTACAACTCTCCCTGACCGAACTTCACTGACCGCTAACGAACACCGTCTGCTTTTGGCTAGAGGGGGGAAGAAAGGGCAAGAGTGAGTGAGTGAGAGAGAGAGAGAGATAGAGAGAGAGAGATGGCAAGAGAGTGAGAGAGAAAGTGGGGGACAGAGAAAGCGATAGTGAGAGACAGAGATAGTGAAACAGAGAGAGAGTGTGAGAGAGAGAGAGAGAGAGAGAGAGAGAGTGCCCAGCCATAAGTTTGCACTTCACAATCCCGACCCTGTAGACAATTCCTGGATTCATCCCGGAGCCCTGAGGCTCTGACCCACACCCAGTTCCCCTGGCATCGTATATACTGTACACTACGAGTCTCATTCAAAAGGCTACCAACTCTGGAATGTTCACGTAGTTCAGTACTGCCATTGCCATTGAAGACTTCATGTTATTCACTTTTATATCTGATCTCATGACCCGCAGCCAATTAAGCACCAGCCTCATACAAAAGTCTTGGTGGCAAATCTGGCAATGTGGTATGCAACTGTTTCAGAGCTGCTATCAAGTATGTTCCTTTGTGCTCTTCGTTTTTTATTGACTCGTTTGATTTCTGTAGGATCTGTACTTTATTCCCAAAAGTGTTTAACATTAAAGGCTTTGGCTCGAACCAGGAGAAGATATGGTAAGAGAATCCCCTGTCTGGTAAGATACTAGATGAAAGAGATTCCTCTTGGGGGGATTGAGACTGAACCATCCCCCCTCCCCAAAACCTGTTCCACTGTACCTGAAAATAACTACTAGAGGGATACATCTGAAAGCAACGTTCGTGAAAGAACAACAGGACAACAGTCTGTGCGGATTTCGTTTTTCCTTTGAAACAGTGATCACAACGCCGGAGAATCAAACGATTCACACTCGTGTAACACAGTCTTGTAATGCACTGCAATTTCCGACTTTAGCTCTTTTTTGTTTGTGCGCAAAAAAAGAAAACAAGAAGACTGGATCTTACCTTTTTCTGGTCCTCCAGCTTCTGACTTGTGGACTTCTTGGCATGCTTGCTCGCCTCCGACGGTACATCCATGCCCGGAGCAAAAACGAATTAACTTCCCAAAAGAACAACGAGATAAAGAAGCCCAATGTGTGTGTGAGGGGGGATGTGGCCCGCTTTGGGGTGGGGTAGGGTGAGGTGAGGCAACGTGAGGTAAGGGGTACGTGGGGGGGGGGGGCTACTGATAGCCAGATGAGATCTGCCCCTTGGTCACATCTTCTCACAGACCAAGGGACCCCGTGGAACAGATGTGGAGTTTCCAACGATGAGACTTACTGGGGAGCAACAAGAGGGTATGTGGGGTGGTGGGAGTAAGAAGGGGGTCTGGGGAGGGTTGGGGGGGGGGTGGGGGGCGGCCGGGCCGGGGTGTTGCTGGTGACGTGATTTGGAGAGAGCGCCCGAGGGCTACCCTGACGAACACACCATCAGCGGGCTGCCAAATCTGCTGGCATCCTCACAAACTCAGAACAGAGAGGAGTGGATGACGGGGTGGTGGCGGTGGTGGTGGTGGAGTGGGGGGAGCAAGGCCGAAAGGGAGTCACATCCACTCTGAGGTGAAGGCTTTCCAACCACAGGAAGAGGGGGGAGGGTGTATCCTCTTCTTTTCGTCAAATCCTCCTCTTCCTAAG
The DNA here is from genome assembly GCF_046254945.1 of Alosa pseudoharengus. Lineage (NCBI taxonomy): Eukaryota > Metazoa > Chordata > Actinopteri > Clupeiformes > Clupeidae > Alosa > Alosa pseudoharengus. Next base: position 19,092,206 of record NW_027468664.1, read on the forward strand.
GGCCTGTGCTTGTGTCCCTGTCTGATCCTCACATCTGCAACACAGAGACAAAAGGGTTTCGTGACTGCCAGAATAGGCCAGAGACAACAGATCACTGGCAACAATCATCATTAACTCACTGCCGTGACTAAGTCTGCAATAGCAAGACTACAAAAACTAGATGTACCGCGTAGCGGTACAAAATATGACCGCCGCTCAGTCCTGCACATCCATTCCGCGAAAATAAATCATATTAATGAATTTGTCTCCATCTTCTACTCCATCCCCCACTCTTGAAACTTTTGTGTATGCTTGTTTGGAATGTGTGTTTGCACACATTCCGCACACAAAGTAGCCTACTGGCGCTGCAAAGGTGAATAGATTTGTTTCTGGGCCAAAAAATCTGTACAATTGTTATAAAACCTTTAAAATCTCTAAACAATCACAAGTAGGGCAGTTCATCACAGTCCATCCATTGCAACTGGACTGATGAAAGGTACACCTGTAGGCTACATTGTATTTGGGAAAAGCAGAAGGTAGCAGCATAATGTATTTATTTATTTATTGTTAAACAAAAAAATCCCTGTCAGTTCCATGCAGTTTTCAACAGCTATCAAGAAGAGAGGTCATGTCATGGATTTTTGTGAATGTTTCTTCTTCTACATATGCATAAGTTTAGTCATCTAGTTCAAATGATATTCAGCTTTATTGTCAATGCACAAATTAAATACCAGTAGTCTAAAACAAAATGCCGTTTTACCCAGTGGTGCAAATAACTGACATGTCCAAAAGGGCCTTCATGAAATGCGTTGCGAGACTGTTCATACACATTTTAACGGGCAAAGTTGAAGAGCTACTCTCCGTTATTGTTTGTGCAAATAATATGCTGATTCATGTTCCCTTGCATTTTGCAACCATGAGGTCCATGGTTAAGCTCAATCTTTTGACGCAATCTTTTGATTTTCACCCAGCCTAGTCCATGGTAGGCGCCCGATAGAAATATTGTTTAATTTTGCGATTGAGATATCCACGCACTGGCGCCCCCCCTGCGACGTGTTCGCCCCCCGGTTTTAGAGCTATTCTAAATGCAAAAATGCATAGAGGGAGTTATGACAAAACCGTGACTGTTAACAAACTATAAGCTATATGCTAGGCCTATTACACAACACAAATTGTCACTAGGCTATGCTGGCGACCCAAATAAAATCTCCGTTGGAACCAATGGCTTACACCTTACAGTATCAAGCTGCCACCTCTTGGCGAAAAGTTAATAGTTTTGCATATCAGTAGTAATACATTTCACGTAGCTGTGAATCACGGAAAGGGCGAATGAAGTGGACACTTCTAAATGGAACCCAACCCACGTACAGTAGCTCAAGGTCTGTGGCTAAAGCAGCCATAATGAAAGCGTTATCATTGTTTGGATACTTCACACACACGTGTTTTTTAATCGCATAGACTACAACTACCAAGCTGGAATCAAAGCACATCGACTCCCCTCTCACACCCTAAACACGCACTTCGAACAAACAAAAAGCGCCTCAGTCTCACGGAATAGCCATAGGCAAAACTGTATCTGACCGGTGTAACGTTGGTACTAAATCATCCATCGCAAAGAATGATTTTTGTAGCACGTGCAACAAATATGTGTAGGTACAGCCCTGCCCTGAATACATCTCAACGTGCGCTCTAAAACATCTGGTTTAAATGGAGATGTAGATCATCACGGGATCATGGACAGGTTATCTTTCAGGTAGCAGCTAGCCTATATATTTTCCATTAAAAAACCATCACGTAGCGAACGTGTTGTGGCTAACTCACTTAGCTCCTGTTAGTAGCCTAGGTTATGGTCATAAGCAAATGAGATGACAGTCGAAAGATACAATTAGTGCTGTTATCGATTTGCTTGGTAGCCTATAAACGCATTTATGGTTTTCTACAAATACATCAATAATCAAATTGGCCTCCATCACTCAACCATGCTAACGGTAACATTATTTTACCTACATTCTGCTATTGATAGGATTAACGTAGCCTGCCTACTGGACCTGCAGTAAAAAACAAGCATGTCCGATAAACATTATCAGATTTATTTCGGCTTCAAGAGGAAATGGGAATTACATGTCATGCAGAAATCATCCTACCCTTAGACGTTCTCTGCGGTAAACTACTGTAGCCTACAGTCTTGTCCTTGTAGGAAGCATAGTGTCTATCCAACCCACTTTAGATTAACTTCCAACAAAATTACGTCTCACTGCAACGATGCGCCATCTAGTGGACAAACGACTTCTTATCGCCAATACTGGAAATGCAGCCATGATGATGATGATGAATATTTATTTTGGCTTTTTTTTAATCCTACTGAATTTGTAATTATGTATCGGCCGTTCTAATGCCGATAGTATGTGGGTGCCTGTGTGTGTGTGTGCATGTGTATATGTGTGCACCACCATCTACAGGCCAATGAGTGTAGAGTCACTAAATGTACACATAACTTAATTTTTTAGACCCCCCCATGGATGAAATTCTACGAAACTTGGCATACCCCCAGAGAATGTCAGGTTAATCATACACATAAAATTTGGTGCAGTTCTGAACGTCTTTACTGAAGAGAGGGGCGATTAAAGCAGAATGATATTGCATTTTCATTTTTTACCGGGGGGGTGCAAATCACAAATGAGTGATTATGGGCTAAGTTGATGTGGGCCCTTGAGACCAACATACCATAAAAATTTCTTCATCCTCGGTGCCACGGTTCAGGTAGTTATTGAGGAAAAACTGCATTTTTTGGGTTTCGGGGGGCCCAGCGCGGAGGGGGAGTGGCCCCCGGGGACCAAACGAAATTTTTCCGTAAAAGTCTAGTGGGGCTACATACCCACCAAATTTCATGTGCCCCGGTGTTTCGGTGCCCCGGGTATCGTTGACCAAAATTTCAGGAAGTAGATGACGGAAAAAAAAAAAAAAAAAAAAAAAAAAACTTTGACAATCCCTATATGACCGCTTCGCTAGCTTCGCTAGCGGCGGTCATAATAATAAGTCTACAATAGCACTTCTTTGAGAGGACTGGAAAAAAGATATATCGATATCTGCCAAAGGCGTGAGATGAGCTATCTGAGGGTGGGGAAGAGGGCATCTGCATATCAAAGCGAGCGAGCATGTAGCCGTTCGCTGTCTGGGTAAAAGCGTAAAACACAGGCGTTTGCTCCGTGGCGATGGTGATTGTTTTTCTTCAAACGACCGGCGCTTGGAAAGATTGAGTCATCCGAGGGGCTGCGGGAGATGCATGCTGGGAAGGGGCCGAGCCTCCGAGTGATAAACCACGGGATCGATGGCTGGCCCCTGCGCAGGCCTCATGGCGAGGCAGAAAGCCCACTGGCTAGTCAACTGGTGTTTGAGCAGCACGGTGTCAAGAGTTCAAGGCCTGCCTCGAGCACATAATAAGACTACTAGTTGACAGCTACTATTATTAACGTCATAAGTATCTGACTTTGCTTTTCGTTAGTAAGGCTTGAACATCTCATTTAGGATTTTATCGAGTTCCACTAATCATATCTTTGCATTATCTACAAAATCAGAAGCTGTGTTACAAACCCAGCGCTTAACCCTTGTTCTGTCTAACGTGAAGCCTTTGATTGACCAGTTGAAGGGATCGATCTTCTGACACGGCACCACTGTAGCCGGCTGCTGTCAGCATGCTAAAAAGAGCTCATCAAACACCGTCAGACCTTCCCCCGGTCAAATGTTTAAAGCAGTGCACTAGAGATAACCATCACAATCCTGCTGACCATCGACAGCAAAGAAAGCAAATCGTTTAACCTATGCCTGTGGAAAGTGCCTTGCTTTTCCCCCTACACTCAAAAAATCAAACCAGATATGGTTACTGATTGTTTTACTGATTTGTAGGCCGCAGCTGTCGATGCTACAGTAGATACTGTGCATGCTGCAGCACAATAGCATAAGCCGTTCCTCTGTTATGCGGCGTGGAGAATAGCTACCGCACTGTGTGGATGCTGAAAGTCTACAGGGAGTGGAGCAGGGCGCTATTCCCGTTTTTGTATTTGTTTGTAGGTCTTTGAACAATTTATAGAAAAACACATCCTCATCATCTCCCGGGGAGGCGAGGCAACAAGCAAAACCTGGCAGACTGAACAAACAGCATACCACACATGTGGTAACTACCTAGTCCCACACACACACACACACACAAACACCATTGTTCCGCTGAGACCCACAAACGCTACCACGTGAAGTCCTAGTTCTCATGAATATTTCATGAGAGCTAATTTATCCCCGTTTTTAAAAAAAAAAAAAAAAATCCCTTCCCCCTTGAATGATACAAAAGCGTTTGGAGCGCGGTGGAAACGGAGCGGCACACTTTCCCATTCACGCGACACCACTTCCGTAGCCCCGCTGTGAGGTGGGAGTCTGCGGCAGGTTTCCCCGCACGTAATCTAGGCCATTACGATTCACCAAGAATGGCGAGTTTCAGCACATGCAGACCCACCAGTGGATTCAAAGACTTTTTCTCCGCATAATGCATTGTCCTGTTAGGCCGCACAGCGAGAGTGGACATCGCTGCTACAAATGGCATCCTTAGAAGCCCCCTACCCCAACACACACACACACACACACACAAACACACACATGCATACATGCATCATAAAAGGACGGTGCAGACACAGCATGTCAAAACATATGGATTAAAGCATAAACACTAGCAGGGAAGCTGTTGAACAACAAAGAGGGATAGCCAGTTAGCTGACAGCTGAATTCGATGCTTTAAGTGGGTGAGGGAGAGGGGACGGGTAAGGGCTGAAAGAAGCATCATTATTTTTTTTAGCGAGCGTCGGGGTATTCTACGGCAGCTCAAGACCTTCGGAGGCCTCTCATGGAAAGAAAAGCCACGGCGTCGGGGATGCTGACAGAGGGTCTGCACTGAGGAAGCGAGAGGTGAGTGCTAGTCATGTTGCGCTCGCGTCTCTCTGCTTGGGCAATTAGTATCTTGTTCTGTCTCGCCCACTCTTCGCTCCCTCTTTCTCTCTTTTTTTTTGGTAATCTGACTGTCATTTATTTTGTCATTCTGTCTTTCTCTCGTTCATTCTAATTCATTACCTCTAACTCACTCCAATTCATTCTCTGACTTTCTTTTCAGCTTTTTTTTTCGATCACCCTCTCTCCCCCTCCTCTCTCTCTCTCTCTCCCTCCTCTCTCCTTTTCTCTCTCTCCCTCCTCTCTCCTTTTTTCTCTCTCTCACTCTTTTGCCAGAGAGACATTAAACAGGACATAAAGCGCTGTAATTGCAGGGCACTTTGCAGCCCAGAGCACCAGGCTTGTACTCTACTCTCTATGATTAGGGAAAGTGGTGCAAAGCTAAAACAAATGAACCGGACCCTGCTCCTGCTTAATGCCCAAAACCCATACATGCACTGAAATAACACACCACATTCAATTTCTCTCTCTCTCTCTCTCTCTCCATCTCTCTCTAGCCTTTTTGTCTATCTCTCTATCTTTCTCTCCTTCTCATTCATTCTCTCTCTCTCCTATAGTAGCCAGCTAGCGACCATGCTCATCACTGCCTCTCTGCTCCAAGGCACTCAGCCAGAATAGAGAGCACAATGAACACCACTCTTGTCCAAAAGCATTTAATGAGAAACATTCTTCAGTGGCATAGCACGGGGAAAACAGTCATTTTATTTATTAGAGATAAGGCTCGGTGAATTTAAATATGGGTTGTATGTATAACAGTCAAGAGCAGTCAGTCTATATGGATAATATGATAGCATACCTTTAAGGGCCTCTTATGTGGTATTGGAGTATTAGCATATTTATAAGGGGAGGGTGTATGCTTTTTGATTGCAAAGCACAAGCCTGACATGACGTATCGGTAAGCAGGCATCAACTTGACATCATACTCTCCTTCCCGCCAACAGGCCGTGACACTTGGTATTTCACGAGTGCCGGTAAAGACCCCAAGGGCCGGTAGAGAATGACTTAAGGGCAGAGGCAGACGTACGGCTTTCGTTTGTTCACATGTAAATGACAGCCATAGATCAGACTCCCTTGAGCCCGGGGCTGTCAAGACACCCAGCCACTGCCCCCCGTGTGTAATCGCTCAGAGGTCAAAGGTCAAGCCCTTTTAAAATCATACCAAGTATATCATATGGCAACGATGAGCTTCAGCCAAAACCAATATATCTTCTGATATGCTAATGTCTTATCTCAGTGCCACACAGCTTGAATTGCAAAACAAATTAAACTCTGACAGGAAAACAAGCTACGAGACAGGCCTGCTGCAGATTTCTGAAATTGCGATGGCACCGGAATATCTAAGAAGGAACTTGGCAGAGTCTTATTTGGCAAGAGCCGAGGGTGCTCGGTGTGTGACGGGGGAGTTAGCAGAGTGTAAACGATTGAAAATTGCATTCCGTCGGGAGACAAAATAGCCTGGCATTGTTTCACCACCGACAAAGCACATAGGTGTCTGACGGTGATTAGACAACAGAGATGGAGCTCCAAGAGCAACAAAAAAAACTGGGAAAAAAAACATCACATCAACCCGCGATCACACTGTCTCCAGTGGCCTGTCTCGTCCTCCAAGCCCCACAGCCACAAAAAAAAAAGAAGTTCCATTTCACAAGCAATAAATCAATCTCTCCTCTGGCCTGAGAAGTAAGTGATTCCTGGCAGTTTTGGTTAAAAGCTAACACCCCAGGAAACACCTATGGCCTGATGAGGTTTTTTTATGCTCCAAGAACTACAAGATCAAATTGAATGCTAATTACAGGTTTGACATTTGAAGATGGAGATAAATAGATAGTGATCATGAAGTCCATGGTAGTTCTGTGAACCATGGGTGTGTACTCATCATGTAGTCCAGGATCTCACAAAACAGCCATTCTTTATAGAGCACATTACAGTGTAAACAAGTGCCAGAGCATTGAGTCTGGCCCTCTCGGCGGGCGGAAGAAACGATTCTCCAGTACAAATTGAAATGTGAAGAGTCAGTAGAAGCCTTGGAGGTCTGGAGGAGAGTGGTCTATGAAGCAGGAAGTCATTGTGTGTGTGTGTGTGTGTGTGTGTGTGTGTGTGTGTGTGTGTGTGTGTGTGTGTGTGTGTGTGTGTGTGTGTGTGTCTGTGTGTGAGGGAGAGAGAGAGAGAGAGAGAAAGATAGAGAAGGAAAGAGAGAGAGAGAGAAAGAAAGAGAGAGATCATACAAAGCAAGCCGACCCTCACCAAAGCACTGTTCCAAATGAATGAGTTTGAAGTCTGGACTCAAGGATGTTTATGCAAAAGCTTTCACACAATTCTTTCATTGATTCAATTCAATAAAGAAACGCTGGCTTGCTTTTAACAAATGAACGCTGTGATGGACTTTTACAGGAAACCACACAAGGCTGTCGAGGCACCAGTTTGTATGCATACAATATCTGTTATACATCCTTGTATAGGTCATAAATCCTGGGCAACGCTGCTGATCTGAAATTCTATGCAACCTGCAATTCCAACAAACAAAAGCACCAACACATGAAAGAGGCAGGAAAATACGTCCCTGCCTGAAATGCTTTTCACAAGGCAGGAGGAAAACAAAATAAATGCTCCGAGTCAGATAGCGAATAAAAACAGCAATTAATGTAATAACAGGCTGCGACATTTGTGGGCCAACACCTCTATTATTTCCCTGAGAGAGGGTGTCAGCGTGTCTCTTAAGAGACCTGGCAACAATAACATGTGAGGAAGCTGCCTATAAATGGCTAACCACACTGTCAGCGGTGAAGGGGTGGCAGTGTGAGTGAACGTTTGAGTTCGGAAGACAAAGGCAGGAGCTAGGGGCTGTGTGTCTCCATGGGTATGTCAGCGTGTGTGCATGAGAAGATAAGGCAGTGGCACATATAGGTATACATACATGGAACACTATATGTATATATTAACATTATATGTATATATTCACCTGTATGTGGGTGATAGAGAAAGGAGAGACATGGGAGAGAGAGAAGGAGAGAGGGAACATTTCCATGTGTTTGCAGGGGGCTTGGGCGTGTCTATATACTGTGCATACACATGCACAAGTGCATCATATGTGTGCATACTAGACCCATATAGGTGTGCCCTAGAAAACATGTCTGTGCATTCAACCAGCTGTCAGAGAAGAGCGTCGCACAGTCATACACCCACTATTCTGTGCGGCGTTTCTTCCGGCATCGGGGGGGGGGGGGCTCTAGTCCGCCTCTGCACAGACTCAACTGGATGGGAGAGATCACGGGTGCAGGAGCGCACAACTGTGCCACCCTCCCAAAGGAGCCAATTTAATGGGAGCTCCTAAAAAAAGGCCTCCAGCTGCAAGGGCTTCTGCGGGGGAATACAGAAGGAATGCAGGAAGAGAGAGAAGAGAGTCAGGTGTGTTCAAGAGCTGGCCCTGGGCCCGCACACACACCTGCGTTCTGCCCACCGCTATTTTTCCCCAAACCTGCGAAAATGCATCCAGCGAGAGTTACCATCTATAGCTGTAGATATGACTAAACTCCCTGCTCAGCTAGCGATTTATCACAGAGCGCTGACCAAAAGGAGATTTGGGCACAAGCGGAAAAGAAACCAGCAGCAAACCGTAGAAAAGCAGAAACCATGGAGCCTGGCCCCTTTTTCACCACATCCACAACAAAAGCCTGAAAAATATTGTCTGGGTTTTTTTTCCTTTCAGGAAGCAGTTCATATGTTTAGGTACCTCCATGAATAGAGAAAGCCTGTCTCGAGTGTGTGGGAAACGCACCGAAGAGGCTGACCCAAGCATCCCTGTTGTCACGGTAACGCTTTGGAAGGAACACATTTGGCTGGCTGTAGGTATGCAGCACACATTATTCTTTCTCAAGCCATCATTCTCTCTCCCTCTCTCCTTCTTTTTCTCCCCTATAACCCTCTTCCATCCTTCACTCTGTGCCATAAACAACAGGCAGAGGTGGAAGAGTGAGTCACCCCCGCCTCATTACCCTAAACACACACACCCACACCTAAACCAGCTGCCTCTGCTCCTTCGCTCCCACTCTCCAAGATCAAATAAAAGATATAGAGAAGAGATAGAGGGATAAAGATAGATAGAGAGAGAAAGAGAGAGAGAGAGGGAGGGGACATAGAGAGATAGAGAGACAAAGAGAGGGCCGAAGGACAGATGGCCATATTGACCTCGGCTGGACGCCTCACACTCCATGTCTTTTGCCAGATGGATAAACGCTTTGAAGGCCTGTCGAGGTTTAAATGTGCTAAGGTCACCGAGCCATCGCGTTTGTGTCCGGCCTGCGTCGTCTGTTTGCGGGAGCCTCATTGACTCCTGATGCGAGTCTTTGTTCCTGCAGTCTATCGTGTGCTGTGACACTCCCTGCCTCAATGACACCATTCCTACTACTCACTACTACTCTACAGACTCTTCTGGCAACAAAGAAAGAGAGATAGTGAGAAAGAGAGAGAGAGAGAGAGAGACAGAGAGAGGGGTGGAGACTGAGAGATGAAAAGATGGAGAGAGGGAGACGCGGAGAGAGCGGAAATTATACGATAGAGAGGCAACATTAATACCTCCATTCATTTATTCTCTATGTAGAACAAATCTGAAACTCAGCCCAATTACACCTAGATTACACTAATGCACTGTCTCTCAGCCAATCCCAACTTACCCGTCCGCTCTTTCATTTTTAACTCCTCTCCTTTCCCTCTCTTTACCAGTACTGCAGCTTTACAGAGGGCACGTAATCTTGTGATATTGTGCTGGGATTATAATCAAATCACATTACGAGCGAGCTGGAAGGAGAATTCACCACCAGGCGCGGCAAGGCGAAATATCATTACGAAGCAGGCAGATGCAGGCAGGCGGGCAAGAGAACAAAGACGTCAACAAAAAAAAACAGGAATCGAGACGGATTGGGAAGTGTTAAATCGCAGCGTGAAATCTCAATTTGCGGAACGAGACGTTGTAATGTTAGCGGAAGGTGTTTTTTCTGCCGTTCACCAATATCCTGTCCGTCTGTTGCAGAGCAACAGGGACACGCCCGCTACACCGGACAACCAAAGGGGTCAGAGGTCATCGCAGGAGTGTATCTACGACACGCTCCTTTCGCTCCAAGTGACCCAGGGATCAGGACTCATTCACACAGTCACGCGACATAAAGCTGCTTGATTACCAACAGCTACCAGCACCTAATTGTGTGAGTGATATACACCACACGTAGTAACACTGCTGTCCTTTTTTCCTTTAAGTGGAGAATTTTAAGTAGCTAGTGTTTTTTTTTCTCTGCGAGCGAGTGAGTGTTCGAGTGGGGGTTGTGAGGGTGTGTATGTGTGTGTGTGTGTGTGTGTGTGTGTGTGGGTGTTGGTGGGTGTGTGATGTGCGTGTGTTCACAATATGTTACCTTACCCACTGCTTCATAAAACATGCTCTTTAGCTCAATAGTAGGGCCAAAATCTCATTATAACACCAGCCAGAGTCCCAGGGGGGCCTGCCTTCATGAGACTACAGGGATGTGCAACAGCCTGTGACCATCATGCTACTCACATAGACACACACACACACACACACACACACACACACTAACACACACACAGAGATAAGTATGCGCCGCGCACACACCATTTAAATGCATGCTTGCACACAGACAAGGACACACACACATGTGCACACACACACACATACACACACACACACATACAATCACTCATTCGCACCTCCCCCAAGCTTCATCAAATCCACACACACACAACCCCACCCTTTCCTTCTTGTCCATGCCTACCAAGCTCTAGCAGTTCAGTAACAAAATCAAAGCAAATATGCTCAAATCCAATATAAGAACCTGAACATCTCTCAGCATATCGTATCAGCAATGATGGGTGGTGTGTGTGTGTCTGTGTGTGTGTGTGTGTGTGTGTGTGTGTGTGTGTGTGTGTGTGTGTGTGTGTGTGTATGTGTGTGGAGCAGGGACCACCTGAGGGCCCAATGGCTAGGAAAATTGCCACAGATAACGCAATCAAATGTGGTTTGTGAACATTAGACTATTTTCACAGGCCTGTGGCTTTGATTATGAGGGAGGCAAGGGGGTAAAAAAAAAAGAAAACATATACCCAAGATTGGCCTATTCAGCGACTCTTCAGCACAATCATCCCCAGCCAGTGGTCCGTGTAAAGAGGTGACAGAGGAAAATCATCTGTTTGTCATGTAGCGCCGGCATCCATAACTCCATGTGGTTTATCCCTATTGGTGGGATTCTATTAGCGAATGCGAAGATTAATAAAAACTAACCAGCCTTTGTGATCACCGTGACATTCAATATTTCCCTCTCTCCCACTGGGGATGTAAACATGCTTTCATTGACATGCAGCCAGTCATAAAGTTAGCTCACTCACTTGAAAGCACCACAGAACTCAAATCGCTAATACAGTGGGATTTCTTTTTTTTCTTTTTCGGTCTATTTTCACATCCGTGAATTCTATGGATGTTGAGTAGATTAGGCAGATTATGAGTCATTATCACGATCGCGTTTTGTAATTAAACTGAACGAAGTGACAAGAGCTGAGCAGCCACCGGCTCATTGTTAGTATTCATCATCAAGTCTTGGCTTATTAATTTGGGTTGTTTATCGCGATACTCAAATCCACAGTCGGGAGCGAGCTAATCTATTTGAGGATGGAATCGGTGGACAACAGAGTAGAGAGCAAAAGGCCCGGGAGGATGGGGGGGGGGGGGTCAGCACTTGTAGGACATTATAATCTGTCTCCCTGCAGCTCCATGTGCTGGGCAAAAACCCATAGGGGGTGGTCCCAAGTCCAACCAATCAAGCCCAGTACCTGTGAGCCGGCACAGAGGTGAGATGGAGAGGTGTGGAGCAGCTCTGTGCTCGTTTGTTCCAGCCTGACCCACCTACCCCTACCCCTCCAGCACGAGAGGGCAGCAGGTCGATTGGCAGGCGACTGAACAGCCTTCAACACACCAGTATTCCATTACCCAGTCTGTGATATACAGCTAGTGATAAAAGCAGACCCCCCCCCCCCCCCCCCCCCCCCCACACACACACACACGCCATCTTATGCATCCCCCTCCTCCAACACCTCAAACCTCTGATCCTCCTAGAGGCCACATCCCTCAGCATCAGCCACCCACCCACACGCACGCACACATGCCCGTATGCACGCACCCACGGACACGCGCACATAAACACACACACACACACACACACACACACACACACACACACACACACACACACACACACACACACACACACACACACACACACACATACACACACACACACACACACACATACACACACACACACACACACACACACACACATCCTCATTCTTGCATCCTCTTTCCCCCAACTCTCTCCTCTGCTCTCTCTCTCTCTGTCTCTCTCAATCCCTCTCTGTCTCACTCTCACACTCACTTATCTCACTCTCTACTAGGGGTGTAACGGTTCATGTATTCGTATTGAACCGAAACGGTACGGGCCTCACGGTTCGGTGCATGAATTTTCACGGAGAATACACGGTATAAAAATACATAATACTCGCGTGCGGATTAATTAATGTAATGCGCAATTACTGTTAAGTATGAGAGTTCTTTAGCGACACCTAACGCTAATCTGTAGCCTCGCCTTAACTCTGAATGGCGCCTATGTTATTTTTTTTGTCAGGTCGTCGGTCGAGTCAAGTTTGAGAACTTCAGTTACAGTAGTAGCCTACAGGCGAGAGAGTGGAAATATATCGAACATGCTACACATATTCGAAGCCATCACCCAGATGATGTAGGCTACCAATCACTGAAACGAGAGAAAAAAAACTTCCCCTGCGCTTCACCAGCCTTTGGAATAGGGCCAAAACCTATGGCTTAAATGAAATGATTTCGTAATGACAGAAAGCTATGTAAATCGCGTGGTAATTACCTTTATGTTAGGGTAACTTGTAATTTCTCACATGAGGAGCTGTCAACGCTAACCAGGCTAATAAACAAACCATGCGAGTTAACGTCGAAGGGCAGTCACGTGACTTCTAGTTGTAGACTGTTTATGAATGAAAGGAGCAATTTCATTTTTTTTTAAAAAGAAGGCAAAATAGTGTGATATTTTCACAGTTAGTAGATTATTACCGTACACACTGAAAAATATTTACAGCAAATTGTAGACCCTTCCATATACAACTAAACACGGATGTTGAAGGACTTGCTTAAGTGGATTTTAAAAATGTAAAATGTATGTAATTTGCACTTTCAGAAATAAGAGATGCTGTAGGCCTATTTTTAGTTTTATAGCTGATTGTCTTATTTTGTTTACAAGTTACAGATGAAGTCTGGGTACTTATTGTACTGTTTAGCCTACATCTTACACACTTCAGGCTGTTGCAGATAGCTCAGGGAAGAGACTGTATGACACTAGGTGGTACAGCCTGAGACATGCACAATAAAAAAATTGCTTTCTGCATTTATGTTTTGTTTTCCCCTCCATTGTACCGAACTCGTATCGAACCGTGATGTCCGAACCGAGGTATGAACCGAACCGTGACTGTGTACTGTTACACCCCTACTCTCTACCCCTCTCTCTTTCTCTTCCACTCTCTCTCTCACTCTCTCTCACACTCACTTCTCTCACTCCCTGGCCCCTTTCTGCCTCTCCTCCTACCTCTAGCCCCCCTCTCCCTCCCTCTCTCCCTCTCTCCCTCTCTCCCTCTCTCCACACCACAGATGCTCCTGCGGTGATCCATCACGCTGCTTCAGATATGAGCACGACAGGCCTGTGAATTACCCAGCAATCATCAGCCGCTCAGAACCCAGAGACGCCACGGCAACCGGAAGCAATTACAAGAGGAGGAAACCATTAAGAGCCCCCACCCATCCCCATCCACCCCCACCCCCACCAGCAGCAGCACCACCACCAGCACCAGCAGCAGCAGCAGCAGCAGCTAAATTAATCAGCAGCAGTGCAGGTGGCTACAACTACTGTTGATAATGATCATACGGACCTGTCTGCATGCTCTCACATTTTAGTGATACAGACAGACAAAGAGACAGACGGACAGGCAGACGGACAGACAGAAAGACAGACAGACAGACAGATGGACAGACAGAGACAAAAGGAGGGAAAAAGAGAGAAAGATATGGAGGGAGGATGATCTGAGAATGTGAGGAGAACAAATCAATGGAAGCGATAAAATGCATGGGACTGAGTGAAAGAAAGAGAAAGAAAGACACTGAGAGAGAATTAGAAAGAGAGAAAGAGAGAGAAAGTGAGGAGAGATAGAGATGACTTAATTAGATGAGGAAAGCAGTGAGGGGGACTGAGTGGGAGAAAAAGGTGATGAGGTAAATGTATGATATTAGCACTAAGACAGAAAAAGACACACAGAGAAAAAAAATGCAGAGAGAAGTTAATTAGGTGATCAGATGGAGGACAGAAGAAGAGAGAGAGATAGAGATATAGAGAGACCTAGTGAGAAAGTGTTACAGAGAGAGAGAGAGATTGAGAGAGATTGAGCGTGAGGGTGAGAGAGAGTGAGTGTTGAGTGTGATAGGTAAGTGC
>NW_027468664.1:19111733-19119233 GCF_046254945.1 Alosa pseudoharengus
CTCTACAAACTGGACTAATGTGACAAATGCATTACCATTGGAAGGAAATATATTCACTGAGAGTGATATTCTCAGAGGCCCAATGGACTGTGCCACTCTCCAAATTTATGGGCCGCAAATCATCCAGTAATCTCCGGTGGTGTTAATTAGTCAACATTGGTGGGCAGGGCCAGCTCCCTGACTAGCTATAATCACCCTAACCTCGGTGCCCCTGGAGAATGGGCAAGTGACACAATCCAACACCCCTCAACAACCCCCCCCCCCGGGCCAATGTCGTCATGTTGGTTCAACCCTGTGATATTCTTCAGTCGGATGATTCTAAGCAGAAATGCAGAAATGGTCATCATGACATAGCAAACTAGAGAGAGAGGTCATTTTATGAGAATGGGGGGAGGAGGTAAAAATGTACGAGAGACAGAGAATATGGAGAGTGAAATGAGCTCAAAATTAAAAAATAAAACAGTCAAGCAAATTGGGGGATGAAAAATGGAAATGAATATATGACATGAGGAAGAAAGCGAGGGAGAGGGTGAGCCAGCAACAGAGAGAAAGAATGAAGGGGAAAAAACAGATTTCAGAAACAAACAAAGGGAATGGACAGTTGTTTAACAGTTCAGTGCAGTGTAGGGCTGGGATAAACGATTATTTTTTAAACGATTAATCTAGCGATTATTTTTTCGATGCATCGATTAATCTAACGATTAATTTTTTCAGTCCGATTCGATTTCGATTCGATTCGATTATCGATTATCTCCCCATTAATTGACTAATAGCAACTTATACATGTTGATTTACATATCTGAGTGAAAAAAACATGAATTCCTTAACATTGGAATATATGTTTATTGCTCTTAAGATTCCAAAATAAAAGACTATACAAGTGCAAAGTAATGCATTCTTAGTCAGAGGTAGCATTCAGTTCAGTTCAGTAGGTCTAATTGAGTGCCTGTCACTTTAAGACGATGTTTGTGAGGAAATCCCTGCAATTAACATTAACACCGTTAAAACGCTGCTGATGTGTGAATGCAATTCATAACGTAGTTAGTTCAAATAACAGTTCGTAGCCTACTTCTCCTTGGGACAAGCACTTTTGAGTCTTGGAAAACACTTTTCCATTTACATTGGGATTTTGCAAACATTCAGAGTCAATAAAATGAGCCCTACATGAGTAACGAAATTGACAAGCAGATGTAAGTAAGCATGCTAAACTTGACATCCGAACAGTATTCTAACGTTAGCTTTGAGATGCTGCTTGATTGCATAACTTAACTTAGTTTGGTCTCCTCAATGTAGGCTACTATGTTGTGATGAGACCTTAGCAGAGTTAACTTGACTGCAGCAGTTTTGAACAAATTTGCACAGCATGGTCATGATGCTAAGCGGATTTAATAGCAATTCAGCCAGCCGTGTTCCATGCAATGCTTCTACCTGGCAACAACAATCCTTCAACAATCGTGAATATTTTGTGTTAAATGCACATGCAGAGGAGGAGCAGCGGGCTCGTTACGAGAGAGAGCGGGCGGGGCAAGGAAAGGCTGCGTGCATAAAAAGTGCAGCTCAATGAAAGGATTTTATCTTATCTTTAATTTAAATAGTACAACATAGAACATCAATGTGTGACGACCGGTTTTGAGTTCGTGGCGCCCCACCACAGATTAGTCAACGTATGGGAAAAACTCTGAAGGTGTTTATTTGTATTTATAATTTATAATATTTGTCAGCACGCGTTTTGGGTCTGACAAATCGACGCGCATATTTTGCGTCTACGTATTTTTTGCGTCGAAGTAATCGATTACGTCGACGCGTTGTCCCAGCCCTAGTGCAGTGCATCTAATTTCCCTGTTCATCTTTCCCATCCCGGCGGCACCTCTCTCCCGACGACATCTCCATTCTGGAACGACAAGCCGAGCTGCTCCTGTTGCATTATTGTCAGGTGTGATACGGATCACGACACGCACAACTGCTGCCTCCACACAGCATGGAGGAAGGTCACGTGGGGGTTAATTCATTCGTTTAATGGCGCATTTACACCCTTGTGGTAGAGCTAAGTGAATATTAAACAGGTATCCACGAGCCGATTTGTGATACGAGGAGGATGAGGAGGCAAGGAGAGGATGAAGGTGGTGGGGGGAGAATGGAGAGGGGGGCGTGTGGGAGTGATGCGTCAAGGAGGGGGTTGAGGGGGGTGGGATGATGGGTGGAAGGTGGGTCGCTCTACTGCTCTGCCAGTAATTAAAGGTGTAATGTTATACAGAATATCAAATATGCATGAGATTATCGGGGAGGATGGAATTTATACACGGTTCAGTTGAGCAGAGGAAAAGAGAGGAGAGCACAGGACAGAGGAAAACCAGAGAAGAAAAGAAAAGAAGAGAATGGAGAGAAAGGAGAGAGGAGAAGAGAACAGAAAGGAGAGAAATAGAAGTGGTATATGAAGAGGAGAAAAGAAGGCTGGGGTAAGAGAGAATAGAAAGAGCAGTGGAGTGGAGTGGAGTGAAGAGAAGCAGAGAGAGAGAGAGAACGAGAGAGAGGAACGATAGCGATACAGAGAAAAAGAGGACAATCAAGAGGGCAGCAGACAGAGGAAACCAAGAGGGATTGACAGACAGAATGAGTGGGAAAGAAAGAGAGAGGGAGGGAGACAGACAGATAGACAGAGTGCCTGCCACAGAGGAAGAGACAGTCGTAACAGGTTCTCCTATTCACTTTTAAAATCATCATAATGTAGTCAGTGAATGTGGCAAAGCCTCTGATGAATATATGCATGGCCTGTCACTCACGATGGCTTCCTCCACTGCTGATGGTTTATGAGACCAGCTCAGCAGAGCACATAACGGCACAGCACAGCACAGCACAGCACAGCGGGTTGGAGAACATAGAGGTCTTCTTCATCGCACAGGACATAAAACCAACATGCAGAATTATGATCCAGATTATGTAGGGCCCTTTTAGTTAATGGAAGGGAAAATAGAAAAGAGCCCGCTGCCGTAGTGGGGAAAAGTGCCTTCACGCTTTCCTGCTAATGAATGCGTCCAGGCAAGGGGACGCAGCCAAGCAGTGTTCCGCTGAATGCATGCATTGGTGGTGACAGGCAATTTTCCTGCGAGCGCAAATTAAGAAAGATGTTTCCAGGATTGTGGAGACGATTTTAACTACGGGAGGGGGTAAAAACACAGAGAAACAAGGCTAATTAGCCAGAGGATGGAATAGAGGAAGGAATTTGCAAGAAAGAACACAACAGGCTGAGCTTTTAGTCCATCTTAAGCTTGTTCGAAACAAAAGCATCGGTGGGCAGGACAAACAACACATTCCAGCTCCGTGCCATCTGCCTAATCATCACAAATGCACAAAATAATGCCAAATACAATTAAGCAAACAAGCAGGAGAACAAAGATGCTTCTGGCTCGTTATAAATTATTTAAAAAAACATTTCAAAAACACCTTCAAGGAAGGGTGAAGACTGGAAAAGTGCTTTCGCCTGTTGCCTTAAACGGCTTGAACTTGTTCCGCTCCCCCAACTTAACGGACCCCAAGGCTGTCGCTATTTTGTATGCATATTCTAATCTTACTCAAAACTAAAAAAAAAACATTTTGGTCCCCAAAACACTCCAGAATTAGACCAGAGATTGTTCTTAGATCGGAGCTGTCCTTTAACAAACAGAGCCATTAGGTCTTTTATTGTGACACACTAATGCCAATTAACAGCAGGCGTAAAAACCTACGGCTGCCTCGTCTCGACCTCTCTCATCAGCTTGTGCCTCTGAGGGAGATGCACGCAGCCTTGTATAATGGTTCTGGGAAAGCCAATAAAGAGGAAATGGGAAAAAGGAACGTTGGGAAACGGCTCCTAGGGGAATAAAAGGAAAACTTAGTCAGTGAGAGGGGAAAAAAGGATAAACAAAATATATTCAAATGGGTGTCTTTAACCTCAAGCACATTAGCCCGATAAAGTCAATGAGGAAACCAGTAACAATTATAAACTCGAAGTGAGTTAGTATGGCAAGACAGAAATCCACACGGCAGTAAATCAACACAAGCAACTGCAAAAATCCACTTGTGCGAGGTTAAATGACACAAATCCATATCCCAGTTGGTGGTGGTTCCAGTTTTGAGTGACAAAGCAAAAGAACTGCACTTTGTGTTGCCAGTGGTACCCCCCATTCGCTCTCATCATTCAGAGAGAGTAGACGATCAATAATGAATAACCTGCAGGAGGGCGGCGTTGCGCAACAGCACCTCCAACCTACCCAGGGTGCATTTGGATGGAGGAGCTGGGGTGGAGTCACCGAAAGCCCAGATTCCCTTGGGTCAGCTTAGGCCGTGGCGGAACAAGACTGAGCAAAATAATTACACTGGAGAGGCGTTGGGTCGTTGGGCCTGTCAAGCAGGGAGATGGATTTTGAATTTTTTCTTACGGGCACTCCTCTTCAGTCGAGCTTCTAGTGGGGGTAGGAGCAATGTAGGAAGGGATTGAGCCTAGCGTCACCAAGATCAATACTCCTCTGCATGGTGTCGCGCACAAACACCTGCTCCTCTTGGGATCACAGAGCCACCGAAAATAACCTTTGGCAAAACCGTCACCGAGCAAAGGAATTCATTTTTAATAGACGGTGAAATTTTTGGCACAGGGTGAAAGCCGTGTTTTATTTCCACACATATTAAAAATGCGCTGTACCTACCTGAGCAGAAGCTGAATCAAACCTGCGACAAGCTCTAAATTCAGACTTACAAACACACATAAGACCACACACACACACACAAACACACACACACACACACACACACACACACACACACACACACACACACATGTTTAAATGGCAAGACAGGCTTCATGTATCACCACCGGGTGCTGCGTAATATGTCTGCTAGAAATCCAAAAATGTAATGGCCCTGGGCTGTAAAATGCAAATTAAATTCCAACGAGGGGTGAATCCATTTTAAAAAGTAAGCTAATTAAATCTGCTTGTGCATGGTAATCTTAAATTACACACCACAACCATGAAAAATGGACAGGGGACAAAAAAACATGCAAACCCACATAACATACAGACGTGTAATAGGCAGAGTGAAACTAGGAAAGGAAAACGATTAAAAGGAACCCAAGATTCATGAGCAGAAAATAGAGGAAAAAACACTCAGTCACAACGTTGATTTCTTTTTCAGTCTATATTTTCTATTTGCGGGCTCGGCGGGCTACAATTAAGGGGGCGGTTTACTGTACTCCACCACTGATTTTCTTGGCCATCGATTTCGCTGTTAAGACTAATTTCTTCAGCAGTTTCCACAACTGACTATTTGCTTTTCATTCAATATGAGCCGGAAAGGTTCAAAGGGTTTAACCCCTTGAAGCCGTCTCGAAGGTTTGAACCAATAACATTGTAAGCTGTGTCGCAGGTATGTCTGTGGCAGACTACAGCTGAAATTGAATTATGGGAACAAGGCTTGTATGGAGTCCGTTTAAAGGGGGGTGGGGGATAAGCCATTATCCACAACTTTGAGGGGCGGCCAGAGCGCATACATCAGAGAAGCCACTGACCCTTTTTAAATCTGCCTCACAGAGGAGATGGAGAGAAGCAGAAGCCTTCTGAGGAAGACAAGATGAGGGGAGAGGGCAGTGAGAGAGAAGGAGAGAGAGGGAGGGGGAGAGAGAGAGAGAGATTGGCAGGATGAAGGTAGTCACATTATCATGCAATACTCTTCCTTCATCCAGTGTTCCCTCATTCTGTTTATCTAGAGCTTGACTAGATTTAGCTTCACATGCTGCTAGAGGTAAAAAGCGAACCATTTTTGTCAGCCTGCATAAACTAAAACAATTGGTTATGGATGTGGAAGTGTCCCCATGCATGCACTAACATGACAAACATACGACGCTTCGGTAGTTCACTTCTTAAGTGTGGAGGATTTGTCATTCTGGCCATAACATTTAACAGTGCGTACAAAACCTGCATAAAATAAAACATCTGTCCATTATAGAGACTGTGCTCCATGAAATAATTCAACGTTCAAATCTCCAGATTATATTCAAGATCTGCTCATTCTGAGGGGACCTAGCTGTAGTGTCCCCTCAGAAGTCTGTAGTGCAGAAAATAACCTACTTCACTTCCGTGCATGCAAATAGCCGCATTTCAGCTTTTCAGCAGTTCAATGTGAAAACTAAAAAGCTTTAGCCCGACAGGACTGGAGCCTGGAGCGTCCGTGAAGAGACGGCTAACGATAAGGAAGGTGTGAGTGGAAAAGCCAGGCCTGAGGTGATAAACCCACACTGCTCAAACCGTCTGCCGGTGGTGAGTTGGCCTCTCCTGTGCAGCCCGTGCACACTCTAATCAACTGTTTGCTTGCAGCTCACGGCTAGGAGCAGAGACACAGAGGTCTGAGGGAGAGAGGGAGAGAGAAAGAGGCCTTCAGGTGATAATTTGATATTTCTTTAAAACCCCGGTCTCTAAACTACTCCAATTTGCTCAAGTTTAACTTGAGGAGAGGAAATCTTTCCACAGCAAACAAGTCTCCTCCATGAGTTCAGAATACTTCAAATAGGTAGGCAGATTAACATTGTATCATCTGTTCTTGCCACAGATAAAAGCGTAATCTTGCCAGAGAGATGAATTTCTGGAAATATACTGCCAACAAATTAAGAGTGACATTCTAAATACTGCATGAATACAAACAAAAGTAAACAAGGCTAAACCATTCTGTGTTGTTATTACTCTGCGTTTCGTCTTAGATCTTCATCAGATGCATCATTTGAAATGTGGTGCAATTGCTCATTTCAATGTTGTTGAGGTATTATTAATTCTATGTATTCAGGCAGGCTGGTATAATAACTGTCTTAATCAGCAATGAATAAGTGCTATAGGGTACTACCTATAGCCAAGGGTTGTCTGCCGTTAGCCATTGAAGACTGGCAAGAAGAGCTCGTCTTAGATAATGGATGGAGGCCATTTTAATTACTCATTATGAGACAACAATTGGATAACCAACGTAATGGTAGATACAGCCGTCATTAATATGGATCATGTCTCGATGACACACAGACTGCACAGCCTGTGACCGTAAGTGTTCCATTCAGAAAAACTCAGCTTCCCCTCTGCATCATTTAACAAGATAACCAGGCAGCCATTGAGCTAAGCAGCCCGAGGAGCGAGCAGGCATTGTACTGTGAAATGTCCTAGGGCGTGAAAGGAAGGAGAAATTCGCTGCAACTTTTAATAACTGTGAAGAAGAAGGGAGGGAGGGGGGGGCAAAAAAAGAAAGAATAACTATCAGAGCCCGCAATCTTTCGGGTGAAAACTTGGTACGTGCCTCCCACATTCCCCTCTCTCCCAGGCTGCGCTCTGCATCCTAAGCGCGGGGCACCGAGAGCACGGCAAGCCAGAAGCTCTTTTCCTGGCAGCAGATAAGAGAAAGCGCCCCGTAAACTTCCATGAATATCCATCCAAGAGGAGGCCTCCTGTAATCACCATAAACTGTTAAAGGCTACGCTAAATTTGAACGTTTAAA
>NW_027468664.1:19124233-19159233 GCF_046254945.1 Alosa pseudoharengus
ACTAGCCTGGAAGCCAGCCCAAATGTAACCCCTTCCACAAAATCTGAGGTCAGGGAATTCTGAATATAATTAAGTTTGGTTACGTCAGGCTAGTCAGTCACAGCCCCAAAATTAAATTATGGGATTCTCACATCAAAAAAGTTCATCTTCATTAGGTTAAAAAAAAAATGTAGCATCAGTTATTGCTTTATTCCTCTGTGTCTAGTGTGCTACTTCCTCCCATTCGAGTCGTTATGGAGCTCATCAGTCTCCATCAGATGCTGCCATCCATCAGCATGGGGAGCTGCTGATGATCCAGGCGGACGTGGAATATGAATCGTGTGCCGACACGTTCACGAGCTGACATCATTTATTGATGTCGATCCACATTCGATTTCAATTGCTGGTGTGTGTGTGGGTTTTTTTTCCTTTTTCCGAGCACAAAGGATCTTAAAGAAATCAATTACTCCTCCAGTGTCTGGTCTGCGGTTTAATTACGCCGAAAGACAGCCTCGTATTTCGGCACTGAGCTCCAAGAGGTCAGCTTTTGCTCCCCGAGACACAGAATTGATGGTAATTGACTTCAAATGAACTAATAAACGGATTCTGACATCGGGGGGAGATAAAAAAAAGGCATTCATCTTGTGAGTCCTTGGAAGTATGGGTGCTCGTTATGGACAAAAATCTCAAAGGCTCTCACAAGGCCTATGCTGCAAAAGTGACAGTATTACAACTTTGTTTTTGTTTTTTTTCAAAATTGCAAAAATAGCATGGATGGAACACACTGTCTTAAACCAGCAGTAATGGGAACAACCAAATAGAACAGGAAATGTAAACACAAAACTTTAGTGTTTGTGTATCAGTTCCTGAGGTGCATTCAAATTTTGCAAACAGTGACGAACGTTTTCTTTGAACAGTTAAATTTGAACAATTTGGTGTTTGCATTCAATTGTAACGTAACTGCATTGTTACCTTCATCAAGCTCACGTCCAGTTCCACTATATTGTAACGATTTGATACCGAACCATACAGTTGTCCAATCAAAAGGTTTATTCACTGGGAACGAGAGCCGGGACACAGATAGACCAAGACCAAGACACAGAACACAATGCAAACAGGGCAGGTCAAGCACGCACACACACTACACAAACAGGGGAGGACGCAGCCTCCCACACAAAAAGGATCACACACGAGGGAGAACTAAAAGGGAAACATGTTACAATAAAGACGCTAACATTACACACAAAACTAAGGAGAATAACGACATAAACCCCCCCATATGTTCGCTCTCGTATCCCAGGATCCCCTGCGCGGGAGAACGCGAACACTGTCTTTTTGCGCCGACGTTACACAGCTCCCCCAACAAGCCATTGCCGTCCTCGGCAATGCCCACGAGGTAGCCACATGCTAACGTCGGCGCGCGTCGCCCGCCACTCAGTTCAGTGCGACAGTACCGCCAACTCACGTGGGGTGCACGCCGCAGGAGCTCACTCAACGGGCGCCACGCTGCTAGCAATCCAGTACGGGCGTGCTAGCAGCCACGTGGCCGACCCGCTCGTCACCAGCTCCCTCTCAGCAGCCGCCCTCAGGCTGCACTTTCCGCGGCGTGACACCGCGGCACTCCTCCTCTCCAGACGGGGCCCTAGGTGGCCTTACAACCGTCGACACTGTACCAAGCACCGGGGTTCGAGGGGGGCCAGATGAAGCTGCGCCAACGCCACTCCGCTCCGTCGAGTCGCCGACCAGGACAGACAGGCACCGACTCCACAGCAACCGGACCGCGCTGAGCTCTCCCGCTGCAGCTACCGTCTTCGGCGTCCCTCCTCGTGTTGCCATCTCGCAGAGCCGTACTGCTCTGTTCCCGGCCCGTTCCACTCCTTCGCGGCCTCGGCGAAGGCACGACCCCCGAGATGGTCGTGTCATCGAACTCCACACACAAACTTTTTCAAAAGGCGCCGGCCAACAGGCCAACTAGAACGGGCGCCCACACAGCACGGTGCCTCTCACACGCACCCAAAAGTTAAAGCACACACCAAAACAGTCACACACTAGAGGGCCCTTCCGTCGAAGCTGCCCCACCGTCGTGAGTTCGCTGCCCTCAGCGGCTCCGCCAACCGTCCATCGTCTAGGAACCTCTTCCTCGCCGCACTCCCTCTCTGCTCACGCGTCGCGGCTCGCCGTGGAGTCAGCGCCCAGGCCATCGCCGTCCTCTCCGCGAACGCTTCTTCAGGCTCCCCTTCCGGCAAGAACTTCTCCCATGGCCGCAGGCAGCTCCAACCGAAAGCTCCTCTCCTCCGTCGGCAGTAGCGATAGAAGGCCCCGAGCTTTTTAGTAGCCCTTACAAGGGCTCTCTCTGCATCCTCTTGCGTGGGCCTCCACCCAGTGATGAGGTCTCCCGCTCCCAGCTGCTCCCGCTGAGTGGAGGCCATGTTCGAAAGTCGCTTCTGACACCAATGTAACGATTTGATACCGAACCACACAGTTGTCCAATCAAAAGGTTTATTCACTGGGAACGAGAGCCGGGACACAGATAGACCAAGACCAAGACACAGAACACAATGCAAACAGGGCAGGTCAAGCACGCACACACACTACACATACAGGGGAGGACGCAGCCTCCCACACAAAAAGGATCACACACGAGGGAGAACTAAAAGGGAAACATGTTACAATAAAGACGCTAACATTACACACAAAACTAAGGAGAATAACGACATAAACCCCCCCATATGTTCGCTCTCGTATCCCAGGATCCCCTGCGCGGGAGAACGCGAACACTGTCTTATTGCGCCGACGTTACAATATGTTCACGGAGAACTTCGCAGAAACTCCAGGCAAACTGTTCGCAAACATTCACAAACATTAGCCTATGTTTGCGAATTTGAACGCACCTCTAATGTTTGTTGTTTATGATTACTTCTATTGAGTTTATTTATTTGTTGATACTTATGTTAAGAAAGTAACCCTGCAACTCAACACTATTTTGTTTTATTTACCAGGCATACCGTTATACTGTATGCTATATGAGCATTGCTCAGTAGTACTGTACATCAAGCAGTGGTGACTGTGTTGAGCTATGCCTTAAGCTCTGTGAGGAGGGTCTACCCCCCTCGTAGTATTCTCCCCAGGGGCAATGGTAGAGCCTCTAACCAGACAACAAAGGCCTCCACACAGACTGCATGCATCCCAGCCTATTAATGCTGACAGGGCAGGGTATTATACAGGGGAATGATTGCCAGCTTGACAACAATTGATCTGATCATGGGTTGTGGGTCCAACCAGTGGAAGAGGAGGCCATGGTGAGGGGAGAGACACATTGCGTCACCAAGGTGCCCTTTAGCTAAGTGGGTGTGAGCAACGTGTTGCCACCGAAACCGCTGTGTAATGCTCCTGTCCAATTCCATTTAGCCTGGGCTTCGCTGGGATGTGTGTGTGTTTAAGTGTGTGTTGTGGGAGGGGTCAATGCACCCACAGCTTCCTCTTGTGTGTGTGTGTGTGTAGGGGGCCTCTGCTTCAGCCCATCCAAACCTCAAACCTCAGAAGACTCTCCCTGAGCAGTTTATGGTGGTTGGAGAACCTTCACAAGTAAGTGAATGCCACATGCCAATGTTACAGGAAGTACCACCCCAACCTTTCTGAGTAGTCTTAGTGTAATGGATGTTTAGGCCTGATGTTTTAGCCTTAATTACTATGTAATAACACAATTATTAATCCCTAATTACCAGTCACAGTATAATTGATTTATTCCCAAAGGGACTTAAGGTGAGGCCCACGATTTTGGTCATCTTTATTGATATGAGCTTGGTCTGACAGACTGTTTGTTTCCAATTACAGAATCAGGGCTGCTTTTTACAAAAGCGCACACACACTCAACTGAAAGTTAGATGAACAGCAATTTGACTTTGAAGTCCCAGATGCGTATTGAAGTCATAGATTAGGGTCAATTATTTCAAAAGGAAAATACACTTGAATATGTACCTACTTTGCTTTCAACATAAAGGTAATGTAGACATACTAAAATAGCATCAGCCTACAGGTATTGCCATGTTAAAGGTCAGGCGGCAAATGAAGCATATAGGGAACATAAAGCTTCCTGCACAAACTGTCATGCCTCACTCATCTCTCTCTCTCCCTCTCTCTCTCTCTCTCTCTCTTTCTGTCTCACTCTCTCTCTGTCTCTCTCTTTCTCCCCCCCCCTCTCTCTCTCTCTCTCTCTCTCTCTCCATCATTGTCCTGCCATCTACATTTAAATCAGCCTGACATCTTGCCCAAACGAAATCTGACTGCTGGAGGAATAAGCTCTAGTTCACTCTGAAGGTTGTTTTTTTAGGTTTCAGAGACCCCCCCCCCTCCCCCCCCCGACACTCAGAATTAAAAGACATACTTTACAATGGCCAAGGCTGGATGGCGTATGTCTTCCAGCTGTGCAGGGGTGCTAAGTACTACCTCCGATCACTCGACACACTCAAAATAAGGTCTGGGCGGTGTGCTGCGACCTCCTACACACACACACACACACACACACACACACACACACACACACACATACACACATCTCCACGGCTCCACAGCTCATCAAAGAAGAAATATCAAACCAGCAGGCAGAGAGGCGGAAGAGACTGCCTGTGCAATGACACCCAGCGAGAACTTTAAAGGTGACCTATGTGACTTCTGTTATTAAAAGTACAACAGCCTCAAGTCCTTATGCAGTTATGTAATTTTAAAGTTAAATTTTTAAAAGATTTTTGAGGAAGTGTGTTTTTTTTCTGTTTCCTTGTTTGCAGTGCCCCCAGAATTATTGGCACCTCTGCTAAAGTTGACTAAAAAGAGAATTATAAAATCATCTTTTGGAAATTAGCTGGTTTGATGCTCATTGAGCTCAATGCAAATCAAACCAGCTAATAGGCTAATTGAAATAAAACCATGCTAATCTCTAGGTATGGTGAAGGGTATGGGATGATGTGGGGCTATTTTAATTCCAAAGGCCAAGGAAACTTTATCAGGATGCATAGTATCTGTAACGATTCTGTGTTCCCTGTCCCTCCTTTGTTTACCTCCTGTGCCATGTGCTCCTGTGTTTACTTCCTGTCCCTGTGTTTTAGTTCCTGTCATCCATGTGCTCCTTTGTTTGTCTTGCCATCTCAGTTCCCTGTGTCTCCGCCCCTCACCTGTTCCTCATTATTAGTCTGCTAGTTTAATTATGATTTCCAGCCCTGTGTTCACCTGTCTCTTGTTTCTTGTCCACTTGTGCCTTGTTAGCCTTGTTTAACCCCTGTGTATTTAAACCCTCTGTCTCCCCTCAGTCCCCTGTCGGTCATTGTTTCGTGGTTGTAGTGTGCATTCGCATTAAAGATTCCTGTTTGCAAGTTTAAGTGTGCCTCGTTCTCGACTTGCCCTGCGCCTCGGTCCAGCTCTCCATACTGCAACCCTGACAGTATCCTGGATCCATGAAATAACTGGCCTTTTAAAAATAAAAAATCTGCCTGCCTCTATTGGAATTTAACATAGACCCCTGTGTTATGACCCCTGTATTTTAAGGAAGAACATTTATTTATTTATGATACATTATTCATTCACAAAGAAAATTGGTGCCCTTAAAGGTTGGATATTTCCTCTTTTTTTTTTACTTAAGGCATTAAGATCAATTTCCAAAAGATGATTTTATATTCCTCTTTTTAGTCAACTAGCAGAGGTGCCAATAATTCTGGGGGCAACTGTATTTTGTAACAGTGGCTTTCTAGGGGAAAATCCAATATCTTATTTTATATAACCCCCTTCACCTCCACCAATGCAGCACAGGGCATGATTTAGTGTGTGATCTGGCAATGAAGCCGTGTTGTCTTTAAATGTCACTGTTGTCATACTGCTCTCCGACACACTACATCCAAACAAAGTTCACAGTGCCAGACAAAGAGCAGCAGCAGCACACTAACTGAGCTTCACACCAACACTCCATCAAAAAAAACAATTTGATTAGTTCCTGTATTGTATCAAGAGTTCCAGCGATTTCATATGGTTGGGGTGCTTCTTGTGATGAGCATAGAAGATTCTGCTCTCAATGCAACCGTCTAACACTAGGCAGAGCAGGAGTGAATGAGGCAGGTAAAATAAAGCACAATCAATCAGAGATGCTAACACTCGAGAGGAAGCGACCGCAGGAATTTTCACTCAAATAAAACAGGAGGAGGGAGAGAAAGAGAGAGAGAAAGAGACAGAGAGAAAGAGAGAGAGAGAGACCAGCACTATATTTCCTCTAGCGTCATTGCGGCAAGTGTAATTTATAGCCGATTAACTGCGTTGTGCAATCATGAAACCCAAGGTCGAGGCTGGAGTTTGGTGGTGATGGGAATTAGAATGGGAGGACTGGGGCGAAGAAAGACAGAAAGGGAGGGAAGGGGAGAGAGAGAGAAAGAGAGGGGAAAGAGAAATGTGCACTGCGGTGTGTGTGTGTGTGTGTGTGTGTTTGTGTTGTGTGTGTGTGTGTGTGTGTGTGTGTGTGTGTGTGTGTGTGTGTGTGTGAATTGTAAAACACAATAGAGAGCCAGAGAAAGAGAGGCCAAGAGGGAGAAAAAAGAAAGGGAAAAAAGAAAGAAAGAGAAAAAACATAGCTGAGGTGGTCTCTCCTCCTCCAGTCTAATTGTCTCTCTCTTGGGTAATGCACGGTGACGGAGTGAGTGTGTGCTGGGTAAACTCTGCACTATTCCCCAACACCTCTTTACTCCCCCCCAACACACACACACACACACACACACACACACACACACACACACACACACACAAACATACACAATTCATTGAGTAGTCGTGTGATCCTTCACCACTTGCCTGTGTTAGTATAGTGTGCTATCACCCCACAGACTGCATTTTGCTGCAAAAAAAGTCTCCAATTGTTATCTATCTATCCATTTTTCAAGCAGTTTTCAAAGTGAGTGGTGAAAAAACCACAAAGCCACACTAGGGCTTTAAGCAGAAGATGAAACTCAGCATCACTCAGCATTGCGCAACCGCTATCAAATGTGGTAGCGAAAACGGATTCCATACGTGTGTCAATTGGCATTTTCTTGGCTAAATGGGAATGAGAGAATACACAGCACAAATATGTTCAAATGCCTACAGTCGACCTGAAAAACACAACCTCACTGACTGACCAATCCAACAGAAATCAATAGAAGCTTAGCGCTACCAACTGATGCATGCTTGCAAATGGAGTCAGTTGTCCTTTTCTAATTGAAAAGTTGAAGAAAAAGATGGAGCCACACAAGGCTTTGCAGGGCCCTTGGCTGGATAACTGATACAAACAGGCGAATCTCACTAAGATTGATAACCAACAGATGAATGTCTCCTCAATCTAGTTTCTAGGAAAGTCTATGAGTCCATAGATTGACACATTAATAAGAAGCCGTAAACATTATTGGAAATCTGTAATGCTAATAAATGTGACAGTTAATACTGTAAGCCCATTTATGACAATGTTATCACTAACACTTAAGCACTAAATGAGATTTTGAAGGCCTTTGAAGCAGTCATCTCAAATGATTGTCCTTGATATTAATTTGCACTTGGGAACCACTGTCTCTCATTCCCACATCAATAGGGAATATACAGATTTATACTTTACATAGCAATGCACTAAAGTCCAACCAGACAGACTGAGTCCCTCCAAGATGAGGGTACTGACTTTCACTTATGTGTCTCCAGTGATCTAAAGGTCACAATCCCAGCTTGTCTGACCTTGCAGTAACCAGACCAGCAGATAGATGTGGTTTTACGAAGGTCAGTGAGGATGACTCGGCTTGCAGAAGTGTGACGAAGCGGCCACTCTCCATTTGCCCCTCTACTCCATCCTTTGACCTCACTTGTCAAGGGGTTCCTGCGAAGCAATCACGTCCCCAATTGTGAGTGTGTGTATGTGTGAATGTGTGTATGTGAGTGTGTATACAGTATGTGTGAATGTGTGTATGTGAGTGGTGAGTGTGAAAGCTACTTCTGAGATACTGAGAGATGACTGGCTGAGATAGACATAAAGAGAGATAGAGAGAGAGAGAGAGAGAGAAATATCTTATGGACAATTGAGTTCTGAAGCGTGCAGCAGTAATGATAAGGGCAAAGTGATAAATCAGTTGGTTCTCATTCACTTCCATTCGTCTCCTTTTAAAAATTGAATGTATGTGTGTGTGTGTGTGTGTGTGTGTGTGTGTGTGTGTGTGTGTGTGTGTGTGTGTGTGTGTGTGTGTGTGTGTGTGTGTCAGAAAGAGAAAAAGATTGAGTTACTGAGTGTGCTTGTTTGAAAATGTATGAAAATAGAAGAAGCTCAAATATGACCATGACTAGCAATGTGTGTGTGTGTCAGGGTTGTGCACAATTCGAATTGCAATTCTGCTTCCTGTTTGCTACCTCAATTGAAATGCAAGTGAAATTCAAGAATTGAATTGGAATTTAAGAGCCAGTTTCAGTATGTGTGTGTGTGTGTGTGTGTGTGTGTGTGTGTGTGTGTTTGTGTGTGTGTGTGTGTGTGTGTGTGTGTGTGTGTGTGTGTGTGTGTGTGTGTGTGTGTGTGTATGTGTTTGTGTCTGTGCACCCCTGTGCGCATACATGTGAGGAAAGTCTATTCAGTCATCTTCACTGCAGTGAAAGAAACAAAAATGGGAGTGCTGTCCTTGTATAAGCAACCTTGCCGATTTCACAGCAAAGCAATCACAAGGGACAATCTTTTTTTGCCCTTGCTTTTTAAAACCTCGCTTTAAAAAAAATAAAAAAATCTCGTATCCTCTTGGCACGTTGCCAACAGATAAGCCGCGGTGTGATGAATTGTGAAACCCCATACGGCAAAGATGAACATTTCCCAAAGCTACTTAACCTGCATGAGGTAGCCGCTTATAGAGTAAATATAAAAAGCGTACAATGCTTTATCAAGTGTTACACCTACTGTTGGTGCAAGTGACTAAATGCAATGCTACCATGTTTTTTTCCTTCAGTGTATGATTAGTCTCCTAAATGAACTATGGCATGAGAAAGCACGAATCTAAATGACCGCGATAAATCAGAAGTTCGCTGGTGAACAGCCAACACCAACTTTAACTGTGCTGCATGTTGGTGTGTACTATTTATGCAATACATTCCACTTGCATTTAATTAATCTGGCACTCCACTAAAACCAACGCTGAGTCAAATGACTTGGTGCGCCTGAGTTTGTTATGAAAACAGTCGGTCAAGTGCAGATCTCACACATCCATTTGCAAACACTGACATTTGAAGTGACAAGAGCCTAATTTGCAGACTCGTCGAGAGCTGTATTTCAGACTTACATTAAAATATGTGCAAAAAGCAAGATGGGGGGGGGGGGGTTCCATCACAGAGCTATAGCAAGCTTCCTTTAATTGCCTGCGCTGACAGAAGCTGGGCGCAGGCTTTGCATGGAAGTGTTTTAATGTGTAAATAAGTCTCGGGTTTCCCCTGTACTGTTTGGCATTGGCACTCATTTTTCTGTGCTCTTGCTCTCGCTCGGGAATCGAGGGAGAAAAATGTCACCCACCGACTGGCTGGCTAGCTGACTGGCTCGCTAGCCGGCGGCACAAAGTGACAGCACAGTTTTAACTCCAGCCAGTGAGGAGGAAGAGAGAAAGAGAGGAGACGATGGGGAGGAAAATGGACAGACAAAGAAGAGAAGAGAGAATGAGAGAAAGAGTGAGAAAGGGAGAGAGAGAGAGAGAAAGAGAGAGAAAACAGAGAGAGCAAGAGAGAAAGAAACAGTGAGAGAAAAAGAGAGAGATAGAGAGTGAGAGAAAGAGAGAGAAAGAAAGAGAGAGAGAGAGAAAACAGAGAGAGAGCAAGAGAGAAATAAACAGTGAGAGAAAAAGAGAGATAGAGAAAGAGAGAGAGAAAGAGAGAGAGAGAAAGAGAAAGAGAGAGAAAGAGAGAGAGAGAGATAGAGAGAGGGGGGGGCAGGGGGAGGAAGAGGGGGACGGATGAATTGCTGCAGCTTGTGTGTGTCCGGCTGAGCCAGAGACGGGCCAGCTTGGAGAAGAGCCAAGAGGAACGTGGCGTTAATGAGAGAGTTCCATCTCCGTCAGCCCGCTCCAACACCAGCAACTGCTGCCAACGTCCGAGTGGACATGGGTAGGAGGGGAAGTAGGTGGGGGTGGGGACGGCGGATAACAGGACAGGTCAGCAGCACAGCCCATTTTATTACCAAAATCATGCAAAATGGAGATACCTGCTGGCTTTGGTGCAACTCTGTGAACATGGCAGCTTTTAAAAGCCATGTTTAGAAGTAAAAAAGTGGTGAAAATATACAGAAAGTGGTAAACATGAAAAAAGGAAAACAAAACTGTCACCACCTGCAAAAAGGAACTGGATTGCAGGGTCATGTGAGGAAGGGAAAGGAGTGGCAGACATGGTAAGAATGGCTATAATTTCACTGACATGCCATATGGGCATATTTGTTTGATGACACCAGCACATTGCAAATGTGCGTGTGTGCGTGTGTGTGTGTGTGTGTGTGTGTGTGTGTGTGTGTGTGTGTGTGTGTGTGTGTGTCTACACTGTGTATTTATGTGTGTCTATTGTGTAATGGCCGCTTTCTACAGCCATACAGCCAGGATGCAGAGTTCACGCTTGATGGACCAGGAAAGAGAGACAAATACACACACACACACACACACACACACACACACACACACACACACACACACACACACACACACACACAAACTGAGGGATGGCTCTAACGAGAAGCCAGACACAGTCTGATAGGCACAAGCACACCAGACACTGGTTGCCCAGGGTAACAGGAGTGAAGAGATGGAGGGAGAGAGAGGGATTTGGGGAGGAAGGGAGCAAGGGAGGATGGAAGGGAGAGGAGTGCTGATAGAGGAAGAGAGGGAGAGACCAGGACATGAAGACACACTGGCTCATCATGACACCGAAGGGCATTTCACAAAAATGGTAGAATCACTCTGGGGACACAAAGTGTGGCAAGTGGGATGCTTTGCCTGCAATGGCGCCTACAGGACAAGCCTTGCTCTTAGACTGCTGTCTGTGCCCCTTTTTCCTCTTGCATGCACTGAATCTGCCTATGAAAGTTGGTAGGGACCTAGACGCAGAGTTAAATCCCACTGGCAATCAAATTTTGTACCAGAAAAATGAGGGAATTGGGAGGGCTGAAAAGAAATAAAATGAAAAAAGTAAAACTGGGAACATTTTGCCCTACATGTGCCTTCTGTGTCTTTTTACCAAATTGCAGCGATTCCACCTAGAGTAGTTTGTGACATTTTACAGCACAGACCTGCATCACGCCAAAACTGCACACTCCTAGTCTACAGGGGATTTGAGGACGAGCCTTGGCTGCCTTGAGTTCTACAGTATAAGGACTCAAATCGGATATCCTCTGTCCAACTCCCAAGTTTCATAGGGAATTTGGAAAGGTCAAACGCAGATGGTTGTATTCCTGTACACGGACACACTGTAAAAAGTGCAGGGATTCATAATGCCGATGTTGAGGAACTCCATCTCTGGGTCAAACTCATGAGCAGAGCAGACAAGATGGTCAATGGTGATAAGAGGGGTTGGCAGTGGATGTGCAGGGAAAGTAAAGCTATAAACTACACAATGAGGTATACTGGCAAACAAACACTTGATCGAACAAGCATATGGATCTGTAATTGAGACTAAAAAGGTATAAGGAAAGAAACGTTTTTATTTTAACTGTGTGCGCTCAACCCGACCTCTGAGCAGGTCAATTGCTTCCCCTCTCCACACCACATGGGTCCCATTGTCCATTGTTCATTCAACTTCCATCCGGGATTGGTTGTAAATACAACACCACGTATGCAGCCAAGGTGCAATCGAGCGAGCCTGAGGTCTCTCTTTTTCCCCCCACTCCCCGTGCCTGTGGTAGCTCTGTGTCTGAAACCCTAGACTGAATAGGGCGGACGGACACAAAACACCTTGGGGGTAGGACAAGCAAGACAAAAAATGGAGAGAAATAGAAAGAGAGAAAGAGACAGACACAGAGAGAAAAAGAAAGAGAGAGAGAGAGAGAGATAGACTCCCCTGAGGTCGAGGGGGGTCAGACAACACAGTCTCCCTGCAGAGAGGCAGTAACCTGACCGCCCCATCCGCAATGTGCTTGGGGGTCAAGTCTCGCTGTCTGCTTGACGCCCACGCTTGTCGGTTTGACCCCCGACCCTTGATTTCCAATTAAATCACCAAGCTGCAGTCAGTCCCTGTCCCCCAGACTCCCCTTTTGCTCCTGCGCCTCCAGACACCAGCAGATCATGCACTGTAAAGAAGACAGGGAAGATTCTGCAGGCACGCTTTTTACAGGAAGATCATCACTACCTCCACCTCTCTGCTGGACCAGAGCTCTAGCAATCAGCATTCAAGCCACATCTGAGCTGGATCTAGCCTCAAGATATGAGGACGACATTGGCTGGTGTGAGGAGAAGTGAAGCTCGTTGGTATGGGGATCGGTGGATGCCCAGCCTCCATCAGGCACATCGGTAAGGAGCGTGGAGCAGAGAGAAACTCTGAGGAGGAATTCCACACATGAAATGACCATGAATGGAAGAGGTTTGCCCTCTGGGGCTGTGCCCGACTAAGGGTTACAGTATATCAGCCAACTACGAGACCAGATTTCCAGACCACTGAGGGGACTACCCTAAAGAGACATCTCATTGATGTTTAAAACATGAGCTGCATAAACTTACAACTTTAAATGAGAAACAAATAGCTTTAAGCAATTTAACGTCTGGCAGATTCTTAATCCAGTAAGTAATAATCCAGTAATAATACACTAGTAACTGACGGCACAACATAGAGGACAGTCCTCCTCTCCTCCAGCACACTTCCTCAAGTACACTTCTGTGTACAGACTGCATGGGGATGACACACACGATATGTTCAGGCCTGATGGCTAAATACCAGAGACATGAGTCTGACAGGAGTGCTGTGGCCCTCGGTGGTCTGGGGGCCAAGGCCAGCATCCAGCGTCGCGCGCCCAGCCGTCGACAGTCTGTCAGCATCTGTATTCACGAGACCCGTCGCTTTATAGTGTTCGCCTCGCCTCAAATGTCAGACGGCTTCATGCATATTACATGTGTTCACATCCCATACTAGTGAAGCCAGAAATAAAATCAGGCACGCAACGCTTGTTTTTTTCCCCGCACAAAAGACAGTCCCAATGCTGGCCACCCCCGATACATGAAAACCTTGATGATTAAATATTTGCACCTTGTCCGTCAACCGAGCAAGGTTCGCTGCCTCGCTTGCCTGATTCTGACAGACGGGGGTCTCTATCGCCACACTGTGCCATCACAGACAACAAAAGACCACCGATTCTTTATTTAGTCAACATTGTGATGAAAAGAAAAGCAAGAGAAGCTGGGACGGCTTTATCACTGCATATCTTTCCTGACAGAAAGAATCGTTGCATGAGAAATGTCCCTTGATACGAAATGGTAATATGACAGCCGGGTAGACAAACTGCTTTTTATGTCAATATGGTGCTAGCGGGAGATAGGGCATTTATGAGGTGGATTTATGCTTGCGTTAGTATTCAATGATAGCACACAACGATCTCCCTGTTTCATAGTCTGGAGTGAAATTGCATTTTTTTTTTGTTAGCTTCTCTTTTGAAAGCCTTATCGTAATAGCAAGCAACAGCTGGCCAATAAGGCGAAAGAAAAAAAAGTGTTGTCACTATAAAAGAAGGCTGTTGTGTGTGAATCCAGGGCAGTAAATGCAAGCACCTTGTGACTTCAGAGCACCCCTGTATCTTGGCACAAAAGGTCCAAAGGTTTTTGTTTCTGCCCACAGATTTCTATGTCCTGTAAACAACAGGCTTAAATGGCAGGAACTATTAAAAAGTGGGTTTCCTACCATGGGCTTTTGTTCGGCACGTACAAGGCTCAGGAACAGGGAGCGACTCCCAAAACGTTCTCACAAGAGCCGGGTTTTAAAATAAGAAAGGGCAACAATCCACTCCGGTGGCAACAAAGGGAGGCTGGAGGCCTCCACGCACACCAGATATGAGGCAAGAAGGTGAAAAAGAGAGGGAGCGGGAGGGAGGGAAAGAGAGGCAAAGCGAGAGGAGGAGTGTGTGAGGGTTGTGGCGGTGGGGGGGGGGGGGGGGGGGGGGGCGGGTGTAAGGGAGGAGAGGGGTTACCTCACTGAGGTTTAGATTTGGCCTGAAATAACAGAGTATGTGCAGCACTGCGGGAGCCTGCTGACAGTTTCACTCGCCCGCCCCTCCCACCACGTAGTAATTTCGCTGAGGTCTTGAATCGCCTCCCGCTCGGGAGGGGGAGAATTTCACACAAGGGCAAAAAAACGAAATCAAATCAAATAAAAATAAAGCAAAATGAAATGAAAGCAGTACGCTTTTTTTATTTTATTTAGAAGCACTGTGGAAAAAGTGTGCAGAAGAGCTAAACCCCTTGGGTTTGGGTCTGGAGAAGCCACCAGTCAGACATCAGAGCTTGGGACAGAGACGAGGGCACGCCAGCAGTGAGGTCAGAAATTCCACCGCGTTGGCGCTGGAAACGATCAATTAAAAGGCAAATCCCCCCTCGTCACATTTCTCCTCTGACCACACCAGTCAGGAGAAATCAAACACGAGGTGCGGAGAGATCTCTCTATTTTGGACGCTGCGTCGCACCGTTGCCTCCTCGTGTTGAAAACGGTGTGGAAAGCGAGGGCTGGTTTGGGTGTGCCGCCTCATTAAAAACAACTACAGTGTTTTTAGTGAGTCGTAGTTCGCACATATTAACTTGCTACAGGACAACCTGTTGTCATTATTTTCATAACTTCATCTAACTCCTTGTAAGTAGCTTTTAATCATGATGAAAGGCTACAGGGCTTTCCTTGATCTGTCTGAAGACACATCAAAATAGGAACAAAGACTGAGAGAAACCATAAAGTTTCACAGACACAAGCCACTGTGCCAGTGAATGATCATCAGCATTTGGGCCTTTGAGCAGTCACTTCCCTAAATTATGCTGAAAACAAACATGACCTACATCCAAAATAAGAAAGAAAGAAAAGCGAGAGAGAGAGAGAGACAGAGAGAGAGAGAAAGAAAGAGAGAGAGAAGGAGAAAGGGAAAGACAGAGAGATGGAGCCCCTGAAACATGGCAGGTACAGTGCATGATGAATGACTGTGCTTTGAGGAGACTGGGCACAGCTCTGAGGCCATCTTCAACAGGAAGCGTTAAAAAAAAGCCACAAAAACAAACACGCAATGACAGGACGAACCGGGCATGATGAATGGACGAGCACTGGGCAGGAGCCCAACGAGACACAGCCGACAGTGGGGCGGGGCAGGGCCCGTGTCTGCGCGCCTGCATTTGAACGATCTTAAAGTGCACTTCTCCAGCGATTGTCCTCACATATATATACGAAGAAATGACAAGGAGGACAAGGACAACCACCCTGACCGCATGCGTGCCATTCACCAGTCGAGAGGGGGAAAATAAGCAAGCGAAAATAAGAGCGAGAGCTCCGCTGCAGCTTCTTATCCCTGTCTCAAATGGCGAGACGGACGCCACTGAGTCGATGCCACATGTTCCCCTTTTCCATCCTTCTTCTTTATGTCTTTGAGCATCGCCTGTGAGCCGTATAAAAAAACCAAAGAGCTTGACGCGGCGGCAGCAAACAAGCAGTGGGAGAATTCCTGTTGACTAATTAGGCCCCGAGCCTCCAGTCAGATGTTGGCATTTCCTGTGTCCAGTTGGATTAGAGGTAGCAGGGCTGACAGTCCAGTGGGGCAGCTTTGAATTTATTTCACTGGAGCGGACCCATAGTCCTCTGTGCCCAGATACAGTGGGCCAGCCTGTAATGGCACTCTGTCCAGTACTAGAGGTTGGAGGGGGAGGGGGATTGGGGGGCGGGGGGGTTCCAATTAACCAACAACAATTGAGCGTTTAATCTCAAATGCCTCCATTGCCAGGCTGTTTAATACATTCCCTATATTTCATCCACTGGACATTACAGCTGCGAAACGGCCATTCTGCATGGAGACAATGCTGGAGTAAGTATGACATTAAACAGATCTCTGGGTCATCAACTGAGACTGGTGTGATATTTAAACCCCCAAGCATACAATAAAGATAAATGTTCTCAATCATTTTATACATAATCAAATCTTCTTCTTATTTTACTTTATCTTGCTGTCACTATCCAGAATTTGCTAACTCAATCTGCATATACCAATATGCCTGGAGTGGTCAAGGAACTCTGTCGACAATATCTCTCTATTGGTCAATCAGTCTTAAAGTCTTGCAATTCAGTGTGAAATCTTCATAATGACCAACTGTCAGCTTCCTTGTACTGAACAGTTCACAGAAGACTTTAAAATAATTATGAGCGCATTGGGGAGCTGGCGGTTGCCATGGAGATGTCATAGAGGAGTCAACTAACCTGGCTGGAGTGTGGAGTATGGTGAAAAACAATGACACAGGAAAGATATAAGGGCTTACAAACAACCAGGCCTGTGAGAGGGTAACAACACAGCCTGTCTGACAACAGCCATTTCCTCAGTTTGTTAATCTGAGAGTGTGCGTCTCTCCCTGTCTAGCATTATCTCTGCCATGCAGTATATCAATTCTCTCTAATACACACACACACACACACACACACACACACACACACACACACACACACACACACACACACACACACACACACACACACACACACACATACACACACACAGGAAACGCTGCAGCCAGTGCTCTTCCTTGATTTCATTTAGGCATCTCCAGTTAACCCTCTCTAACAGTAAATGTCCAATCACTCTGTGCCCTGGAGCACACAGGTCATTATTCTCAGTCCATCACCCCGGGGTGAAATAGCCCGTCTTTTTTTTCTCTTTCAGTATACTTTTGTCTGTAAAACCACAAGCTGCTGTTTAGTCATTCCTCTTTAATTGCTAAAAGTGACTTAATGGCTACAGGATTTAATGGTGGTGACTGCGGTCAAAAATGACCAATTCAGCCTTTAAAGTGATATGACAGGCTCACGAATTCAGCCTTTTTACAGTGATATGGGGGACAAAGCCTTAAAGAGACACGCAAGCAGAACTCTACACGGACGGACAGGCAGCAATTAATGTGTCAGAAATAACCAAGGACAAAGTTTCCCGGGAAGAAAAACTGAGGACAAGCAGAAAGTCAGACACATTTCCATCATGGTGTCTAGACACCCACACAATCGCCATTAGAGTCATGATGATAGACAGACGCTGAAAAACATCAGAGAGAAGAAAAACATGACTTTGTTCATTCTCTGCATGCTCATGAGGGCGATATAACAAGTGAGAGAGGGGAGTTAGGGGATTTATAGCAGATCGATGCGTGTAAGCCCTGTTACAAATAAGTTTACATCGCCAACTCATGCAATATGGAGAGGGCAATCATCTCGGAAACGTGCACTCTCTGCACTTGCTCCCTCCTCAACGTAAAAAAGAGAGAAATGTGTCCCATTGCAGAAAGAGAAAGTGAGTGAGTAAATGAGTGACAGACAACGAAAGAGGGAAAGAGAGAGAGAGAGAGAGAGAGAGAGAGAGAGAGACAGAGGGAGAGGGAGAGTGAGAAAGAAAGAGAGAGAGAGGGAAGGAGGGAGCGAGAGACAGAGGAAGAGTGAAAAAGAGAGTGAGAGACAGAGAGAGAAAGAGGGAATATTCTAGAAAGTGCAGTGGCCAGCAGGCAGAGGGCATGGAACAGATTAAATCTGCGAGCATGACAGAGTCGTTGGAGTTTATGAGGCGCTGGACTTTGACGGGAGAGAGAAGTTGTCTCCAGAGTGGAGCTCCGCTCAGCTCACTCCCCGAACCCAACCAATTTCATGGTCGTGAATGGACCTTAAAGGACACCCATTCTATGCTCCCGTAGAAAGACAGAGGCACATGATAACGTATCAGAAAAGGGTAAAAAAGGAGAACAAAATACAACAATCAGCATAATTCTATACGACTTTATGATTTTATCAATGAGTTCATGTGACATTGCGCCTGACTTGCATAAAGAAATACATTAGTCCCACAGTGCTGTATTGTTACAGTAACGGTACTGTAAAATGCAGAATTTCCACTGTAAATATCCAAAGACAACATATGAGGAGAGCAGTAGGCCACAGCTCCTCGTGACTGGTGAAGTGAAGCCAGGACAACACATAAAGCACTGGGGCCACGGATCACAACAGATTACTCCTCCTCCTCCTCTTCCTCCTCCTCCTCCTCTTCCTCGCCCCTCGTCACACAGCGTGCGAGGAGGATCCCCATCGGTGCACTCCACAACTCCAGGCGGCTCCTAATGCAGCCCTCCTACTCCCTTTGCTGTAATCCACCAGCCCACTCCCACCAGTGGACAGCCATGCTGCTTCAAGATAACTTCCTGGGGTTGTGTGTATGTGTGTGTGTGTCTGTGTGTGTGTGTGTGTGTGTGTGTGTGTGTGTGTGTGTGTGTGTGTGTGTGTGTGTGTGTGTGTGTGTGTGTATGTGTATGTGTGGTGGGGGGTGGGGTGGGAGTAGGAGGGGGTGATTCCATTAGAGCTGCTGCTTCTTATCAGACCTCGACCGAGGGATGACACCCCTCGCCACGACAGCCCATAATAACCCCCTCAGCGGGGACTGTCAGCGGTTTCCTTTGTGGCTCCCGCTGCTGACGAGAGGCAAATTCCTCCCCTCTCCTCTTCCTTCCCTCTCTCCCTCACTCCTCTCTTCTCTTCTCCTGTCTCACACCAATATCTTCTCCGTGCACCCTTTGAAAGCCACGCCGAGGTGGTAAGAGGATGATTGAGCTCTTTAGGTGAGAGTTGAGATCTTGGACCAGAAAGATGCTGTGCTGCACACCCAACGCTTTGATTCTGTATGTGTGTGGAATGTATGTGGGATGTGTGTGTGTGTCTGTGTGTGTGTGTGTGTGTGTGTGTGTGTGTGTGTGTGTGTGTGTGTGTGTGTGTGTGTGTCAGAAGACAGAGCACATACCAATGCAACTGGCTGGGCATGAGTTCATTTGGATGTTGAGGACACCAAACAACTATAGAGCCACCTGAACCAGCCTCTCAACCCTTCGCCCCCGACAAACTAAAGCAGACACACTGAAGCCCTTTGTGAACCCAAGGCTTGTGGTAATGGTCTCCCAGCGGGTCATGTCACACTGGCCAGTGGTCCTGACCCGCTTCAAAGCCCCCAGCCCCCACTAAACACCTGTGGAAAAAAATAGAGAAAGAACTAGCTAAAAAGAGAAAGAAAAATGTCACACCTGTGACATCCAGGGCCAGATGGGATGAGAGAGAGAGAGAGAGAGAGAGAGAGAGAGAGAGACTGTGTATCTCCCCCGTGGGACTAATATTGATCCAGCCGAGGGAGGAGAGGGAGGCCCACAGGACTAGCCTTTCAATTCCACCTCCATGGCAGAGATTAGGCTGTAGGTCCTGCGCTAACCCAGAGAAAGACACCGGCGAGAAAAGGCAGTAAAGGAGCAGCGGCTCAAAGGGGTCCAATAGGAGGCTGAGTAGAGACCCAGGGCAGGGACGCCTGTGGCTTTAGCGTAGCGCTACATCTGAAAGCTTTACTCCGTCCAACACCCACAGACAGCGTCCCCAGACAGGAGGCTGTGACAATCCAATTAGCACCCTGTTTTAGCTCAGCAGTAACACTCTGATGCAACCCACTCACACTATGGAGGTTGGGGGGGAAGGGGTTGTGAAAAAAAAAAACTGGGGCGTGGGGTCAGGCGCTTTGGCCATGTTTATCACCTATGGATATTAATACCACGTAGGCTGAGAAAGGGATAAATCACTATTAGGTCGTAAATAGTGCCTGTGGCCACTCTATCTCCAGGCCTGGAAGGGGTGGGGGTGGGGGGAGGGGGGTAAATATGTGCAAGGAGGCTGGGGAAGCAATTTCGGACAGTGGGGGAGGGTGGGGTTGCGGCCAGTATGTCTATCAAGTCTGGAAAGGTGGGGGGATAGTTGATCAATGGTTTTTCGGGGTCAGCAATTACAGGAATACAATTCAACCCCTCAAGTCAATACTGTGGGGGCTAGCAGCAGGAAAAATGGTGTGAGGGTGAGAATCGTTCAACACATACCGTTATGTCACTAGTGTTGATGTGAAGACATGTTGACTTGGGCAGGCAAGAGGAAATGAGAGAGAAAGAAAAAAAAAAGAAGTGCGAAATGAATACTGGCAAAGACATCTCTTCTCCTGTAATTCAGAATGTGATAAATAATGCAGGAGCTACAAATGTAATGGGAGATGTGAGAAGCCTATATCAAATGTGCCTAATATATTCAATTCAGTTAAAACTGCCAAGAACAGTCGTTTTCCACTGCAGCCTTTACTGTGATCGACTCGCAACAGATGGCGCCTGGTAAAATCTGTTCCAGTTACGGGTTCATTGAGTCGTTTCTGCAGCTACAAAATGGCCTTGATTACCTTTTTTTGTGTCACCCCCAAACTGCCGGTGGTCGAAACTGATGGCGGCATTACAGTAGCATCGGGAGAATGGAGCCGCTGCTGAGTGTGTCTGCTGGTCACCGGAAGCGGCCCTCATCAAGCCAGACGATCCCTTGGTCTGTGAATGAAAGCACTATATAAGCCGGGCAGGACTAGAGGGCATGATATGCCATTATCGACCCACACTGGTATCGTGCCAGCCTCGCTGTCACCACCCTCGGAAAGATGCTGAAACACAAGCCCTCCGGGTTATGCTCAATTGGTAATTTAAATCCAATCCCTGATGTTGCATCCCGTGGCTTACTGCATGCCTCAGTGTTCAGACTTACATAACAAAGAACACAGTGTTTTTGTAGCGTTGGCTACACTTATGTTTGCCATTTGACTCCAGCAGCTCACAGACAAGCAATGCTACTTTGAGTCCAAAACTAAAGAGCGATTCAACAATAGATTTCCTTAGTTAATACGCATATAAAGCCGCCCATTTCAAAGCCACTTTGATGGCATTTATTGAACCGTTTTACGTTTGCCGATCACCTTGTCACTTAAATCTTCAATGCAGTTTGACTCAGTCTCGGCCAAACCCAGTCCAATCGACTTGTGTGTAATTGACCCATTTTAGGGCCTTGCAGTCTTGTCAGGCTTGTTTGTTTAGAGGAATCCAATCTCCATCTGTGTTTGCCAGGCTACCCTCCTGCCACCAGTGCCTTCTGGAGGAGACAAGAGGAGAGGAGAGGAGAGAAGAGAAGAGAAGAGCAGAGGAGAGGAGAGGAGAGGAGAGGAGAGGAGAAGAGAGGAGAGGGGAGGAGAGGAAAAAAGATGAGAGCAGAGGAGACAGGAGAGGAGAGGAGAGGACAAGACAGGAGAGGAGAGGACAGGAGGGAAGAGGCAGAGGCAAACAGAAAAAAACAAACAAATCCCAGACAGCCCAGTGGATCCATGGAACAGCAATTTAAAGTAGCCCACCCAGCCTGCTCTTTCTCTTTCTCTCATTCCTGTTTGCTTATTTAAAAATCACCTCAGGGTGTTTTCTCTTTCAAATCTTCACAGGGGTCTGTGTAATGCAATAGAAATTTGCTAACACACGTCGAGCTCTCGTCTAAGGTTTTATTCATTTATTAGGGAGCGCCAAAGGCCAGGTCTCGCGACGCCCTTCCTCTTTCACATGTATAATCAATCGCCACTGACAGGCCAACGTTGACACTTCACAGAGCAATGACTGTCCAGCTGAAAAGATGGGGGGAAATGCATCGAGGTCAGACACCCCTTGAAGCCCAGATCAGTCAAAGATGTCTGAAGAGAGCAAAGCTGGGCTTGATTATCGAAGGTTAAACGCACACGTTTTTTTTCCAACTCCTTTCCTGAGGTGGGTGCCACTTCTGGAGAGCTGAAGAAAAGAGTTGAAATAGGTTGATGACGCACTATATATGGTACCCACCAAGAGACATCTTCTCAATGACCAAGTCTTGCCCCAAAGACAGGACAGTACATGACAATTAAAACATCATGAAACCTAAATAATCGGCCACAAACGCTCAGACAGAGAGATAAATCTGCACGAGAGGCACAGCTGCCGGGACATCGGCAATGGTGCAATGGTGAGACCTTTAAAAGGGTTCAAAGTGCACAATAACCGGCCTTCACAGAGGCAGTTGAGGGGCCTGTGAGCAGAGCTGGAGCACTAAATCAGGGGCGGCTACACACTCGTTAGCCTCGCATGCATGCTGGACTGCACGCAATCATCTCACTCACATGCCCTTAGAGGCCTCCTGTGCCTGACACATATTCAGCATGACAAGGCCACCACCATTTGGGGATAAGGGGAGGGGGTGAATGGAGGGGGCAGGTGGGTTGGAGGAAGAAGTGTGTGTGTGTGTGTGTGTGTGTGTGTATGTGTGTGTGTGTGTGTGCGCGCATGTGTGTGCGTGTGTGTATGTGTATGTGTATGTGTTTTGGGAGAAGGGTGGGCTATCCAGCCCCTTGAAGCCAAAAATGTTCCAGAAAGCTAATCCCTTCTCCACACGTTTTTGTGTGTGTGTGTGTGTGTGTGTGTGTGTGTGTGTGTGTGTGTGTGTGTGT
Source organism: Alosa pseudoharengus (assembly GCF_046254945.1). NCBI lineage: Eukaryota > Metazoa > Chordata > Actinopteri > Clupeiformes > Clupeidae > Alosa > Alosa pseudoharengus. The sequence goes on from NW_027468664.1 coordinate 19,146,750, forward strand.
GTGTGTGTGTGTGTGTGTGTAAGGGAGGGAGAGAAAGCTGGTCTGGCGACCACCACCCACTGTTTTTCTATCTAATCACCCACATGAAAGCCCTCCTGCTTTTACATTGGTGGGGATCAGAGAGGTTACTGTCACTGCGGGCGGCGCTCTCTTTCATGGCCCTCCTTTCCTCCACCCCCCCCCCACCCCCCGATCCCCTCTCCCTCCTCCCCCTCTTCTATTTCTGCCTCCCTTCCTCCCGAGGAGGCGTCCATAAGTCACCTGGAGTGACGACCCCAAACCGTAAATGTGTAATGTGTAAGAGAAGCGTCCCCTTCCACGCCTCCGCCCCCCCGTCCTCCCCTACCCTTCGCCCCCGCGGTCATTAGTTTTGCGATGCCGGCTTTGGCAGTAATGCAGCTCTCCTTCAGCGCCGCGCTGTCAGCGCGTAAATCACGGCCGGTGCCTGATGGGCCAGACACATCCCGCGTGTGTGTGTCTGTGTGTGTGTGTGTGTATGTGTGTGTGTGTGTACGTGTGTGTGTACGTGTGTGTATGTGTGTATGTGTGTGTGTATGTATGTGTGTGTGTGTGTGTGTGTGGGTGTGTACAGTATGTGTGTGTAGAGTATGTGGGTGTGTGTGTGTGTCTGGAAGTGTGTGTGTGTGTGTGTGGGGGGGGTGTGTGTGTGTGTGTGTGTGTGTGTGTCTGTGTGTGTGTGTGTGTATGTGTCTGTGTGTGTGTGTGTCTGGATGTATAAGAGTGTGTTTATGTGAGACAGAAAGAAGAGGAAAGAGAAAGGAGACAGTGCGGAAGCCCCCTCAGTAACCATGGCAATTCTCCTTGCGCCCCTCCACTGCCAGTACACATTCACACACACAGAGTGGGCCGCACCTGTCCAACTAAGTCCAGGCTCCGTGGGGGTTGTGGCTGGGGAGCTTCGGCAGCCCCTGTCTCATCACCATAACCACATGCTCGGACCACAGTGAGGATGCTCTAACCTCTCAAACACTGGGAGCGGCACGTGTTCACACCCCAGTGCCCCGTTTCAGAGTAATTAAGTGGCTCGGCTCTGGATTCGATTAGGTGAGCTCAGTCCTTATGGCCGTGACCTTTAGTCAGTCTCTGTCAAGCTGCATCAGCTCCCGATCTGCACCCGGCAACCCGAACAAAGTTAAAAAGGTCTCACCAATTTGGGGCCTGACATTTATTTCTGCAAGGTGCTGATTTTGTGATTGGCCTCACGTTGGCAGGCAATAAAGGGCAAAAGCATATCAAAGCAGTTCCATTTTCTTTTCTTTTTTCTTCTTCTTCTCTTCTCTCTTCAAAAACGACGCATCAGTAAATCTACATGGGGCCCTGGAGGACTCAGCCTTGTGGTGTTCTATGGAGAAGGGGATCAAGGAAGGGATTCCGGAGGTCCTGCACTCTGCTTATAACAAGCTCAGCCTGTAGCAACACCCCTCCCCATCCCCACCCCACACCCCACACCAAAAAAAAAGGTTTCAGATGGAGAAGACTGGAAGATAGACGGTTTCTTTACTGGGAAGAAATTGGGGCCTTTCAATGGGCTCTGGCGCTTTGCTGTATCCCGGCTTAGGTCCATTGCATATGGTTGACTGGGTTGTTTTAATGACTGCAAGGATTCTTTTTTTTTTTTTTTGCAATGCTGAAAAACTATCTGGAGGGTAACCCAAATAGAACCTTTACAAAGTCATGGTTTTATCTTCCTCTTTTGCTGACAAAGTTGAGCAAAGTAAAAATCCACCGACGACAAATTGGTAACTTGCAAAGACAAAATGAGGTGGATCTCTAGAATTCTCAACCAGCTGCCCTCATTTCAAATGCAGTATTCCTCGTGGCACGATGGGGAAGAACAAAGTCTGTGTGAATGTGTGTCATTATAAGGACAAAAGCCCAGAGGAGCCAAACACATTAGGACCAAATATATATGTCAGATCCACAAATAGAAACCAAAAGTCACCAGCGGCGTCTGGGCAAGAACTATGTCTGGCTCTGCCGACAGGACAGTGCTTACAGTCCAACCGATGTGGAGCAGAATCGTCTCAGGCTTTTGCCTATAGTTCTCTCTCACACTTCGAGGTCTTAACCCCCCATTTGCCGATGTGCTACAAGTGCCATTTGCTCACATGAAAGGCATACATGCCCTGATCATGTGCCGCCATAGATAAAAAAAAGAGAGAGAGAGAGCGAGAGAGAAAGCCGAGTCTTTTTCATAGCTAGAGGGATTTTGGTTTCTTTTATTTCTTCCCATTCACCTATCTTTTATGCTTCATGTTCTGCCAAAATACTGACTTCAGGATAAGCAGATAAATATTAATTATTTTTTGTTGTGGTTCGGCATAGACCAAGGTCTGTGATGCATTCAAATCTCCCTTGCAGCAGAAAATCTCACCCTTTGATGCTGAAAACATGCTCAACTCTAATGCGACCATTCCATTTGTTCGGATAGCTATGCCAGACACACCCAACTGTAGGTCAGACATACCAAGAGCAAAGGCAAAGCAAAGGACATCATATATATAATCTTATTTTTGAGTGCGACGGCAGAGCTCATATTACATGGCTCAAAAATATTTACAGTTCTGACAATCAAAGCAACAAATAATCAAGGTTAGATGCTTTGATGAATAAAAAATATAGGTCAAATAAGAAAAATGAAAATAGGCCTCAGTACAATCACTGATGGATGACACCAATGTATTCCTTTTCAATATGTAGGCTACGCGTTAGCTATACATTTAAATCTGCAGAGTTGCCATTTGAGCATCCACGGGCAAATTGCTTTTGGCTTTTATCCCACAATCTCATGTCAATTTCCGGCACCCCTGCTGGCAAGCCAGGCATCCAGTCACACAGAAGATAAGCTATCCTGGAAAGCCATTAGACGTCTGTTACGAAGCAAAGCATTACTAATACATGTAGTCCAACAGCCCACAAAGGACTCGGAATGTCTTCTGAATGCTATAGAAACGGCTGCGGTCTCCAAGCTTCGGGGAAATGCAAAAGCCAGCATGCATGTTCATGAATCAGAATTTGCACCGCCCCACCCCACGCACAATGTATGAAGAAATAAAAAAATCTACATTGCACTAGACTGAGCATCATTAGCAGAGCAATTAGTATCTGTTTAGCAACTAGCCAAACAAATTAGCACAGGTTTAGAGGAACGAATTAGCACAGAATGAAAATACCTTCACTCACACACTCACACACACACACACACACACACACACACACTGAAGGCAAGACTATAGGCTTGGCATGCAGACTATGAGCTGGTAGAGGTTTCACCCAGTGAGAAGCCGCAGGGGAACATCGGGCTGACATGCCTGGCCCTCTGCCTTCAAAGGCGGGAGGGAATAGCGCAGCTAATCGCCCCTCAAAAGCCTGCAGCTCAAGGGGAGACTAACCATATGGATTCTTTACAGCGGAGGGAAAGGCGAGTACGGGTGGTAATTAGACATAGTCCCTCAATGAGCAGCTCTTTATTAGCCATTTAGTGTGGACAGACTGCTCGGCCACAGGAAGTGTGAAAGAAACCATCGTAGAGATGTGTATGGCGCTTACAGCTTTTCGGTCTCAGGAAGCTTTGATTTATATTTTTCCTCATCATGCAACATGCACCCATCCACTTTGCTCCATCATGCATCAGCATGCTCCATCCACTCCATAGAGAAGAGGACCGTAGAAAATCCTTTCATACTCAAAAACCTTTTGCAGTATTTGCATCTATGTACAAGAGATCCTACTATGCAACCCAGCCCTATTATATTGCCCCTTTGTCAGTATTCTCAATGAATGAGAGAGAATAAGGTGCTGTGGTAAAAAAAAAATGAAGGCAGTTGGTGGGAACCTAATCCTATTACATAATTCCCTGATCATACATTACTCACATTCAGAGTGGTTTGCATGCCAGGGATCTTCACAGCACAAGAGCTGCGGGTGAAACACACACTGTGTGTATATCTCTGCTAACGTGTGTCGTGCTGTCTACCTTAGCGATTGGCTACCTCCTCTGCCGGCGAGCCTGGGCGTGCAGCGCTTTTGATTGATGTCTTCTACAGAGCCATGCTGGAGGTGCTCAAGAGGTGCGCTGTGAGCTATGAGACGGCTGGCCTGCATTCCCCAAGCCCAGAGACGTGGGCCTGGACCAGAGACTCTTCCAGAAAGATGTGATGGGGAGAGCGTGCTGGTTGTGTGTAGCAGCTCCACATGGTAGCCTGATCACAGCAAGACCAAAAGTCAAGTGGTTGAAGTGTGTGTGCGTTTGTCTCTGGTGTTTGTGTATCCATCTGTGTGTGTGTGTGTGTGTGTGTGTGTGTGTGTGTGTGTGTGTGTGTGTGTGTGTGTGTGTGTGTGTGTGTGTGTGAGTGTGTTGTGTGAGTGTGTTGTGTGAGTGTATACAACTGTGTCTAGACATGTGTTCGTGTGAGACTGAATGTAATACACAGGGCAACTTTCTGACTATGTTTTAATCAATGTTGTTTTGACAATTCCCCATATAAAAATTCCCACATTTTTTTTTCCTTTTCTTCTGAAGACCTTAAATCATCAGCAGGCAACTTGTCGCAATCATTCAATCAGAACTGATTTTATTACCCCGCAACACTGCTGAAAATGTTGCACCATTCATCATCACTGTGAGGGTAAACTGGTGAGTCTGTGTGTATCTGTGCTACGCAGAATAGCATGTGTGTGTGTGTGTGTGTGTGTGTGTGTGTGTGTGTGTGTGTGTGTGTGTGTGTGTGTGTGAGAGAGAGAGAGAGAGAGAGAGAGAGAGAGAGAGAGTGTGTATGTGTATGTGTGAACGTAAATGTGAATGTTATCATGCTGAGGTACATGGTGCCTTCTTCACTCTTCACTCTCCAGAACCCCATCTCCTGGTGTCTGTATGCGAAGTCTGGCATAAATCCACTGCATGTTGGGACTGTTCGTCCCAGGAGCTCACATCACTATTTCTGTCAGTCTGTTACTTCCTATAGACTACACTGAAGCTGTGCCTCCCACATCCATCCGAGGTGAATTCAAAAGCACCACACACACACACACACACACACAAACACAATCACACACATAGACACACAAACAGACGCACACAAACACACACACACACATACACACACACACACACACACACACAAACACACAAACACAATCACACAGATAGACACACAAACAGACACACACACACACACACACACACACACACACACACACACACACACACACACACACACACACACACACACACACACACACAAACACCCTTCTCTGCTGCTCAGAACACCAGAGGCCTGCAACTATCCAACACACTGGAATTTTTAAATGAAACTAAAAAGCAGCAGCACACACACATACACTCACACAAACACACCCACGCCTGATGCTTGGCACGCCACAGGCCAGCATCCATCCAGTACACTGCAGTTTTCATATAAAATTAAAAAGGAACACACACACTCGGAATACCACAGGCCTGCATCCATCACACAGCAGTGTTCTACTGTATATGAAAATGAAAACCCACAACAATGCAGGGAGGATCAATCTCAGGACTGAGAACCCAGCGCCAGATTACACGGCACCACAAGTTCCGCGGGTTCCTTCTTCCTTAACGTCAACACCACAGAGACGGAAAGGAGCGCAGGGAAGGATGGGGAACAAACAAACCACACAGCACTGACAGCGTTGATCAAAGAACGCCTTATTCAGAGGGAAAAAAAAGTCGTATTAAAAGGAACGATGGCTCTAGTGGCCTTCGTCTGCTTTGATAGCTCTTAATGACACCGGACTGCAGCCTCTGGACACACACAGTGCTGGGACATCTCATATTGACAGTGTGAGCGTAGCTCGTGTGTCATTAATTGTCAGGGTAACCAGGGCAGTGCAGTGGAAGCCATTGTGATATGAAATTATCTGGATCAGAGGTCTTATAATCTCTGAAGCAAGCATGCCACTCAATAGCAGAGGGACATTGGGGCATTTATTTATTTATTTATTTATTTTACGCAGAGTGTACAAAGCCTGGTCCTGGCACATTCAAATGTCATTAGCAGTTTCTGATGACATTTTGGAAAACGAGACGAGACTAGACGAGAGAGGAGGGGATGTTACTGGCTGACCTACTTAAGCAAAGGTGAGCTGACACACTTTCACACATTTACATTTAGCCATGTCTCTTCGCCCCAACGTCGGAGTGCTGGCTACGGCTGATTGGAGCCGACCAGCAACAGCACATAAAACAAATGCCTCGGTAATGGATGGCAGAAATTTGCCGACACTCACGGTAGTCCATCAAATGCATTAATAGCAGAGGAAAACAACACCACCTATAACAGACTTTTTTTTTTCAGTCATTTGGGAGACAGCTCACATTAATCAATGTTCAACTGCTTTAATTTTTCAACCTACATAACTTTAAAAATAACAACAGCGTGGGTGTACGTATACTAACTGATCGCTTACTTCCTCGGGGCGTAGCCTTTTGGCGTCGCTGGTGAACCGCATTACCATTGGAGCTGAATAGGAAAGCTTCCTTGATATGGAGCTAGGGAGTAAATATTCTCATTCTTAAAAGGCACAAACATATCAAGTCGATGCATGAGTCTGTATGCGGAGTTGTCGAGTATGTAGCAGAGTTGACATGTCGTTGTATGCGGAGTTGACATGTTATGTAGAGATGGGAGTGCGCAGGGGTATGTTTGCATAGAGGCTTTTTAAAGGCCGGTGGATAATGCCATGCAGCTAGAAAAACTTGTGTCAGTCTGTTCCCTGGAGGGTCACTCGAGTGCACCGAGGCGGCTGTGTCTGCAAAACGTTTAGCAGCGAATGGCAGGGAAGATCCCTGCAGGCCTCTGCAGCAAAAAAGGAAAACGGACGCCACGTTTTCCGTTGTCACAGCAGTGACACCGGCGAACAAATGTACTGTAAATAGTACGAATTGCACTCCTTCCCTGTCCTTGCTCCCTTTGCATCTGTCCTGCTCACACATGCTCAAATGTACAGACACACACACACACACACACACGTGCACAAACACAGCCATGCATACACAAGCACATGCACACACACACACACACACACACATGCACACACTGCCATGCATACATATACACATAACTACCACACACACACACACACAACCAAGTGACATGACCGCCTTGTGAATCCATGGCGATGGCAAACGGGCGCCTTGTGGCCACCATTATAAACATCCTGTCACAGATGGGCCGGGGCCGCCGCTGCCAACAGAAACTGTGGCCGGGCAAACATGGCGGCCAACCAGAGGTCAGGACAAATTGCTTGGCTGGCTCACGTTGCCAAGTGAAAGTCGTGGCCTCCTCACACAAAGCCCAGCTGAGGGAGAGGCAAGGAAACTGTGACAGGCTGGAGGACAAAGGGGGGGGGGGGGGGGCTGAGGAAATGGTGTGGCTGCGGGGTTTGGGGGGCTGTTGGCAGTGGCTCTCTTCTTCGCCTTCATTTTTCCTCCTTCCGAGGTTTTCATCGATGGACAAATTGGTCGCGGGAGCAGCAGCCCCGTTCGTTTCAACTGCCGGCTAATTAGCAAAGTGTCAGAGGATCCGCATCCTAAAAAGTCCCCTGCTCGGTTTTGCTTGGCAGCGCTCGAGCCTTTCAACCAAGATGACAGGCCCCAATCCACACATAATAAACTCCCCCCACTGAGAGAGGAGGGAGGGAGTGGAGTGGGGGGGTGGGGGGCAGAGGGACGAGATCCCAGTGCCATCCCTGCCCAGACATGCCGCTGGAGCTCCTCTTAGGCCTCGCCGTCTCCCTGCCACTCACAACACGCCCCTGACAGCACATGTTGATAGACCCGCACAGCTAGGTCTTTATTCAGCCGTGTCAAAACCGCTCGGCGCTCCACAAAGGGCCTGTCTGTCTCCAGTTGTGAATGCGGAGCAGTGGAGGGAGCAACAGATGTGGGACTTGTTGTTGTGGTGTGTGTCGCTGTGGTGCGGGGGACGTACCTTCACCTTCCCTATCGCTCCCTCTGTTCTCACCTCTCTCTATCCCTCGCTCCATCCCTCCGCCCCTGCTCTCCGAAACCTCTCCAGGACAGGACACACACGCCTGACCCTGACCCTGACAGATTGCAGCACACCTCCCAGCTGACATAAGTGTATGTGTGTGTATGTGTGTGAGTATGTATGTGTGTGTGTGTGTGTGTGTGTGTGTTTGTTTTTGTGTGAAAGAATTTGGCAAGCGATGCATAGTGAAAAGTGAAACTTTTTGGAATGGGTTACACTCTAAAGGACAAAGAGGCATCTCTCGAGCAAAACTTTTTCATGGGAATGAATGGGAATGTATGTGTGTGTGTGTTATTCTGTGCTATTGAGTTCTCTGTGTTTCTGTTTTGTTGATGCCGTTTTGGTTTGTTTGTTTGCTTGTTCGTGTACTCCGTGTTTTTCAGTGACAGAAGGTTAACAAGGTGAGCAACACCCTAGTTCAGTAAGACCCGCCACTAGCACAACTCTGGATCGTGCTTAACCTGAATGCGCTTTCTGTGAGGACAGCTCGTCCCCGAGGACCCCGCCCTGCACAGTCTCTCTCTGAGCCTGGCGTAATTGCCTAATCAAAGGGCCGGTGATCAGCTGATTAGCTGAGGCACAGCAGGGATGCTTCAGATACATTTCAAACGGCCCCCGGCTCTCCTCAGGACGCTGCGCTGACGAGCCAAGACTCTATCCAGACGTCAGCTTTCCAGAGAGGGTGGAGAGTATCAGAGTATCGGAGTGGGACCCCCTAAGGGGTGGAGAGAAATGCATCAGGTTATATATCCACAGGAACAACACCACTGAGTCATGGGCCTGTGGTCATATAATCAGTGAACTTTGGGGGGGGGGGGGGTGTTGGTGAGAGCAGGAGTGCATTCTTTGGCCTTGACTAGGGTTGGGTATCGTTTCAATTTGAACGATTCCGATTCCAATTCCGATTTCTTATTTCGATTCCGGTTCCTAACGATTCTCGATTCCGATTTTTTTTAAAGGCAGGGTCAAAAAAAGTTTAGGATATTTTAAATGAGCTAGCTAACCAACGGTCTTTCTCAGGGTATCTGCACATTTTCCAAGTGCAAATTTAAAGACTTTTAAGACCTTTTCAAGACATCTAAATGAAAATTAAGACTATACCACGGCAAAAAGATATACAAGACTGTTTAATGCAATAGTTTTTTTTTCCTACTAATTTTAACCCCCACCCCATTTTGGATGTCTACAGAAGTTACCAAAAATATTTTGGCGAAAGAAAATAATTGTGTGTGAATTACCTTCACAGCTATAAATGCCCAATTTTAGGGTCTGGACTGCTTGCTTTTGAAGCTGGCTGTACTGTACATATTTGGTTTTGCTTACTGCTGAGGCTGTTCTTCACCTGTGTCTGTAGTAGCCTAGGGCTACTTGCCAAAGACATGTGCACTGGACTGGATTCCCTTAAATATTTTTTTCAAAGTTAACTAAGCTATTTACATATTTTAATAAGCCTACTTTATATAATTTACTATGTGCATCTATTGTCCAATATGCAGCACAGCAAATTAAAGTTAATCCACTACTTTACATTTTGCATACCAGTTGTATCTAAACCAACCAAAGCTTGACTGAAACATTGTAAAACCATTTACTTGTTTTAAATTAATTAAGAGACAGGTCCTCCTAGCATGATCCTGCTGAAAACTGCTGGTTTCATCTCAAGCACGCACGTATTATGAACGCACGTATTTTTATGTAGCAGTCGCCGACATTCAAAACATATGCGGTTATATTTCACAACTTTTGCTAAGTAGGCCTAGCCTACTGGGAAACGCTGGCAAGCAAGCTGCTGGCAGATATTACAGGTAGGCTATTATAACTTAGACAGATATTTTCTTCCCTAGGCTAGGCCAGCAACACACGCTGGAAAGATGCAAACAGATCAACTTAACATACCGGTATACAGTATTTCCTCCTGATTGCGAAGCACTGCACATAATTTCACCAGCAGTCTTCGCGTCCATAGTTTGTGAAACGATGCTGCGTCCGAGCAAAGACTTTAGATGCCAAGCGCAACTCCAAAAAGGAGAGCAAATAAACGTCCGGCTTGAGGCTGCGCCGGACGCCGGACAGGGCTTTTAAAATCCATATGTCCGTCCTAAATTCGAACATATGGCCAACCTATCGCTAACTGGCTTACCAACTCTTTCTCCCGCTCATTCTACCGTAGGCTCCCTCATTCCACGTAAGCTACCCTGTCTATCTCTCAGGCCTCAGCTACACCACGAAAACGCCAGGCATATTATTTTGTACATAGGCCTACTGTATTATTACCGTTTTCACACCTTTAACCAAACCCGTGAAAAACATCTTCACTCTGCAACCACTACACTTCCTCCCGTAGCCTAATAGCCTATCACTTATACAATTGCGTTTTAAATACACGAAACTGGATGGAGACATCACTCGCTCTCTTGCACTCGCTGGCGGTCCCATACGCACATTTAATACCTCTCTTTCGAAAATTCAGTTGTAGCCTATTTAAGACTTTTTAAGGATCCGCGGGAACCCTGCTTTCTGAATGAAATAGTCTGACCTTCTCCATGAATTTTAATTCTATTAACTATGCGCTTCTTCGTTGGTGTTCAGCCGTTTCTTCTTCCTGTCGGCAGACTGGGAATCGAAAGTAGGAATCGAAATTTAAACTTTTGAACGATTCCGGGAAAATCGCAAAGATAGTCCCGGTTCCAACCAATACTCGATATTCGATACCCAAGCCTAGCCTTGACTGTATGTGAGGTTTGATACACTTTACCACTATATTACTGTTTAATTAAAACAATATCCACCTGTAACAGCAAGCTTGTTGTGGATTTAACTAAGACATAATAAAAAGGTTAGAGAGAAACTGCTGCACTACTGTATCATGGTGCAAAGATTAATCGAACGTCATCCCAGTTTTTTCTGGTTGGGTGGTGCATTTACTGGCTTCAGACTCAGAGGTTTAGCATCTGCTTTTTCCATCACAACCAAACACCCCTCAACTGAATAAGCTGCGAGCCCTCATGAATACTGTATTTCGGCTCACGGGAATGAATGCATTGCTTCTAGCAGAAGAGTAATTTGATGGGGAGTGCAGCAGGTGTGTGAGAGGGGTGTGAGCAGTGTGTGTGTGTGTGTGCGTGTGGGTGGGGGTGTTACTATTAATGTGGATTTCTGTTGGAAGGCTGGAATATGCTTTCAATGTGTGGACTGCTCAAGTGTCTATTTGTTGACCTTGTTTATTTGGGATTTCTGAAAAAAGGATAAACAAGCAGTTCACAAAAACGTACAAACTTTGGCATAAAGAGGACAACCTTGAGACACAGTACGAAACCACCAATCTAAAACAAATCCAGTTTGTTTGTTTTATACAGACTTAAAAAGTGACGTTTTTGACGCTGCAGCCATTCCAATACCCCCATCCCTTCAGCGCTCCTGAAGCCGGGATGGACTAAGTTGTTGACAGGATGGGGATGGAAGGCTTCATTGCTCGGTGCAAACCATTCTGTGTGATTCCATTCAATTTATAGAGCCAGAACTGAGCCTTTTTCGGAGCTTACTGTGCACTCGAGCTGATAACACACTACCCTTTTAACCTGAGGCTTCCAAACACATGGTCACATTTGGGATCATTAGGGCTCCATATACACCTTCTCCCTGCGTTTTACCATCGGGCAGCTCTCAGGCCAACTCACATTAGTGCGGCGTGTTGTGTTCCCACCGCAGCTCTTACGAGGGGGCAAAGCGAAAGGGGGGAGAAAAATGTTGTCCCAAGCATCAATCCCACTGCATGTAGTGGAAAAGCCCGCTGTAATGGAAAGCCTCACTTTCAACCACCCTCCTTCAACATCAACAAAAAAGCACACACAGGCAAAGTATGTAATTTCCCCGACCGCTGAAACAGGAACCACAGCTGGACTCGGCAGCCAAAGGGGAGCTGAGGAGGAGAGGAGAGAAGAGCAGAGCAGAGCAAGGATGTCGCGTGAGCACACACACACACACACACACACACACACACACACACACACACACACACACACACACACACTGCTGACGGACAAGAAGACAGAGACACAAGAAAGAGGGGGGCAGGCCAGAGAGGAGACAGGCCAGGAAAACTATCCCAGATGGAAAAAAAAGAAGAGGAAGAGGAAGAAGAAGAAGAAGAAAGAAAGAAGAGATGGTATGGAGGAATGAGGTGTCCCACAAAAGAAAAAGAGAACTACTTTTAGACTTAACAGTTTTGTGGATGCCTCTGTGTGTGGTTTATCTGAGGGTCCTGTTGACATGGCATGCACTCAGTGTGTGTGTGAGAGAGAGACAAAGATATATGCATTGTGTGTTTTTGTGAAGGGGCAAGAGCAAGGGTTTGTGTGTGTGTCATTTGCGTGGTACCCATGCTCTAGTGGGTAGAATGAAAGAAAAGAGGTTTTTGTGTGTGTGTGTGTGTG